>NW_011889001.1:367624-418012 GCF_000151845.1 Pteropus vampyrus | reverse complement strand
AATCCCATATTCAACAAAATGACTTGTATCCAAAATACATAAAGAAATCTCAACTCTCAATAGTAAGAAAAGAACCTAATTAAAACATGGGCAAAAATGTTGAATAAACACTTCAGCAAAGAGTACAAACAGACGGGCAATAAGCACACAAAAGATATTCAACATCATTATTCACTAGAGAAATGAAATTACAACTACCGTGAGATACTAGGACACACCAGTTAGAATGGCTAAAATAAAAAACGACACTACCAAGAGCTGACACCTCTGTGCTAGAGTCAGGTCCACCGTGTATGGACTCCTGAAAAGTTCAGTTTGAGACCTCATCCCAGAATCATGGGATTCTCCCAGTAGATTCCAGTGGGGTCATTCTCTCAAGCGTAGCCATCACTTTAAACAGCCCCCATGGAAGAGAACGAACTCATTGTCATCCTTCTGTCCAGGTTCTATTTCCTTTTCCTTTCTTCCTCCCTGACTAGTTAGTACCAATGTGTATTATAATGAGGTTTCTACTGTTCTCATCTTCATTTGTTTACATTCACTAGAAATCGGAAAATTATCTCATTTTTTCAATGCACAAGGCACCTACATCAAAATCTTTACATACCTGTGACATCAGTCCACTCATCTTATGCCTGGAGAAATTGCACCTCTAGAGAGACTGAGTCACCAAGTAACTCTCCCTTCCTATAACTGAGAGCACCTCCAGGCCTTCAGCTTGAGCCTGGCTGAATGAAGCAGGGGACAGCTCCATTTTAAGCCATGGCAGAACTGCCAGGCAGGTGGCCCCGGCCCCGGCTGCTGTGGTATCCGGAACCTTCTGTGAGTGTGAAGTGAGTTTGAGGAGTTCAGGGTTGGAGCAGGGTCCTGTCCTAATACTGGCGGCCGTTCCCCCAGTCACACACCAGGGAGCCAGCCCTTCAGTACCATGCATCAAGATGGCTCCTGGCAAACTTAATGACACAGGGTTGGGAAAGAAATTGCCTGATGAACCAAGAATAGGATTGAGTGACAGAAAGTCCTGATTTATCAGAGGATATTTTCCAAGCTGGGGCTTCCTGATGACTCGGCTGCTTCTACATGGGGAAGCTCCCCTGTCAGCCAGCCCTGCCTGGGAAGAGAAGTCAGTGATTTCCCACTCTCTATCAGCCAGAACAAAAACTGCCAATAAAAGGATACACTTAAATGTCCCCACCCCCCAGAATAGAAACTATTGTTTGCTGGGCTTTTGAGAGAGTGAAAAAGATAAGACGAGCTAGGATAGGTGGACAATCGTGGTGGGAGTTTACAAGAAACTCTCATTTTTTTGTTTCCTCCTCTTCTTTGATGGTAGGTTAAGACAAAGCCCCTCTTCACCATTCCGAAGAATAAGATCTGTTGCTTATTTTGTCAAAATATCCCTCGAAAGTCCCTTCAGGGCCCCCCTTATCCTTCCCTCGCTGGCTCTTAAAAGCGGGCCGATATGCACCGGAGCTAGCCTCTCTGCTATATCCCTCTTTCAGGCTCACTCTCATTCTCTTGCTCTAATTAGCAACTGCTTTTTTATTTTTGTATGCACATTCAAAGACAGAGAGCTAGGGGGAGAATGAAAGGGAGAAAGCAAAGGTCTGTGTGAAAGGAGAGAGCAGATGGCTTCTCCCTCACCCCCCTCTGTGTACCCAGGCCCCCGTGTTGGCAAACAGCACACAATGTCTGTCTACAGAGCCCTTTGTGGTCCAGAAGGAAGGGCCAGCATGCAGTTATAGGCAGGGAAGGAGATGTGGGGGAAAGGCCTGGAGAGGCCTGGCCACTGGGGGAAGCCAGGGTAGGGAGAGAGGATTAGAGCCATCATCCCTTGGGATGACCAGGGGCAGCCACCTCTGCCTCCTCCTCCTGGGTCAGGAAAAAGTAGGTGTAGAAATATCCAATTGGCTGCACACTGATGCCCTCAGCTCTCTGGGTGGCAAATCCACTGCCCTCAAGGCTGTAGAAAGTCCTTAGAGGGAAGGAGATCTGCTACTCCTTTGGCACTGTTAGTTCACATTTAGACTACAGGTGGGCCAGGAGCTGGCAGTAAGCATACCTTGATGGGGCTCAGAGGAAAGAAGGGTGGAAAGACCAGTCTCCAAGGATGGAACATTCTCCCAAATAACTGAGTTTTCATTAGAGGAAGTTCTTAAGTAAGTGGGCAGGGTAAGTGGGCAGAGAGCCCCACCAAGGGGAAGGGCATCGTCAACCTAAAAGGCCGACTCAGTCACTGTGACTGGGGAGGTTAAAGTCAACAACGAACAGCTTTGGTTGCCGGGCCTTCATAAGCAGCTGGACTGAAAGATTTAAAAGATGGTAGGGAAAAAAAAGGAAGCTTGAAAGAATTCTCATAAGCCAAGAATAATCAAGAATGGAGTCAAAAAAGCTGAAAGAATCAGAGTATGCTCCAGAAAAATAGAGAAATGAGCACAGAGAAGAAGGGTATTCTATAAAGGCACTTAAAAAAAGCTATTGTTATTTTTAATCAATGATCTTATTATCAATACATGGGATTATCTATTAATTTGATGACAAAAACCACTCTTGCAATATTTACAATTGCTTTCAATGAGAAACATTGATTTCTTGTATTTAACAATATGAAAGAATTCGTTTTTTATTGCAATTTGCATCTAAACGGTTTCCTAGGGGGAAAAAATAAAAACAATGAATGGAAATAGTCATCGATTCATTAAAATACTACCAATGGAATGTGTTTTCTCTTTTCTCTTTTCGAAGCAAGTCCAGAGAGAAGACAGACAAGGGAATAGAATAAGTGAAGGAAAAGGAAACGAAAGAGATAAATGGCCAAGACACAGAGGGGAAGACAAACAGAACCAGTGAGAAAGAAAAGTCTCAAGTGACAAAGGTCTCCACATTTGAATGAATGTAGCCATGTGTGTGACAGACCAAATAGAAACCCTCAAATCGCCTAATTCCCAGAACAGGCAAAATTTTGCCAAGTTCATGATTTGGCAGAGTTCTTGCATATTCCATACAATTTCCATGAGAAGCTCTATCCATCTTGTACAAAGAGCAGATTGTCATTTTCCACTTGAAATACACACGTTGCACTGACCTTATGTCCTCTGTCAAACAGAGACACTATCACCAACTTTTAGTGAAAGGGTTTCATGATGTATGGGCTTGCAACCATTCTGTTGATTTTGTTCTGTGTATGTGTGCACAATGTGTCACTATATTGGACAACAGACAGACAAGGCCTCTGCCATCACTGGTTACTTCCTCCATCTGGGCCTGCCATCATCACCTCTCCAAGTACATGTCTTGTCAGCGGACCTGTTCCTGGTTCCTGACTGGTTTCTACAGAGCTTACAGTGCCGCTGGGATGTTTTCTTACACACACTAACGCAAAGCCTTTCTTCCTCAGCTCACACCCTGCTTCCACAAATTTTGTTTTCGATGTGTTTTATTTTGTTCTCATTTAACAGATGGCACAGAGTAGGCATTTGGGATGCATAGAAGCATCAGGCGTGGCCCTGCCAATGAGAAGCTCAGGCAGAAGAGCGAGAGAGAGAGAGAGAGAGCTGGGCTGACGATGGAGATGAGGGGGGCATTGAGTGCACCTTCATTTCATTCTTGCCAATGAGCACAATCACTCCATGAACTCCACGGCTAGTTCATCCCTAGCTGATGGTTAATGCAGATCAAACTCTGATCACTTTTCTTTGGGTACCCTAGTAAAGGTCTGTATCTCAGCCCAAATGGGACACTGAAGCCTCAGCTGCCATCACAAATCACAGATCTGCCCTTAAGCAGATCTTGCTCTTCTCCAGCGGGGGGAGGAGTAGAGAACAGTGGTTATCAGCTGAGCTTCAGAGTCCTCCGCTATTTGACCTTGGCAATGTTACTTAGCTTCTCTGTGCCTCAGTATCTTCAACTGAAAAATGAGGATGATGATCATGTGTACCTTATAGGGCTATTGTGAGGATTTAAGAGAGGATGTAGGAAAAGAATTTGGCAGAGCATCTGGTACATAATGAGTGCTCTATAAATGATAGTAATGCTGTATTAGTGTTTCCATGCAAGCTGGAAGCCAATTCAGAAGTTTGCTTCATATCCAAATTATAACCATCGCCACGAGCTGACAACAAAATGTGGGGCTGCCTTGAAGAGAGTATAAGCTGCTTTTTTAGCCAAGGTGAACAGGGCAAGTCAGCATTCTTTTCAAACATCAGTCATTTGCATATTATCTTTATTGCTTTTTTGCCATAGCTACATGCCAGGTTTTTAATTTATTATTTATTTTATTATTTCTCTTTAAGTTGTCTCATTTTTTAGACTGAATATAGTTACTGCTAATGGAAAGGTAGTGAGGAAGGGATGGAGGGAAGAAGGAAAGGAGGGGAGTGGAGAGGAGAAGAGAGGTACGACATCCGTGGCCCCAGAGAGAAGGAACTGCCCCAGAGCTGGAAGGCAAAAAACAAAAAGAGATGGAGGCAGCGGGCAGCAACCCAGAGCTAAGACAACACTCCCTGGCAGAAGCAGAGCCTGGGGCTTCAGCAGGGCTGTAGGAAGGTGTGTGCCCCAGCCTGGGGCATAGACACCTGGTTAGGGATGGGAGTGACACTGATTCAGGGCTACCAAGGAAGGGGTGGCAGGTCTGGTGAGGGTGGGTTGGTGCAGAAATGAAGAAGAGGTAGAGGGGATCAGGTGGTGAGGGCTGGAGACCGGAAGGGAAAGCTGAAGAGGTCACTGGGGTGAGCTGAGGCCCAAAGCCCCAGAGGTAAGCTGGGAGAGTTAAAGGAAGGGATATGGGGTGAAGGGACTGGGTCAAAGGTGGTTTTTGAAAGATGCATGGGGCAGAGCCGGGCTGCAATAAGATGATCGGGGAGCTAAGAACAGGCCCCAGGGCAGAGGCAGAGAAGGAAGGATGGGAAAGCAAAATATGTTTCCCACCAAACCAGGTTAGGCTGGCTTTCCTGAGACTGGACCACGAGAATGGCATGGCCCTTCAGCACCAGGCCTGCTTTTGTCCTGTCCCATCTGCAGACCTTTCACCTACCACCGTCTGGAAAATGCTGAAATAGGTGCACGGCAGGTACCAAAATACCCTGATGCTAGAGGTGGGCAAAGAACACATGAAAGGTTGAATGCAGGGCAAGAGGGAATGGCACAGAGACCAGTGAAGGGTGGACCACGTCATCGAGTGAGCAAACCCCAAACTGTCTGCAACATGCACAACTCACCTGATTTAATGATGCATTATATAGGGAAGTTTGTGTCTCAACTCCTGGGCAACTCATGAAACTTTGCCATGTTCAATAGCCCTTATAGCAAGACAAATGCAAATTGAAACCACAATGGGATGCAGATTTTCATCTATCAGAATGGCAAAGATAAAAATGATTGCTATTTTATTATCTTGGCAAAAAATATAGGGAATAGGAACTCTCTTACATTGTTGGCGAAAGCAAAAATTGGTAAAAAAAAAAAATGCCTTTTTTGGAGGACTATTTGGGAATATCTATAGAAATTAAATATTTATAGACTCTGATTCAGCAATTTTACTTTAAGAATTTATTCATTCTTAGCTCTTAGAAAAATGCTTGGCACATAGAGAGTCCTCAATAAATATTCGCTGAATAAATTAATTCATGAATTTGTCTCACGGATATGTTCACAAGTAAGTGCAAAGATGAATGAATGTACAAAGATGTTTGTGAAAACATTGTTTAGAACCGGCAGGTAACAGGGAGCAACCTAAATGTATATAAATGAAGGGCCAGTTAAATTAAGGTATATCCATACAATGGAATACTACACAATCATTGGAAAGAATGAGGCAGATTTCTATGTAATAAAACCAAACTACTGCTAACCTTCACTGTTAAGGAAAAAAGGGGATAGGAGAAACTAGATGAAACCCTGTGCAGTATGCCCCAGGCAGGTAGGGGAAGGGTCTGTCTGTATCCTGGGTATGCAAAGGCATGGACCCCCTCTGCAAGAGAATATCAGAAACTAATAGTGGGAGACCCCGGTGAGGACTAGAGTTGGGGGGAAACTTACTTTTCATACATATTATCTGTTCAAAACATTCAAAAAGTAATAACAACAACAAAAGGTAACTTGGGAGAAGGGAGATCTACGTAAGAGTTCCACCACAGGGACTGGAGCAGTGGGCTCCCGATTCATTTCAATACTAGGAAGAAGGGCTCAGAGATGAACCAGGCTGCCTCAGGAAGTGTCAGTGCCCAATCACTGGAAGTGTCTCAAATCAGGCTGGGGGGCCGCTGTGGGAAAACAAAGTAAGTGTCACCCGGTAAGCTGGACTCACTGTCCTCAAAGGTCTTATCTAGTGGGAGAGGCGATTCTCTATTGGGTTTTCCAGGGCAACAGAGCCACTTGTGGGCCCCTTGTCCTCTGGACATTGCAAGCACTTTCTAAGAGCTAAGAAAGTAGCAAATTCTTAAAAATTTTCAATCTGAGTACATTAGTATAAAGGGCCTGGAATAAGTAGGTGCCCATTATGTACCTAAAGAAAGAATGAGCACAGGGATTACTCACTCCACAAGAACTCATGAGTGGAATTTAACTTGACTGGAGAACATGAGGCCAGAACCACAGAGGCCTGCAAGGAGATGACCAGAGCAGTCCCCCAAGGGTCATACCCGAAGACCAGGTAACTCTAGCCCCTGCTAGAAATGTGTGACTGTAGGGCTACACCAGACAGAGACTGGGGCAAGCCAGAAACCAAAGGGCCAGTGTCCTTGTCCAGTCCTTCTTCTGAACTGGGACCTAAACTCAATGAAAACCCTCATTGGGGCTGGGTTTGACCCTCCCTGATCCTGAACTTCTGTCCTGTGATTCCAGAGAGCCTCCTGAGGCCCCCCACATTGCCTCCTTCCGCTTACTAGCCTCTCCAGGGCCTGATGTGGCCGCACTGATTTCCTCCTGACATCCCTAGCCATGAGAGTAGGCATGCATGCCTGACGCACGCACACACACACACACACACACGGATGAGTACTGCACACCTGAAGATGCACAGTCTCATCCTGCAGCAGGCTGGGTGTGCAAACAGGAAGATGGGATACTCTCTGTCTTATGGGATAGCTCCTGGGGCCCAGAGCAGACCCAGACATACTCCTCTTTGCTAAGCCACATCTCCCAATATTAGCCTGCCCTGCCTTATTAACTGGCCCTCAAAATAAAAGTAGAGGCTCAGTTGTCTTCCCAGGTAACTAGTACTCAAACTCTTAGACGAGCCATCAAGGAGTGTGTAGATAGGACATCTACAGGAAGAGACCTCTCCCTGGAGAAAGGCCAAGACTGCCCCTCTCTCAATGTCCTCATCCAAGCCCTGTTGGCAAAACGAGGCTTGCTCCTTAGGGTTTGCCTGAGTTTGGGATGCAGTCCTTCTCCATCTGCAAAAGACCTTGCCAGACTCCTCAAGGTCTTCTTCACCCCATTGCCTTGAGAGAGAACTGAGGCCCAGGAGCAGTGTGCGCTGTCAACAGAGTTTGTCAATGGCCACAAGCAGTGAGAACAGAACTCGGTCTCTCAGAGTTCTCCAGGGCCCAGATCTGAAGGACCCTACTCCAGACAGGTTCAGATTCAGAATGATTTTTCATCTCCACTCTTCGCGCTCAAAAGTGATGGTTCTCCCTTCAGGCAAGGAAGTTTATGCAGATGTTTGCACTCAATTTCTGCAGAAAAGGCTGTCCAGCTCCAAAGAGAGATGGGGACAGAAAGCAAAGCGGGTAAATCTGACCACAGCCCTGCCTGAACTGGTTTTCAGCCCTGGGAGCCCATGCTGGTCCTTGATGCAGATATGCAGATTAGGGAGCCACAACCAGGCCTCTAGCCTGCAGCTCCACCATCTCCCTCTGTCCTTAGAGCCTCAGACCTCATCCTTCCTAGGGAGTTTGGGGTTGCCCCCGCCCCAAGACACCATGCATACCTTTGGATGGTTCATGGACAGGTCAACATGTCAGAGCATCTGGAGAGATAGTACTTCTCCCAGAGAGGTTCGAATTACGATGGTGATAGTCAGCACAGAGCACGGTGCTATACAATGGGGAAACACAACCACAGAGCATGGCTCCAGGGAGTGCCCAGAACCCAGAGAAGATTGAAATTCTTGAAAAATACAAGTTGTGTTTTTAAGGATGAGTAATTTCAACAACATTCAGTCTCAGAAGCTCTGCAGATGGCTGCCTCCCAAGACCTGAGTTCTGATCCTGGCTGTGACGTTAACTAGCTAGGGCTCTCTAGACTGGTGCCCAGAAATACTCCCTGGCTGCCCTCCGTCTATGGATAATGAGGTGGTCAGAATAGATGGTCTCTCAGCCCACATACTCTCGCCTCAGCTGGGGCAGTTTCAGACTCTATAGTTCCTCATGGGCCAATGATGGGGCAGTAGGTGGTGGCACCAGGGCCCCAGCTGGACTGCTAGCCCAGCAATGCTTTCACTATCTACAGCACCTCAATAATGACTATATGGTGGCTTTTTTTGTCATCTTTGATAGCACATATTTATTAAGTCATGAACGTCCACCCAGGGGGGCAGCTCTCATGCACAGAACATTGCCCAATCATTCTCAGGAACTCTAGCACTGACCTGAGAGAATCATGATTGTTTGTTCAGCATCAAAGGGATTTGAGTGCTACCTCTGTCTTTCAAAGGCAGAAGGGGCAATGCCAAGCACAAAGGGATCTGGAACCCAGAACTACCCGCTCTGCCTCCTTGCTATCTTCAGAGCCTGGGACCAAGTCGCCATGGCTGGCATGCTGGAGTCGGTGTGGCAGAGGGTCGTCCTTCTAGCTCTGTTTGCTGTTGCTCATGCTGGTGTCACAGCCCATTACACCCAGCCAATTACATCAGATTTCTCTCTGGAAAGCACTGGGCAGGGCCACCACAGGGATTAGAGGAGGCCTGAGAGGTTTCTAAATGAAGTTGCCTGTTGGGAAATCCTATTATAAAGCTCATCTTACAGGGTTGCGATGTTAATGACCTTGGCCTCCTTGGGCCCTGAGCAGAGCTGGTCTCCCTGCGGCTTGAGAAGAAGCTGTCTGGGCTGTGGCCTTCCTCTTACTCACCAGCCAACTGCTGATGGGCAAAAGAGAGCAGAAATGGTGCTCTCTGAATGTGGCTGCTAGAGCAGTACCCCCTCACACACACACACACACACACACACTCAGGCCCCCACCTTCTCTTTTAGCTTCCAGAATGAGAAGGCAGGTGGAGGGAGACTCGGGGCTGGGACCAGTAATCCTAACGGAGATCGAAACAGGCCCCAGAAACTCCTTTTTCCAAGAGGAGCTAACTTAGATACATTTTTCTCCGCCTTTGAATCCAGCAGATTTTTCATCTCAACTCCCCCAGGCTTATAAATTGGCTCATCTCAGCTGCTCAAGTTGACAAAGGCACCGAAACTGTTGAAAGGTTCAAAATGTCCCTTGGGTTTCCAAGCATGAAAGAATTTACATGTAGGTGGAAAATTACCATGGAAAAAAGTCTACATTCGGAGAGAGGAGAAGAGTCAAGTGGACTCAGAAAGAGAGGAGACCTCTAAGGAGAAGGCAGGGAAGTGTCTGGCCTGAAGAGTGCCTTGGGAGGGCTGCACAAGGCAGTGACCTTGAGGTTTCAGCCCACAATTCAGGGCTTTGACAGATTCATGGGGAGTGAGAGAGACACAAAACAGGGAGACAGATGAACCAAGAACTGCTCTGTTGTTCTTCAGGAGTCGTCAAAGCCCTGACAACATCCAGAGTTGGACTGGTCATAGCTGCCCTGAGAGTCTCCTGGAAAAGGCAGGTAGACTCCTGGTTACAGAACCCGAATTCTCAGCCCCAACTCTGATTGGCAGGCTCTGAGCAGGGCATGGGAAGCCTACAGGTTTGATGTGCCCTTGAGCACAGTAGCGGTACCTCTGCTATTCTGAGGACAGTCCTGAGTGAACAGTTGGTGCTAGACAGCTACCAGGAAGGTTGCTCTTTCCCTGTAACCCCAGGACAGTCCACCCTCAGCATTCTGCCCCTGTCTCCTCGGCCCAGAGCCTTTCCCAGGCTTCCTAGCAGCTGAGGTGCCAGTCTATACCATCTGGCCTCATTGGGGCCCCGCACAGCCTCCCCATAGTCTCCAGGCCCTACTCAAGGTGCATCGATGCTCTGTGAATCTGTTCCCTATCAGTCTACAGGCCTCATGCTCAGCCCACTCAGCCTCTAGCCTGCTTCTGCAGTCTCTATTTCCAGACTTCCTCTATGTCCCCTCAGGTACTCGGGTCTACCCTTTCTACAAATCCCACAAGCCCAAGGATGCCATCAGTGAGATCTCCTGGGGCCCGTTTCTTCTAGACTCCAGCTACATAGATGGTCCTGCTCTGGAGCTTACACCCAGGGTACATGGCTTGGGCCCAAAGTCTCATAAGGGGGAACCTGGGAATGTCGTTTTATAAAACCTTTCCTGTGGGTTCTCATACCCACCCTGGGGTCAAGAATCACTGCTTCATAAGACCATCATTCTCTCTCAGGCTTGGGGAGTCTTCTTTCCCTACTCAGACCTCCAGCTAAAAAGATCGCCTACCTAGACCACTGGCTTCAAGGCAGGCTGCATGAGCCACACCTTTCACATCCATTGACCTGTAGAGAGATAGTAGTCACGCCTATGTACTGATATCATTAACCACTGCTTGACAATCATGGAGCTGGACCTGAGCAGGTAGGTAAACGACTGAACATTTAGGACTGTTGCGAACCTGTGTCTCTGGGTGGGAGCACCACATGCCAACTTCATTCAAGAATCTTATTCCCTTAGTAACCAGAGTCAGGTGGTATGCTTTAGGACTTGAGGGCAATGACATCTGGCAATATATGGCATTGCAAGCCTTACAGAGCATTCTCATATGCGTTAACCCACTTGATTGTCACACACCCTGAGAAGTAGGCCGAGAAGATAAGGCTACCAATGGGAAAAGACTTACCTAAAACTCATCCAGAAGTTCACAGCAGAGCCAGCACTAAAACCAACTCTTGTCTCAAAGTTAAGCCTCTTCTACCTGGACACACTCCCTTCCCCTTTTTATACACCTGCAGCCCCCCAGCAAGTGACAGCATTAAGAGTGAAGGCCGAGGTACCAACGGTCAGTGTGTACCCTCTGCAATGGTGAACCAAAGCTGGCCTGGACACCCTCAGGAGCAAGAGAAGATGGCATGGAGTGTTATGTATAGTACTGTCATTTCCTGAATCCTAACAGTGGCTAGAGGAAAGCTACTGAGGCAGCTCTCTCTGGAAGCTCAAAGGACTATGTCTAGGAGGGAAAGCCATGCCCTCAGGAAGCATTCAGGAGCAGAAGCAGATCTAAGCCCCATGGATACACTGCTCCAGCTAGGACCTGGCTGTCAGAGGCTGTCCCAGCACCTGGAACCCCTCTTTGGGGACCCATATGGCATACTGTAGCCCCCAAGCTTCTAATAGACAGGTAAGGGGTCTGCCCATGCCAGGTTCCCCCTAGCAACTGTCAGTCTCAGCACTGCCATCCTCCCCCGAGACCAACTTCAGCTGATGCAGTATTTTAGGCTCCTCCACACAGAGAGAGCTTGCCAAGCACAAACTCTTAGCCTTCCTGGCCCAGGGACAGTTAGGCTGCAGGGACTCACACAGGAAATAGTCTTAGCCATCAACCTGAACAGGAAAGGTGTGAGGGTAGGTAAAGACAAAGCCATGATTTTTCATTAATCCACTGTGCCATGAGCATAAAACTTGAAGTGGGGGCAGATGGGCCATTTTCCCGGTAATTAACAATTTCATAGAGACAAATGCATGATAGACTCAAAGTCACTGGCAGAGTCAGCAGGCTGCTGTACTTCTGTCTAATGGGTCCAACCTGTGTGTGCAAAAAGGATGAGTCAGGGACAGGCATTGGTCCACGGAGCCCTCAAGAAAATGTTTGAGCCACTTGCCGCACACCCCAATGCGCAAGCTTTCCCCACGGCTTCCTCTGCTTGCTCCTCAATCCTCTTCCCATCCTCTCCTGCTCACAGTAGGTACAGCTCTAGGCCAGGACTCCTTGCTGGCTGGGCTGCCTAACTGGTCTC
Organism: Pteropus vampyrus; assembly: GCF_000151845.1. Classification (NCBI taxonomy): domain Eukaryota; kingdom Metazoa; phylum Chordata; class Mammalia; order Chiroptera; family Pteropodidae; genus Pteropus; species Pteropus vampyrus. The sequence continues at coordinate 405,946 of NW_011889001.1, read as the reverse complement.
TAGGTGCTTCTGTACAACCCAGCATCTGGTCACCATGACTTAGACAGGAGAGGGTTTAGCAGATGCAAAGTGAAAGTCAGGAGAATAAGGTTTCTACACATCATGAAAGTCTGTCATGCCAGAAAAAGAATAGAAAGGATATTCTTTCCAACACCCTGTAGATTCAACCCACGCAAAGGCCCAGATTCAAATATCCAGAAAAGAAAATTTATCAGAGCGACAACAGCGTGAATCACAGAATCACCCAGGCTTCACCAGCCCAGCTCTAGGGCACCAATTCTCAGGGCTGTGCTGGGAGAGCATAACTTGCCCTCCTCTTTTTCCTTCTCCAGAGCAGCTAAGGGAGGCTCACTCTTTCTCATTCACAATTCCTTGGCATCTGCCCTGTTCCATGCTCCTGGCCTCATGAGGATTGGCTGTACCACTGCAGAATTGCTGTGAACTGCCATGGTGCCCATCTGACAGCACAGCTTGAACACCCAAAATGGGTGAGCACCTTCCCTTGAAGAGACACCATGGGACCAATCACAAATCCTTTCACACATATTGCCCCCCCCAAGCCAAAAGGTACAAAGACTTGCAGGATCACCATCTATACCCAAGGCCCCCTCATCGCCTGAGGAAAGCCCACTGTGAGCCCAGGGAAGGGAGGTCTGGCTCAGCCAGTAAGGCCAGGTTACCAGTAAAGCCAAGAGCAAGGAATGTGGAAGATGTACCTTAAAGTTCTTGAGATAAAGAAACGGGGGCTTTTCTGCTCTTCTAGGGCATTGAGCTCAGCCAGGCTGATGGGCAGCAGGATCCGTGATGTCGCCTGATTGCCACTCCCCTCTCTCCGAAATGCCACCAAAATGCGACTGCCTGTGCCTCTGAAATGGCAAAGGGATGGTGCCCTAGGCTCCACATTTCCTCCACACTCCAATGAGTTTACAAGAAGGAGCTTACACCCAGGGTACATGGCTTGGGCCCAAAGTCTCATAAGGGGGAACCTGGGAATGTCGTTTTATAAAACCTTTCCTGTGGGTTCTCATACCCACCCTGGGGTCAAGAATCACTGCTTCATAAGACCATCATTCTCTCTCAGGCTTGGGGAGTCTTCTTTCCCTACTCAGACCTCCAGCTAAAAAGATCGCCTACCTAGACCACTGGCTTCAAGGCAGGCTGCATGAGCCACACCTTTCACATCCATTGACCTGTAGAGAGATAGTAGTCACGCCTATGTACTGATATCATTAACCACTGCTTGACAATCATGGAGCTGGACCTGAGCAGGTAGGTAAACGACTGAACATTTAGGACTGTTGCGAACCTGTGTCTCTGGGTGGGAGCACCACATGCCAACTTCATTCAAGAATCTTATTCCCTTAGTAACCAGAGTCAGGTGGTATGCTTTAGGACTTGAGGGCAATGACATCTGGCAATATATGGCATTGCAAGCCTTACAGAGCATTCTCATATGCGTTAACCCACTTGATTGTCACACACCCTGAGAAGTAGGCCGAGAAGATAAGGCTACCAATGGGAAAAGACTTACCTAAAACTCATCCAGAAGTTCACAGCAGAGCCAGCACTAAAACCAACTCTTGTCTCAAAGTTAAGCCTCTTCTACCTGGACACACTCCCTTCCCCTTTTTATACACCTGCAGCCCCCCAGCAAGTGACAGCATTAAGAGTGAAGGCCGAGGTACCAACGGTCAGTGTGTACCCTCTGCAATGGTGAACCAAAGCTGGCCTGGACACCCTCAGGAGCAAGAGAAGATGGCATGGAGTGTTATGTATAGTACTGTCATTTCCTGAATCCTAACAGTGGCTAGAGGAAAGCTACTGAGGCAGCTCTCTCTGGAAGCTCAAAGGACTATGTCTAGGAGGGAAAGCCATGCCCTCAGGAAGCATTCAGGAGCAGAAGCAGATCTAAGCCCCATGGATACACTGCTCCAGCTAGGACCTGGCTGTCAGAGGCTGTCCCAGCACCTGGAACCCCTCTTTGGGGACCCATATGGCATACTGTAGCCCCCAAGCTTCTAATAGACAGGTAAGGGGTCTGCCCATGCCAGGTTCCCCCTAGCAACTGTCAGTCTCAGCACTGCCATCCTCCCCCGAGACCAACTTCAGCTGATGCAGTATTTTAGGCTCCTCCACACAGAGAGAGCTTGCCAAGCACAAACTCTTAGCCTTCCTGGCCCAGGGACAGTTAGGCTGCAGGGACTCACACAGGAAATAGTCTTAGCCATCAACCTGAACAGGAAAGGTGTGAGGGTAGGTAAAGACAAAGCCATGATTTTTCATTAATTCACTGTGCCATGAGCATAAAACTTGAAGTGGGGGCAGATGGGCCATTTTCCCAGTAATTAACAATTTCATAGAGACAAATGCATGATAGACTCAAAGTCACTGGCAGAGTCAGCAGGCTGCTGTACTTCTGTCTAATGGGTCCAACCTGTGTGTGCAAAAAGGATGAGTCAGGGACAGGCATTGGTCCACGGAGCCCTCAAGAAAATGTTTGAGCCACTTGCCGCACACCCCAATGCGCAAGCTTTCCCCACGGCTTCCTCTGCTTGCTCCTCAATCCTCTTCCCACCCTCTCCTGCTCACAGTAGGTACAGCTCTAGGCCAGGACTCCTTGCTGGCTGGGCTGCCTAACTGGTCTCTAGGTGCTTCTGCACAACCCAGCATCTGGTCACCATGACTTAGACAGGAGAGGGTTTAGCAGATGCAAAGTGAAAGTCAGGAGAATAAGGTTTCTACACATCATGAAAGTCTGTCATGCCAGAAAAAGAATAGAAAGGATATTCTTTCCAACACCCTGTAGATTCAACCCACGCAAAGGCCCAGATTCAAATATCCAGAAAAGAAAATTTATCAGAGCGACAACAGTGTGAATCACAGAATCACCCAGGCTTCACCAGCCCAGCTCTAGAGCACCAATTCTCAGGGCTGTGCTGGGAGAGCATAACTTGCCCTCCTCTTTTTCCTTCTCCAGAGCAGCTAAGGGATGCTCACTCTTTCTCATTCACAATTCCTTGGCATCTGCCCTGTTCCATGCTCCTGGCCTCATGAGGATTGGCTGTACCACTGCAGAATTGCTGTGAACTGCCATGGTGCCCATCTGACAGCACAGCTTGAACACCCAAAATGGGTGAGCACCTTCCCTTGAAGAGACACCATGGGACCAATCACAAATCCTTTCACACATATTGCCCACCCCAAGCCAAAAGGTACAAAGACTTGCAGGATCACCATCTATACCCAAGGCCCCCTCATCGCCTGAGGAAAGCCCACTGTGAGCCCGGGGAAGGGAGGTCTGGCTCAGCCAGTAAGGCCAGGTTACCAGTAAAGCCAAGAGCAAGGAATGTGGAAGATGTACCTTAAAGTTCTTGAGATAAAGAAACGGGGGCTTTTCTGCTCTTCTAGGGCATTGAGCTCAGCCAGGCTGATGGGCAGCAGGATCTGTGATGTCGCCTGATTGCCACTCCCCTCTCTCCAAAATGCCACCAAAATGCGACTGCCTGTGCCTCTGAAATGGCAAAGGGATGGTGCCCTAGGCTCCACATTTCCTCCACACTCCAATGAGTTTACAAGAAGCAGTTTGTAAAGTCAAGCCAGGTTTACAATAGCTTTAGATTAGGAACGTCCCCCAAAAGTCCAGAGGGGGTTGGGGCTAAGGAGGTAGAATGAAAAGAAACCACTTAGATTTAAATATTTGTCCCCAGAGGTCCTCCCAGGACAACCACAGGAGGTGACTGACAAGCAGCATGGACAGCAGAACCCCCCGAAAGAGAAAAGTTCCAATTAGCCCAAAGAAATGAGCCTGTTCCCAGAGTCCCAATTAAATCAGAACCAATCAATGCTTGCTCAGGTTCCTGCCGTTCTGCTCAGGAAATAATGAGAAAAACGAGAGGGCCCCAGCCAGCAAGTGCGGCATGGCAGCCCTTTGAAGCCTTGAGAAATCACCCACGCTGTTACAAGTGTGCCTGGCAGCTGCTGCACCTGCCCCTTTAAGAACTCAGCCTGGTGCCTAAGTCTCCACTCAAACTCTGACAAATGCCAAAGAGGCACCTCCCGTCTATCCCCCAACCAATGAGACAAAGAAGAGCACTGTGGGACCAGGCCCGGCTGGTTTTAAAACTGTCTGTGTTGATTCATCACTTATCTGGCACTCTCCCCCCTCTGTTTCCACACCATCCATCACGGGTACCATAACCAAGAAATCCAATAAAGACACAAAGGCACAGCTCTCCACTCTCAACAGGCCTCAGAAAGGTTGTGTGAGGGCCCCTACCCTGGCAATTAGCTGAGTCCAAAGGATCACAGAGCTGATGGGCATTAGTGATCCCGTCTGTGCCCGGCATTTTGCCAGCATGTCTTTGGGGAAGGAGACATGCCAGGGATAGTCTGGTGCTCAGGCAGGATGGGGATGACAAGGAAGGATGGCTGGTATGAGGCTCACAATGAAGAAAGACGAGCTAATACAGCCCCCCACCTCCAAGTTGTCCCCAAAGGATTGGGGCCACCCGAGTGATAGCTTAGGGTCATTTCCAAGGTCTATATGGGAATGCATGCTCTTGAAAATCTCTGAAACTCTAAAGTCCACAAACAAAATGCAATAAAGGAAAGCAATCTTCTCCTCCCAAACTCTGGATTCCCCCATGTTCAGTTTCTACACACTTAGGCAACAGATGAGCCATGCAGCCTTTAGACCCTTCTATTCACTCCCAGAGAAGACAGACTCTTGAGCCAGGTTAGCACATGGACTGTCATGTATTGCACATGTTCTCCTTTGGACTGAGGAGAGCCAGTGTGAGCACACAGCACCCCGACCCCTACAAACTGCAAAGTTTGCATCACTCTGTACCATTCAGAAGCAAAGGTAAGATAACTCATGACACCATCTCACTCCCATTCTAATAGCTTCATCTCCTTCCAGGACACGCCAAAGCTAGGCTCGCTCCCTGCCCCAGGGCCTGGCATTGAGTCCCTGAAGGAAGACAGCCAAGCCAGAGGGCTTTGAGTTAATGAGCTACGTGGGTTCAGTACCAAGTTGAGTGCTGTGGGAGCTGGACTGAAATGAACTAAAATATTTTCCAAATTCAGTCACTTCGCAATTACCCTTGAGTGAACTGTCCATGACAACCCAAACTCTCCACGTCTCATAGCGTGGAGCTGAACAGGATGTGTGTGTGTGAGTGTGTGGATATGTGGGTGTGTATGCATGCATGTGCATATATGTATGTCAGAGAGAGAGAGAGAGAGAGAGAGAGAGAGAGAGAGAATGTCAATGTCCTCAAACTAAAAAAACTGAGTTCCGAATTATTATCTATCATTTGGAATTTTCCCCATGTCTTCCCCCTACATGAATACGAATATTCTGGTTGGACACAATTGGAAAATCATCAGGCCTAGTATTAGGGATGGAGGTTCCCCAGAGCCTTATAATATAAGAGTCATAGGGCTTGTCTGTTCCTATATAATCCAGAGCTGGAGATGGGGAAATTTTGCAGACTCAGCCCTGCCCCAAGTGAGTGAAAAGCAGAGGCCTCAAAAGGCCCCAAGGCTTACCCTTGCAGGCCACGCTGTTCTCGGCCTCATAGCCAGGCTTGCAGGTGCAGCGTCCAATGGGAACCATCCACTCCCCATCCCCGTTGCAGTAGAGTTTGATAGGTACGTCCACTTCCTCTGCGTTGGGGATGCATGTGCCCCGAGCGATCACCAGAGACGTGCTCTCCGCCCCTGTCATCGTCTCTGGGAATACTGCAAAATTTTGCACAATGCTGGGACACTTTTTGAAGAAGACACGAACAGAAAGAAGAGACATACAGGCTCCATAATCCTGGAAAGCAAGGTAAAAACCGTTCCGAGTAAGAGGTCCAAAGCTCCTGACTTCTGTGTTGACCTTCATCAACCTTCCCCCAAAGTCCACCTGGGAGAAGCTCTCATCTGCAGCAATGGTGTCTACTTTGAGGTAAGGGGCCTCAGACCAGAAGGCTGACTTCTTGGTGGCAATGACGGAGTCAGTCTCATAGTAGTACAAATTGAAGGTCTCCTTGCAGGAACCTGGGACGTTAGGGAGGCTGCTGCAGTCTCTCACAGTGAAACGCATCTCTGTGTAGATGCGATGGGCCCCCCGCCGGTTGATGAAGGTGGTTAGCAGCCAGTTGTTCTGGTTGGGCTCAAAGACGTTGCATACCTGGTAGGTGCGGATGGTGTTCAGGTTTTCATCATAGCCACTGACTTCTTCCCACTGTACCACGTGGGCCACAGGCGCACACATGCAAAAACACAAAATAGAGAGTGAGAAGACAAAGAGCAGCAGAGTGGAGGAGAAGCCTGGTGCTGGATTGGGGCCTTAAGAGCTCACCAGTCCAGCTGTTTGACCTGAGAAATGAACACATCGAACCCTAACCTGCTTGCTTTTAAAGCTCTCTTCTAAGCAGACTTCAGAATATTTCTCTGCAGCCCATCCCAAAATATGTTAGACTTCACTCTAGGAAGCCTTTCGTCATCTAACCCACAACTCTTATGCTGTGACTGTGGCTCATTACATCCATGGAAACAACCTGCAGCGTGTAGCCCCATGTGATGACAGGGACTTTCTTCCTCAATACCACAGCCTCTACTCTCAACAGCCACTCTATGGATTAGGAGTCCAGTTGCATGACAACCCCATCTTGGAAATCTTAATTACTCAACCTAATTTCTTTCTTGTGGTGAAACTCCATTATATCTCTGAAGAGCATGTAAACATAAAGCTTTTCAGAATTTCTCAACAAACTTAGATTCTCATAAACTTTTGTTTTATAACATCAACTCTTTGAAAGAGCCAGACTATGCTGGTAAGAGTAGGGATTGCCAAGAGAGATCCTTAATGGAGGGAATTAAGCTTCATTTTGTACAAATTTTGAGTAAGATGTGGTAGAAGAGAATGTTGGAAGGTATTACTTAGGGAGTAAGGAGAGACAATCAAGCTTCATGTCGGGGAAAAAGCTCTCATTTTTAGTAGCCCTGTAGATCGGAAGAAGAGGAGGAACAATGTGTTTATTAAGCGATGTCTCTCAATCTTCCCAGCAGTTCCCAATAGAACTAGATATTATTATCCCCAATTTACAGACAAAAAGATATCATGCAATTCATCCATGGTCATGTGGCCATAAAAGGAGATAGGGAGGAGAGGAGATAAATAGTGCTTTGAATGGCCAAAGAAATTTTCCAAATAACTTATTTTAGTAACAGGCAACATGGGGAGGGGGGCCCATGAAGGCATGGCTTCCTTAGCTTAGCCACTCTGGGCTAAGGGCCAAAGAATAATCTCTGGATCATTCTTCCTATGCTGAGAAAGGAAGCAGCTGCCCACACTGGGGCGGGGTGGGAGAGGCTTAGGACCCTGATCTCAAGAACTGGGAGTATTCCCAGAAAGTTTCAGGGTGTTTGCTAAAGAAGTAAAGGACAGAAGAAATTCAACTCCCTAAAGTAAAAAGGGAAAGTGAATTAAGATCCTTGACAATTTAGCAGTGGTGATAAAAGAAACCAAACAGTATCTGTTTCTTTAAATACTGTGATAATTGCTTATTATTCACAGTGTGGAGTTGAAATATATAAACTAGGATTCTTCATTCAAAGAGCTAAAAGCCAATTATGTGTCCAAGGGAAATACACCACAGTAGCTTCTTACACAGAATTATCTCCCTGTAGGACAAGGACAGCAGAAGCAAGGCTGTCTTTTAAACATGCACCAGGCATGGTGTGGAGGGAAAAAAAAGCACACGGAGAGCTGGTCCTGTACATCCAGGCCTATAAAGTGACCCCACAGCTACTCCAGCTGCCTGGGCCACCACTGACCACTGAGGCACCTGAGCCCTTCTTCCTCAGTCCCTCCCAGCACTCCCAGAGGGCCAGTTCCCTCCCTAGCCTGGAGTCCTTTGTAAGCTCCATCTGGGATCCTTGCACACGGCCACACTTCACCTGGACACTGCTTAACTTCTTACTATCTAGATGTCGAGGAGCCACTGTTCATTCCTTCTTTAAGACTGTATGTTTTATTTAAGTGTGTTTGTTAAACTTACGTTCTGCTCGCCTGGTTTTTTGGAACCAGAAAGCAAATATATTAGGAGAAAGTAGCTGGCAGTTGTTTCTATTCAAATTTCCAGACCTCTTTCCCTTTCCCCGGCAGCTTTGTAATAATGTTTTTTTCCCAGTTGACTGTACAAGATTTTTGAGAAGACAGGTTTATTTTGCTGTTCTGTAATTGTTTAACTGCAGCAGGTCCCATGATCCATTGTTTCAGTTGTGCTGTATAAGGTCTCAGCAGGAATGTGGGACCCCATTGTCAATGCACAGGTGAAGCTCATGGCCCCCATTTAGGCTGGGAGCCTAATCCCAGTCCCAGTTCATGACCCACTCAAGACTAACACAACTCTGCTGCATGGAAACAGGACTGGAAGCCCACCTTTCAGGGCTCACCTTGGCACTGAGACTGTCACCACCAGTAGGTCTTTAAATAGACAGAATGAGAATTTACACTCTCATGGAGCTGGGATATTGAGAACATTTATCTTAGAAAATGACACTGATTGGTATTATAACACCCAACAGAGGTAATTGTTTCAAACAGTAACCTCTCTGGGCCTCAGTTTTCTCATCTGTAAAATGAGGAATCACACTGGGTGACCTCGAGTCATAAAATTCTACCAATTTAATTGATTCCATGACAGCTCCTAAGGGAGTGATCAAAGCAAATTAGGGGGAATACAGCTGTATATTCACAGGGAAAGAATAGAGAGAAATTGAGAAAAAGGAAATAACTCCCCGTCGTTTGGAAAAAGGCCATCGCGGGGTCTCACATTCATTTCTGCCCCCATTTCATTCTTCTCCTGCCAGCGGGTGCTGCAAGGAGTTGGAAAAACAAATGATCAGATTGGACTAGGGGAGGTATAAATGCTTTCCAAGCAAGTGGCAATCAGGATGGGGGTTCTAAAGGCAGGCAAGAGTTTGGTAAATCAAGATGAGGGTGGAATGGCGTTCCCAGCAGGGGCCACAAATACTGTTATTTGTTTATGATACTTGGAATCAGTCTCATTGCTTTATAGTTATATACCTTGTTCATTTGTCAATGAAAAAAAATATTTACTGAATGCCAATGTTATGCCAGGCATTCCATTAGCCACTGGGGATACAGCAACATGAAGCTTATAATCTGGTGAGAGAAACGGATATTAAACAAATGGTTATTAAAATAACGACAATAATTACAATTGTGCTAACTGCTGCGAGGGAAAATTACAGGGTACCAAGAGAGGGGGGTGTACCTGATATACAGAGGAGTATCACGGAAGATCCTACCAACTGAGAGGGAACGGATGGCTAGAAGTTAGCCAGGAGACGTGCGTGTCTGCTGGGGGCAGAAAGGCGCAGAGCAGCTAAGCTGGGAACACTGAGTGCAGAGGTTCTGTGGTAGGGAGAAGTGGCCTCATGACACTGTGTGAGGAACCTGTGTGACAGAAGAGTCGTAAAAAGCTGCAGGTGGCAGGAATAAGACTAAGGGGAGGGGAGGTCTGGTCAAGAACTTTGAATTTCATCTTGAGACTAACTGGAAGTCATGGATGAGTTTAGGGAGGAAAAATATGGCTGATTAGAGACTAATTTTTAAAAGATTTCTCTGATACAAAGTACAAACTGGGTTGGAGTGCCCTTGAGTATATAGGAAGGACAACTGGATATCACTGCAGTAGTCCAGGCAAGAGATGATGGTGGGCTTGGACCAGACTGGTGGGGACTGGAAAGATATTTTGAGGTAGACTCTCTAGGTTCTCACTGAGCCGAGTGTGAACTGGAGCAAGGGTGGGGGACGGGGCGCACAGAAAGAAACTGGTTTGACCAGACCCAGTGAGCTACGTGTCCCTTTAATACTCTCATCATCAGTCTTGCCTTCTCAACGAGGCTTTAAGCCACCCTGTGTCCCCAGACACCATTTCCCAAACCCATAAAAATAGGAAGTTTTACCACTCTTGGTCTACTATCCCATTGTTGCCCAATTTCCTATTCAGGACCCCGTTTCTTTTATCCGAGGCCTGTGCTAGCTCCAATCCCTTCAAGGCGTTCTCACTGCTCGTCCAAAGCCAATGTCCTACAGGTCTCCACTTGGGCAGCTTCTCAGCCTCCAATTCTAGGTATTTGACATATTGCCTCCTGTGGTCTTTTCTGTAATTATCTCCTCCCATTAAAACAGCAGCAATACAGCATGATTTGCTTACCAGATTGGCAAAAATTAAAGATACGAATGTCAAGTCTCAGGAAGAATGTGGAGTACAAAGTTACTACTTACAGCCACCACCACCTCCTGAGATTTATGAATGCCTAGGGCACTTGCAGGTAACTGGGCCTCAGAGGATCAGGGGCTATGGACGATGCAGTAGCTTCCTCAGAATTTTCTCTGAGGGTGGCCTCTGGGAGCTTTGCACAGTCATGGTCGAAAGAAGAACTATTAATTGAGACTTGAAATTATCAGCAATCAGTGGGATGGGAGGCTCAGAGTCTGAAATAATTTGATTAAAAGAAAATAAGGTTCAAGACATTTCTTGAACATCTTTATTTGTTGAATAAGATTGTTAATGCCGCCTGCCAATCTAACTGAAGTCCTCCCTTTTTGGAGCTCTCGACTCTAATATGGCACCCAAGACCCTTTGTTAGTGTCCATTGACTAGTGAATGCATAAACAAAATATAATGTAGCCATACAATGGAATACTATTTGGAAATAAAATAGAATGAACTATTGGCACATGCAACGACATGGATAAACCTCCAAAACACTATGCTAAATAAAAGAAGCTGGACTCAAGAGACCACATATTGTATGATTCGACATACAGGAAATGCCCAGAAAAGGCAAATCTATAGATAGAAAAGTACCAGTATTTCCCTGGCACCAGAGGTGAGAATGGGGAGTGACTGCAAATGGGCATGAAGAATCTTTTTGGCAGGTAATGGAAATATTCTAAAATGGGATTACGGTGATAATTATACATACAACTCTGTGAACTTACTAAAAACCTATTGAGTTGTACACTGAAAATGAGTAAATTTTATGACATGTAACTAATATCTCAATATAGCTTTTAAAAAAACCCTTTATGTTATCTGGTCCAGCCTACACCCCAACATTGCTGGCCTGGTCTCTATCATGCTTAGAAAGCCTGGCTACACAGGCAGCTTCATGCCCCTGCTCATCTTATCCACTAAGTCAGTGATGCCCTTCTCACTCCTTTATCCTTGTGTCTCAAGTGACAAATATTCACTAAATCAAGTTTGTTTGCGGATGAATGAGTGATACCTAAGTTGGGGCAAAAGTGGCATCTAGAGCAGGCACAGATGGCCAAGGAAGCATCCCTATCACTGATACCAAGGGACTGGGTAGAATCGAGAGGGTGGTTCAAAGATGGAATCAGAATCTTAAGCCCAGGACCCCACTCAAAAACCACTTGATTTTCCAACCTGGAGTCAGGCTAGTATCAGACCAAAAATGCCTTCCATGTCCAACACACCCAATTTGTCACCACCACTTGCAATTTCTTCCAGGACATTATCCCTCCTATCTGGCCTCTCTCTTGCATTCCCATGGCCATGTGCTAGGGCTGGCATTACTTCCTGCCTGGACTAATGCCCTGGCCCACTGTTTGGTCAGAAATTAATGACAACAGACCATGAAGAAGATGGCAGGTGCTCGAGCTGGAGTCATCTCTCCTTTTACATCTGGACACTGAGACCATGTCCATTTCTGACTAGCCCTAATACTTTTCTTGTACCCTACCCTTATCCCATCTCAACTTATCTAAGACACAGAATCCGAGAATAATAGATCTGGCTGGAAGCCACTATAGATCATGTTGACCAAGACCATTTGTTGACAAATGGGCACACTGAGGCCCAGAGACCTTCAATAACTGGCCCAAAGTCAGGCAGCTGATGGATGGCAGGGCTAAGCTCTCTTTGCAGCTCCCTCCTTTGAGGGGGCTCTGTTTCATTTCCTCCCTGATGCCTTCCCAACTGATATTCAGCGACCATTTTTCTGAATGCTTAAAGCACGACTGAACTTATTCTATACAATTTAGCATTTGACAATACACTGTTTTGAACTATTTGTTAATTGCTTTGTGTGTGTGACTTTGGATCCTGCTACTAGCTCCTTGAGGACAGGGAATTATGTTTTGACTAATTTATTAGCTCATTTCAACAAGAGAAACAATTCCGTTCATTTTTAGCTTTGCAATGGCATTTTTATTCAGTAATGTCTGAGATCAGTCACATCTACGGGTTTCTCAGGGTACCCCTCTCGCTTCCTTCTCTCGTTTTTTTTTTTCCTGGGTGATCTCATCCACACACAAGGCTGCAACCACCATGGGGTGCATCACTGACCTCTCCCCAATGCCCCAGGCTTGTTTACCCAGCTGCCTGCTGGATGCTTCCTGATAAACACCCAACACTCAACCCCTTGTTCTCTGCAGTCCTGCTGCAGCCTCAAAATTCCATCCCCCACGACCACCACTGATGTCAAACACACACACACACACACACACACACACACACACACACACACACACGAGGGCAGGACTGTGTTGGGGATCTCTTCATATTCCCATGTCTAGCCCTCCATAAATACTGGCAGCCTAAGTGGAGGAGCAAGGCCCTGGTCTGTTTCCTCAACTTCTCTGCCTCCTCATGCCACAAGGCTCACCGGTCCCTGGAAGAAGAAGAAACAAAGCAGCCTTGCACAACCAGCAGAATATTAAGGGCCTTTGAAAGGGCACTATTATTGACGCAAATAGACCACCAGTCCTTGAGATAAGCATAACAAAGAAAACAATGACACCCATTAGAAAGTACTTGTTCAGGGTTTCAGACCAGACTGATGTATGGGAAAGACAAGGTTCATCTAGATCTAGATCTAAATATAGGTTAGACTTGTTTGTTGGAAGTCAGAGCTTATAGGGCTATTGCTCAGGAGTGGCCCTATATGTGCTTGTTGACATTTGGACAGTGAATACTGACTATTTGCAGCCTGGCTGATTGTGTGTGTGTGTGTGTGTGGTGCGGGCGGCGGGTAAAATATGCTGTTCTTCCTCAAAATCACTGCCATGAACTCCAGCCACTGGTCCGTCTATACTGCCTTCTAGAACAACTTTCAGAGACTCTGACACATTCTCTATTCTCCAAGGGTGGGTTTAGACTTTGGAAACAGGCAAAGGTCATTTGTAACCAAATCTGATGAGTCAATTGGATGAGCAAGCAAAGAAATATTTCCTGGTCAGAAATGTAGAACCACTATAAAATAAAGTTTTAGAAAGTGAGTTGATTCTTCTCTATGCCTCTGAAGACAGTTCCAAGAATGGGTTCTGGAAAGATTTGTGATAGTCCCTCCCTGGACAACTGCAACCTCCCCAGACTGACCCTTCCCAGAATGTCCAATTGTTACTATGATGCTACATTATAAAATAGCCACTAATAAGCCAATTCTAAAGGCCTGGCTAAGAAAGGGTCACTTCCTCTGGACACGGCTATTTAAGATGAGGGTAGAAATCATTGAAATTGGTGTTTTGGCCTCTATTAGCGTAACAAGATTCTGGCTATTCTGATTTGTTTCAAACCCAGCTCATTTAATTCATTTTTAAAATCAAGAATTAAGCAGCTATTTATATCCGCAAGCAGTGTTCTAGGTGCTAATGACAGCAGTGACTAAAAGCCAAAGTCCCTGTTCTTATGGGCTTTCTATTCTAATAGAGTGAAAAAGAGGAAGAAACAAATGAATAATATAAAGTCTGATAGTATTAAACACTATTGAGGAGCTGGTAAGGGTATAGAGTGACTGACAACCAGCAATGTGGTCATCAGGGAAGGTCTCCTTTAAGCAGAGATCTGAATGACTTGCAGGAGTCAGCAGCCTGGAGGGTATATGAGGGAGGAGCACTCCAGGCTCAGGAAACAAGAACAAACTCTGCTGAGGAAGAGCATGCCTGAGACATTACTAAGAAAGCCAGGAGGTCAGCACGGCTGCCAAATTGCACAGGCCAGGGGAACGTAGGTGGAGGTGAGGCGGGAGAGGTTTGCCAGGGGCAAGTGGATCTCACCTCTGTCAGTTACAGCTTTGTAACCAGGGACAACTTTCTAAGTTTCAGTTTCCTCATCTGCAAAATACTATTTACCTTGCAGGGTATCGTGAGGACTGAAAGATCACGTTAAGTAACTCATCTAGTTCTGTGCCTGCAAGTAACTACCATTCACTAGGTACCAATTATTATCATTTCTATTAGCATCAGCACAACCATTGTCATGTTAACCTCAGGATCCCCCTCTGACTGATGCACCAGGGTGCAGAAATCCTCTCCTTCATCCTGGATAAATAATCCCGCTCATTGGTCAGCAGAATGCAAGGACTAAAGAGCCAAACTTTGTCTCCTTACGGACCCAGAGGGAAAGCCAGCAGCCATCTCCCAGCAACAGCCAGAACTCTAGTGCTTCCTCTGGGCAGGCTTCTGTTGGGCTCTCTTCTCTCAACCTGGCAATCCCCAGGCCACTGTCAGCTCAGACCACAAGGAGACAAAATTGGACACAGCTCACAGGTTTCAGTCCCATTCAGCAGTCTGTTTAGGCAGAAACTTTTGTCTGAGGGAACCTGCTATTTTGTAAACAGTCCCTGTCCCGTGGGACCATAATGGAACTTCCCCGGCATTGCCCAATCAGGGGAATCCCAAAGACGTCAGGCCCCCAGTTAGAGATGGCTGCCTCTCTGAACAAGAAGCCCACTGAGGTCCAGGCAGCACACAACTTCACATGCCCACAGGAGACCCAAGAATCTTTAGGGCAGCAGATGGCTCGGGCTGGGCTGGAGACACCACTGCCAATCAGCCTGGACCCTGAAGACTCATCGTCTGCATAGACAATTGACTAGGCCTGAAAGAACTTGGGTATTAGACAAGCTAGAGGGCCAATTAAAATGTGAAATGTGGTCTGTGGGGCATAAATTCCTACAAGTCCAGAGGGATCTACTATTTAGCACACCAACCAACCCACGAAGGAAGCATTTATTCTATGGTTCCCCTGGGGGCTACAAGCACCAGCTCACCTCCCAATATGTTTAATTTTCCTTCCAGATGTGCTGGGCTGGGAGGACATGAATGGCCTCCCATTCATTACCATGGCCCCATACAGTGTGCCAAACAGCTGGGAGGATGACTTGGGCAGAGCACTGCCTCTGGAAGCCCAGAGTTCTGCAAGGGCAGCCATACCTCAGGGCACAAAGCCGATTTCCTGACTATTTACTCACTCCCTGGGATGGGGTAAGGGATACAATTAGAATATGGAAATAATTAGAATATGGAAAACACATATTCATCGTTTCTCAGTGCAGTCTCCAAGAGTTTCCATAAAATCCTTTTGGAAACTTAGATGGTAGAAAAACTCAAGGAATACTGTATTGAAGTAGGAGTGGCAGAAATGGCCCCAAGTGAAATATATCTGGATTGATGGGAAGGGAGTTATAAAAACGTTGGAATTAAAAAGGACTGCTGTTATTCTGCCTAACCCTGAACCCTAGAGGTCACAGTGACCCCTGGCTCAGCATAGGAGTCCAGTTCATAGACTCTGGAGTCAGCCAGACCCAGCTGCATGACCATGGGCAAGGCTTTAAACCTCTCTAAGTCTTCGTTTCCTTCTCTAACACAGGGACACTAATAGTACCTACCTCATGAGGTGGTTGTGAGGATTACATGTGATAATAATGCATGTAAAGTACTTAAACCTGAGTAAGAGACCCCTGCAAGTGAGTTACTATGACTATTGGCCTTCCAAAGACACATGCTTAACCTCTCTCTGAGCTTCGGTCAGTCATTTTTCCTTGAAAGTCTTGGCTTCCCTTCCATGATGTATATGATCTATGACTCTCTCCTGTCTGTCTGGTTGTCTGTACTTGTGTATCATCTCCAGTGTGGATATGTGCATATGTATATATATGTACTGTATACATGTATATGCATGTGTGTACATATGTGAGTGTATATATGCATGCATGCATTGTGTACATGTGTGTGCATGTAGTTAGGGGTGCTGGCTGTGGCCCAGTTAGGGCCTGAGTGCCCTCCCTTGGGTATGCCTGTCCATCGAATGCCATATGAACACTGTTCAGCTCTGCCCACTCCTGGCCAGGCTGAGCATCCCTCGCTGCTCAGAGATGCTAGGGCTGTGGGGCTGTGGGAGTCACATTATAGAGGGCAATGGCAGACAGGCCCAGAGTCCAGATGGTGAGCATCTCTTTGCATCCTGGTACATTTCACACCGAAGTCTCTGCCAGCACTCCAGGAGAAACACTACAGACTTATGTCTCAGAAGGAGGCTCCTTGTCCACAGTCCCCAGGCCACTGTAACTTCTACCAGGCAGCAGCATTTCGTACCAGGCCTTGCCTGGAGTGGGGTCTTCAGACTTTATGACAGCTGCTGCTGCTGTTGACGCTGCAACAGTGACAAATTCATCCTTCTGACAAGATCTCTTTAAATAATTCACAGGGAGCTGGGGATTAAGACACTGTTTCTCACTGTCTCTGTTGAGATTTAAAACACCTCCAGCTGGGGTATTTAAAAAGAGTATAATGGGCTACCCCACTTAGGTCTCCCCTCCTCCTTTCTTTCTCTTTCCCATTTCCCAAATTTATCCCCTACCCCACCAGCCAGCCCTATAACAAGGAGGCCCAGAGAACAAAAAAAAAAAAAAAAAAAA
This sequence comes from Pteropus vampyrus, assembly GCF_000151845.1. Taxonomy (NCBI): domain Eukaryota; kingdom Metazoa; phylum Chordata; class Mammalia; order Chiroptera; family Pteropodidae; genus Pteropus; species Pteropus vampyrus. The sequence continues at coordinate 389,194 of NW_011889001.1, read as the reverse complement.
AAGGAGGGAATCAGTGCTTGGCTGGTCACTATGGCAACGGTGGCAGGGTATTCAGCTGTCATTATCCCAGTGCCTCATACATGTGATTATCTTAAGCTGCCGATTGAATGTGGTCCTCACTGCTGCCCAACAAGGCCTTGTCGAACAAGGCAGGGGAGGGAGCTGCGGGCCCCAGACCTCAGCTGCCTGATACTGCTCTGCTCAGGCCTGGGCTTCATTGATGAGGAAGAGCTGGCCTTCAGCTTGGAAGAATCTCTGCTCATAACACAGAGCAGAGGCTGGCCTGAAGCTGGGCCACCACACTGGGTTACAGGCTAGAGAAATAAGCCTCTCGTCCATTCCATAAGCACAGAGTGTTTTGATTGTGCATGGGCCAAATTGGCTGTGACCAGCTAGAGACAAGAAAGCAAGCTGTAGGGGGAGGAAGAAGCTGGCCTTCCTAGAGGAGCTCTTGGCTTCATTCCATTCTCAGGGTTGGGGAGAATCCCATTCTCAGGGTATAAGACAATCAAATGTGGCCTGAGAAGAGGACACACCCCCTCCTTCCTGTCTACCACACCAAATTAGGGGAATGTAGCCACTGTGTGTGACCCACTTCAGGAGAATTTTTCCTGGGACTGTGGCTGCTGGAGCTTGGTCCTGAGGAGCCTTGGGGAGACTTTGATCTCACTTCTTTGCCTCCTGGTCTTTGCTTCAGATTGTCTTTGAGGTTCCCAGGTCCATAAACATCTTTTGAATGACATGATCACTGGTCACCCCACACTAGACACACTTCAAGTTTTCCAATGTCCCTTTCAAATTCAGCTAGCAGAATAAGCCCATTGTGGCAGATGTGCTCAGGCCAACAGAGCATGCAGTGGGGCCACCAACACCTGCAACTTACACTTAAATTGCTCCAAAAACCACCAGCTCAGTCTGGCCTTTCCTGCACCTGCATCCTATGGTCAGTCCCCATGGATATGCGGCCAGATGCATGCAAGTCTCCACCACCTGCGGCAGCGCCCACTCAGCTCACCCTGACTTGCTGCTGCCCAATGAACTGTTCACACCTAAATGCAAATGCAGACCATTACCTCGACTGTGTTAGTTTGAAGGCAGAGCTCTCAGTCAGTAAGATAAGTCCGAATGTTGACTCGAACATCTTTCATGTCGGCTGTCCTTTGTGACATGGGGAAATGTGTTGGACATTGCTGTCTCTACCAAAAGGAGTAGTGGGCAGGAGAGCGCACTTGAAGGCGAGGATGTGCCCTGACTAGAACGCACCCCTCTCCATTCTATCAGCAGAGAAGCACCTCAAATGAAGCAGGGGCTAGTTTGAGAGAACTGACACTGAAGCCATTGGCTGGGACAAAAAGCAGACACTGAGGCTTGGGCAATTATCTGAAATCACTTCATGTCTCTCCCTTCCCAGGAATCCTCACTCTGGACATTTGCCAAAGAGATGGGAGCTGAAGGCTCCTCCATCACTGCTTGGAGTCAGCCATCCTCAAGGACCCTCTGTGCCTTCCTCTGGATCCCTGACCAGGCTTCGCAGGTCCTCCCCCTCCACGCTCTTCCTGGACCTGTTACTATGTGCCCGTAAATGCCATGCATCACGAGGCACCCTCTCCACCTCCTCCCATAAAGCATGCTTTAAAAAACGATGCATGGGGTGCTTAACATGTGTGCTACTCACTAGCACATAGCCTCAAATCTACCCTTCCGCTTTGTAGAAACTGGGAATCTTGCCTCTCTTCGGCCCTGCTTTCTGCCTTCTGAACAATATATGACTCTGAGATCCTTCCCTTATGCTTATTCCAGGACAGAGGTACAAGAGTGAGCTTTGTGATGAGACAGGCCTGGGGTCAGGCTTAGCAAAACCCCTAAGCAATTCTGTGATTTTTGGATAAATGTCCAAGTCTCAGTGTCTATTCTATAAAAAGAGAGAAATACCACCTGGCTGGAAGGGTCCTAGTGAGAATTCAGTGAGGTAATGTTCAGTGCCTGGTACACAGTTGCCACTTAATTAACAGCAACTAGTAGTAGCAGTAGTTTTCACTCTTATTAATAATAGCACTGTTATTAAGAGCAGAGTGTACCCTCAGATGGTGTTCATGCATGAGTCACAACCTAACAGGAATGCTGGAATGCTCGTCTTGTATTTTGGTCAGTTCTCATCCTCGACCCATGGAAGTTAAGTCCCTCAAACAAGAGTCATTGTGACCCCTAGTACTAGTTAGGGCAAGTGGTATTGACTAAGCTTTAGAGTTTACAAAGAAGGTAAACACACTTTAATCCTGCTGATCACTCTGGAAATAAGATCTTACATTACTCACATGATAGAGACAGAAAATAGGCTCAGAGAAGTTCAAGAACTTAGAGGAAAATGGAAATATACCCAGAACATTAGATTATAAACCCTGGGCTCGCTCCTTTATACTACCAAAGTACAGGGGGGTTAGGCCAAATTATTCTCATACTTTTGGCTGTAACTGGAGGTAAGGCCAAAGGTGTCATCTGAGGGTTGCCGAGTTCTCACAGAGGCTAGGCTCCTCCTTCCGGAGCCAAGCTCAGCGTCCCCGTATGTCTTCTGCCCACCTTGACCCTTCCTTCTTCATCTGTTTTCCTCCTATCTTCTCTAGGCCTCCTAACTCTGCCTCACCTTCCTTCTAATGCTTTGTCTTCTCCAGTAATATATTTCTTTCCTTCACCAAGGCAACCAGTGAAAGGGAGCTGTGAGTTCAGGCTGTCAGGGCAATGAGCCACTGCTGACGCACCTCGGCTCCATCCTGGTGCCTGTGTCAGGGGCCCTGTTGCCTTCCTTGGCCCTGAAAGCCACCCCTGCCTTCAACTTGAGAAGCACTGTCATCAGGCAGCTGAGGCAGTTGGTCCTCAGGCTCACGGACCAGGGGGAGAAAGGTTTCCAGGGTTGGGACAAGGGATATGGTAGGTAAGGGGACTGCCTTCCCAGGGAAGGTTTTAGAGAAGAAAGATGCCTGTCTGTCCAGGCAGGACAGGGTTAAGTCTGCCTTTAAGAGGGGAAAGAAGGGCTGGGTGACCTCCGGGGTTCCCTCACAGGCTCTATAGTCAGAAATATCTCTTGCTTTGCTGATGAATGAGTCTGTGAGCCATTTCCAAAAGCAAGAAAATAAATCTGCCAGACAGTAAGATTCTGGTGAACCATCACAACTCCCAAAATTCTTTAATACAGCAAGCTAAGAGAAGCATCTCTCCCTCCATCGGTCTCTCTCCCCTCCACTCATACCTCCCCCAACACGTACACACGTATACACAGTCATACCCAATGTATTTCTGACAACCAATGTTAATATTCTACTCAATGACGATGGTCATCTGTAATCTTCTATTCGTCTCTCTGTTAAAGGCTCACCCATGCTCACAAAAAAGATCTCGCATAAAAGCCCTTTGAGATAGCAACCACAAACGATGAAGCCAGTCCACCTGGCCCACCTCTCCTTCCAGCGGATCCACCCAGCCTCTGCCAACCCACCCACGGCCATCATACTCTTCCCAGAGCAGCGTCTAACCTCACGGACCACCTTCCATGGCCCCCGGGCCCCAGCTCCATGGCTCTCACCCCGAGCCCCCCACGCCTTTGTCTATCGCCATCTCTGTCAGGCAGGTGATTTTAAACTTCCATTCCTAAAAGACATGTATTATATTAAAAAAAAAAAAATGTTTTAAGTGCCTCGGGGTGTTTTGTTCCTCATTGCTTCATAAAAGTGACATTAATAGCCAGGGAAGAGCACTGCAGAGTGCAATTACAGAGGATGTTTCAGGTATGAAAGCTGTTTTGAGCCTGCTAATGTTTCCTAATTACAGGCCTTTTGGTAGTGAGAGTAAAAGATAAAGAGTAGGTGGGAGGCCCAGGATGGGGAGCTCTGACAACCAATGTTAATATTGGTTACCTCAGTGGTTTACCTGAAGAGGGCAGGGGAGGAAAGGGGAGGAGAGAGGGAGCAGGGACGTCAGAGGCCCATCTGCTGGGAGGCAGGGCGTCTCAGTTGAGAAAGCCTAATTCCTGGATGACAGCTCAGGAAAAGGATACCACCCATGTCTTGTACCGTGAGAACAAACCTTTTACATACTGAGCCTCAATTCGAGGAGCGCATAGCAGCTTAAGCTGGGAGCTGCTTCTGTAGCCACCCTCTGAAGATACGTGGTGGGCAGCATCTCATGGGGAAAGTGGGTTACAGCATGGCTGTCAGCAGGAGAGCAGCCTGCAGGAGGTTAAATGTTAGCACTGGCACTTTCTAGCCACATGATCGTAGATAATTTAACAGCAGCTCTGTGCCTTAGTTTCCTTACCTATAAAATGGGGCTATTGTGAGGATTAATGCGTGCAAAGCTGTAAAGCACTTAGGGTCTGCGGCACAGTATTAGATTTCATTTTTCCCTGCCTAGCATCTATGCATCCTTCTGGTACCTATAGCCCAATTCCTTCTGGGGAATTACTCCCTCCCACCCTTCAGTCCCCAGGGATTCTGGTAGGCTCTGCGTAGCACAGGACCTGGGAGTACTGGTCGGCGCTTAATTTTCCCTGACCACAGGGACTGGTTCAGGTCAGGCATGGGATTCAAGCCCAGCCAGTCAGTTCCATTCAGAGCTAATTCCAGAGCTTCTGCTGGGGGGACCAGGAGAAGGTATCTTTTCTCCCCAAAGGGAAATGGATGAAGAATGTTATAGGGGCTGGAGCAGCTGCAGACTTCTTATGACCAAGAGGAAGCCCAGCATGGAGCCAACACCATGAGCGTAGAGAGAAGAGAAAGGGGATGAGAAAAGAGAGAGAGAAAAAGAGGGGGGGGCGGGTGGTAGAGAGAGAGAGAGATGGATCCTAAGAATCTGGGCCCAGACAACACATGAAGCCCCATCAGCCCCAGGCCATTCAGTTACATGAGCCTAGATACTTCCTTTAAGATTGAGTTGTGCTTTTCTGTCACTGACCACCAGAAAAAGTGTAGCTAGCTGATGCAGAAGCACAGCTTCCAGTAAACAGCAACCAGGTCAAAGGCTTCCAAGTCCCAGGCAGTGGTACCAGTCTGAGAAGGAATCACCAACTCAGCCCCCTTTGCCCACTTGTCCCTGGCAAAGCCTGAAATTCAAATACTGTAAAACTCCATTCACAAAATCACTCTGCCCAGAGCTAAATTTCTCTTGGAGTTCCCTAATTTAGCTTAGGCTTTTCTGTCCTAATTAGCATGATTGAGTCATTGAAGGAGAAAAAGAGAAACTCCACCCCTCCAAAGGATTAGTACTATGCTAAGGCTTCCCAGTGAGTGTTTAAGGAAGAAACTTTTTACCCACATTGTTTCATATATGGAACAGTTACCATCCTTACCCCACTGAGCAGAGCAGGAAACTGGGGCTGCAGGAGTGTCTACACTGCAGGCCCAAGATCACATAGCCAGGGAGCTGCAGAGCTGGCATGGGTGCTGGCTTATTTGATACAAGGCCTGGAGCCTTCGCTGTTCCTCCATAAACTTCTCGACCCATCAGACCAGATAAATTCCAATTGATTTTGCTTGGCCTTAGAACGAATGGGGTGTTACAAGAGTACATTTCTCTGAGAGTGCTTTCCTTATTTCCCACGATGTGGGCAGCTGGCAAGGGTGCCTAGAGGATCTGACAGACAGGAAGAGAGGAGGCAGCCAGGGGTGATGGCCAAGTGGCCAGGAGAGTCCCCACATGGACAAGTGGCGGCTATGCTGTAAGGGCCTAGTGTGCCTGTTCTCATGGGCATGTATCTTGTGTTGGCAGTTAATTTGCCAGACACAGACATTCAGATGGGCGTGTTCCCTTCACATTGGCCTCCTCTGGAAGGTCTCCGCTTATCCCAATAATCTTCTGATCATTTAAGATATTCTCAGGATTCTAGGAACTGTCTCCAGAGGCATAAGGTGAAATCAACTCATTTAACTTCACACATACACACACAACTATACACACACACACACACATATATACAGACACACGACCACCCCGCCCACACGCACATACAGAGACACACACACACAGAGCACAGGCGTGCGCACACCCAGCTTGCTCATCCTGAAGGCTCATCAGGCTTGGCTCTGGATTCTTTTCCCATCTTTATTCTATCAAATCCCCACTTCCCATGAGTAAGATTTGCCAGTATTAAAGGAGTGAACAGACTACTATCAGAGGGACCTGGGTTTGCCTTTCTAATCCATCACAGTCAATGTCTAAAAGTCACGGGGACCCTCTGGTGGGCATCCTGGTCTCCCTTATCATGCTTATCTCAGGACAGGTGGCTCCATTTGTATAATTAAGCTCTTTAAAAAGATGCTGATAACCAATTAGGAATCGAGAGGCCTATGACATTTTATTGGGCTACAACGAAGCGAAATTGAGCATCTCCTAAATTCGAGACCTTAAATTGGAGATGCAGAGAATTATCAAGAATGATCTGGTCCTTCTTCATTTATTTGGCCAAGAAACATTTACTGGAGCCTGTCCTCTGCTGGGCCAGAGCTGGGCACCTGGGACACAGAGACGAAGCCACTTCATTCTCTGGCTAGTAGGAGAAACCATGCATCAACATATGTTTAGCTCACAGAGAGACAGACAATATGTTAGAAGTTGGTACCAAGCCCTCTGAAGTTTAGCAAGAGCCCTGATGGGGAGGAGGATCCGGGAGGGCACCCCAGGGGATAAGCACAGAGCCGACTCCTAAGGGACAAAGAGTGATGCAGGGAGGGAGGGTCGAGGAAAAGGAGTGGAGGGGGCCAGGCAGCACCTGGAAACTGGGGCAAACTGTGGAGAGAGGACTGTGCACCACAAAGACTACCATTTACTACCGAGCGCTGCCTATACCTGGGCACAGCACTGAGTGTTTACCATGGGAGCTCGCTGAACTCCCCCACTGCACGCAGCTCCTGAAATGTGAAGGTCAGGGAACCATTTGGAGTAGAGCTGGGAGCAAAGGTTTGGGCGAGGCCACTGAAGCCAGCCTGAGGGAGGAGTCACTGGAGTCACCAGTGAGGGTCCCAGGGAAGCTCTTTGGTGGGAGCTCAGCCCCTCCCTGGAATTTGTTACTTTATAAATATATTTGTTACTTTCTCCCTCTGTTCACCAGGTGGCCTCTGATTCAGGTTAAACATAAAGGCTTTAAATTAAAGCTGCCACGGGATCATAAAGCAACATTTTACATTTGAGCTTAAATACTTCCCATTTTTCACATGAAGTGTTATGATCCACTTTCCAGCCATGTAACTGAAAACAATTTGTGGGCTGTGTGTGGCTGGGCAGTCCAACCCTCTCCGCTATCTGGCAGTTCTCAAGTACAGCAGTGAAGATTCCCCGTAAAAGAAAGAGTCCCTTGGCCTCTCCCTGGGGGGCCCACCTCGCAGGCTCCGTTCTTTGGGCTCATTGCAATGCCAGCTGGGCTCCCTGGAAGAATTATGGTTTCTCTTCTGGACAAGGGAAACCCAGTGCCCTAGGAATCCGCAGGATATCAGAACAATGCCCACGCACCCTTCTCCATCTTAAGTGTGTATGCAGGGGGTCCTACTGCAAGGAACAATCTGAGGCTTTTGCTCCCTTTCTAGGGAGCCCATTTCCTCTCCACTGAGTCCCTAGAAGATGTGAACCACCCACCCAGCCTCCTGGCTTCATAAATGCCTGACCCTAACCTCACTCCCCAGACTTTTTCATCACCCAGAAGTACTGTGTCTTTAAGTCTCTGTGTCTTAAAGCCAAGCCCTAATTCAAGGCCACAGTCTCCGGTCCTCCTTCGGTCTCACCAAGACCTCCATCCGGGCTCCTGTACTTTGTCACAATGGTCGGTCCCCTCTGGCTTCACCCTTGTTGGATAGATGCCTTGAAACAAGATGTCAACCTCTTCTCACCAATGCCCTCAGCCTCTTACCCCTCCAGGCCCGTCATTCGTATACAGCTAAGGATGAGTCCACCACTATAACTTGTCCGGATATGTTCAGACAGCTGAACGGGGCCTGCAGCCACGACTAGGGCCTTACTCCCCGCCACTTGCCTTCTGAACACGCCGGCCTCTTTCCTCTTCTCCAGAAGCAGCAGTTACCTCAAACCTTTTCCACACTCCTAAAACCTGCCACCCAAGACTTCCCACCCCTGACTCTTTTAACCTCTCTCCAACCTCAGAGAGAAGGTAGGAGGTTGAAAGAATTTTCCATTTTATGGCTTTTGTCACCACATCTGAGTACTTGCATCTCTCTGTAGGCACCTCAGCTCTATCTAGCCATTTCAACAAAAAGAGTTCCTTCTCCCGAAAAATGAATACGCTCACAGCCCCCCTGCGCCCCGTCTCTCATGCACTGTCTTCCCTCCCTCCACAAACCGCTGTCTCCATCTCCTCCCCTCCCACTGACCCCTCAACTCTGCTTCCTGGCTTCCTACTTCTGTCCCCTCTGAAACCCTCCATATAAGTCACCAGTCAGGTGATTATAATAAGCCCGGTGGAGACATCCAACTGCCAGCAGCATTTGCCACTTCTGTTCCCTCTTCCTCATTGATACTCTTTTCCCTTGGCTTCTATGAGAGGAACACCTTCTGGTTTTCTCCTGCCTCCCCAGCCATTTCTTCTCGGTCCCCTTTTCAGACTCCTCTTTCTCTATGTGACACTTCAATGCAGGTTACTCATCCAAAGCTGTCAGCTCTTCTCCTTAGGAGACTACGGCCACACCCTGGGCCCCTCCTGCTTTGACGTGAGGCTGCCTTCTGATTCCATTGCCCATGTGTCGAGTGCTGGCAGTGCTCCTCCCTGAGGGTGCCCCAGAGGTGCTTTAAACTCAACAAGTCCAATACTGACCTCAGCCTCTTCCCACCCAAGCATGCTTCTCCTCCTGAGTCCCCCATCTCCAAGAATGGCACCATCAGCCACCCACTTGCCTAAGTCAGAAACTCAACAAATATACACTGAGTCAGGTAGTGAACTAGCTGCCAGTTTCAATAGTGAACAAACAGGCAGAGTCTCAGCCACTTTATAGGTTACGTAATGGCCAACGCAGGGAGAGAGGGAAAGAAATTAACTCAGTACTAACACATAGAGATATAAATTTGCAACTGTGAAAAGTACTGCTGAGAAGAGCTCCTCAGCCCTGAGAGGACCTGTGATGAGGGACCCACTGTGGTCGGGGGTGCAGCAAAGGCATGCCTGAGGATGGGCCAAGAGAGATGGGGCCTGAAGATGTTAAAGGAGAAGTCAAGAATAGCTGTTTTCCAGCCCTTGAAATGTGCTCGGATGGAGCCCCCGTGTGCGGGTCAGGGAAGAAGAGGAGGGTGAATTCTGCTTGCCTTATATTGATATCGACATGCCTGTAAGCCTCCAATGAAAGAGGTGGCAATTGGATATGTGAGCTTGGCCTAGGGACACAAAATTGAGAGCCAGTGCTGCATTTATACACTTGGAGGCAACTGTCTTAGGATGAGAACAGAGGGAGAAGGGTAGAGAGCTTGGGATGGAAGCATAGTCCTTGATCTTTCCTCTTGACCCCAGGCTGAGGGCCAGCCTGACCCTCCTGCTGTTCACTATATACCGGAAAGGCTCTGAGGCTGCTCAGGACACCCACCAGGAGAACTATCCGGCTGTCTGTCCTCGAAGAGAAAAGCGAGAAGAGAGAAAAGCGAGAACGTTAAGGAACAGCAGCTGAGCGGTGACTGCTAACCAGCAGGAGGGCGAGCAGAGAGCAGCCCAGCCAGCTGCTGTCTCTAAAGGGCACTGCTTGACTTTGAATGTTTTCCTAAAGGACAATCTTCCTTGGGAAAGAAGATGAGAAGTTTAAAGAAGACAGGTGGTGTGTATAAAAATCAAGGGAAAAATTCGCCATAAATCATGGCAATGCTTTCTGAAAACATACAAACTTTCAAACAATAATGTGATTTGTAGAAGGGTAGCAAGTTCTCCATACTCAGGCAACCTGAAGAGCTGCCACCCCATCAGCTTTGCATAAAGTCCCCAGTAGAAGTGGGGTCCCCTAGTTGCCCACACTGTTCCCAGCAGGGTTTTCCCCTCCACCCCACTCCTTTGCTTTGGGAAACATGAGCTCACCCTAGTCCTTGCCCTCCCACCTCAAGGCATGATGCTTGCCCCCAGGGCAGTGTGTGTCTGCTGGGATGGGGTAAAGGCAATGGTGCCCAGGTGAGATCAGGAATGCCTTGTGACCTGAACGGTCCAGTTAGAATTGCCCCTACAGCGGAACTAGACCTGTTGGGGCTGGATGTGTACCATGGGGTAGAGTAGACCTGGGCCCTGGGCAGAGGTTACCCAAGGCAGAGAAGGAGGGAGGAGGTGTGGGGCAGATGAGGAAGACTGGGCCACTCTGTCCCAGCCAACTTCACCCCTTCACTGGGACAAAAAGCCCACTCACTTCTCCTGCCCTCTCCCTTTGTGATGAAGCCCTGCAGCGAGCCAGTCGCCCAGGCCAGGCTCGTGAACTTTATCTCCACCTCCTCCCTCTCTTAACAATGCAATCACTGCCAAATGCTGTCAGTGTTTCCTCCTTAACTAACCTCAAACTGCCCTCTGACTCCTCTGACCCACCCAGGACAGCTGAAAGCCCCTTAAGTGCTTTTCTCTCAACTATTCTCCACAATCCTGTCAACAAGTTTGACTCCTTTATTCTCCCACTCAGGATCTCTCCATTACCCACAGGACAAAACTCAAATGGCAGAGCCCTACATCCACCCCCAACTCAGCTCTGTCCATACCCTGCCACCTTCCAGACACACAGCCTCCTCTCCCTTATGTCTTTTCATGACCTCATCCCTTTAATCATTCCTCCTACTTGGAAGATCTTTGTAGATTCCCCATTCGCTACCTGTCGAACTCCTACTCATCCTCCAAAACCCGGCTTGTAAAGGCTCCTTGTCTCACTCCCAGCTCTGTGCCCATACCTACCTATTGATCTCTCCGCTGTCACAAAGTAAAAATGTATTTGAGCTTATTCATAAACGTAGTGGTCTCTATAGGAGGCCATGAGCTCCTCAAGGCTGTTCCATTTCTGTAGCTACAGGATCTGGCCAGGTGCATGAACACTGAACAAGCGAATCAAGAACATCTCTCTGAGGCCAACTCCAGGTGATGAGAGCCTCAGTCCTGAACCCCAGCTCCTCCTCATACCCTTGCCTTCTCAGTGGCCCAATGGGCATCACAGAGCTCTGATCTGCCCCAGTGTCATTTACCTGAGTGCCCAGCTATTGTAAGCCGCTGCCCCCACTCCCACACAGGTACAGCCCCAGTCATCGAGGGGCCAGCTTCCTAAGGACTTTGTCCAGAGATGGTCTGTGTCACTACACAGGCCTGGTGCTGCCTCTCTGTAGATGGGCATTGGACACAGCTATTCACACCTATATTCCACCCCGTCAAGTGTTGCTCTGGGCAGGCTCTGCTCCCCCAAACATCCCACAGGCCCAGGACTACACAGCAGGATTAAAGGTTGGAGGCTCTGACACTCACCCCTGATGCGGGATTGGCTGTCCAGCCCAGCTCTGCAGTAGCCGTCCTGGTGTCCATTAAAGTTTCTGTGGATCAGAAAGGGAAAGTCTAGTGAGTCAGAAGGATTGCTGGACAGTGGCACTTATGTTCATGAAGTTACTTATAATGGTAAATGTCAATGCTAGGAGCCTCAGGCCCCTGTGTGAACCAGAAAGGAAAAGTCTGCCGAAGCCTCTCCCAGAACACAAATGCACATCTCAGCTCATGGCAGAGTTAGACGCAGACCTCAGGTCTCCTGACGCTAAGTCTGCTCTCTCCCCAAGTGACCCAAAGCTGCCTGCATGGGATTAAGTCATCTGCTCACCCACCACTTTACCCTCAAGACAAGGCTTCTTCTTGTAATACCCTACCTGGAGGCTCTTCCAAGCCCCTGTTGACTTTATAGCTAAATTTAATTCCTTCCTTGGGCTTCCCGGGCCACCTCTTTCTGCCCTCTTCCTCCCCACTGGGCTGTACCTCCAACCTCACCTGTCTATCCTACCCTCTTCACCTCTACCTCCCCCTCAGGCATCTGTTTTGATACCCTTAGATGATTTCCTATCAACTCCTCTAGCCCCAACCACTCCCACAAGACTCACCCCTAGGCCCAGATACACACCCACCCCCTTCCCCAGGACTCTGCTGGGGCTCACATAGCTTTGGCAAAGCCTCTCACAGAACACAAATGCACATCTCAGACGCCAGTGGCCTGCTTCCTGGTTACCCATCCTTCTGGCCAGTGAGGGAAAGACCAACACCCTGATCCGACTGTGAGCTCCTGGGAGCCATCAGGGTAGCTACAGTACACACGCCAAAATCACCAAGCACCATGTAGCGATCGAGTTGCTATGTATTATAACAGTTTTCTGCCAGCAGCAGAAACGTGTTCTGAGAACAGGGCGCCTTTTTTTTCTTTTTCTCTTCAGCCTATTATTGACCGACCACCGCCAGTCCCCGCCCCTCAGCAGAAACTGATCCCCGAAGGCTGCTCATCAGCTCCTGACCAGCAAACCCTGAACCCTTTTTGTTTTAACAGCTTAACTGAGGTAGAAATGGCATACAATAAATTGCACAAATTGTATATTAAGGTGTACACTTTGATCAATTCCGACATCTATTTACGCCTGTGAAATATCACCGCATCGAGATAATAAATACATCTGTCATTTCCAGGAGTTTCTTTGTCCTTTTGTAATCCCTCTTTCCCTCCTTCCCCTCCCCCACCCTGTCACTATCCCCAGGCCATGACTGATCTGCTTTCTGTCCCCATACATGAATTGTCATTTTCTAGAATTTTATATAAATGGAATCATATAACGTATACTGTTTTTTAATCTGGCTTTTTTTCACTCCGCATAATTGTTTTAAGATTCATCATGTGTATATCAACAGTTCATTCCTTTTCATTGCTGAATAGTATTCTATTGTGTGGACATAAAATAATTTGTCTATCCATTCGTCTATTGTTTCCAGTTTCTGGCGAATACATGAGCGTGTAAGAGAGCTCCATTCCAGTTCCTTCACATCCTCGCACCACTTGGCATGGTCGGTCCCTTTTCATTTTAGCCATTTTAATAGGTATGCAGTGGTATCTCATTGTGGTTTTAATTTTCATTTCCTTAATGACAAATAATTTTAAATATTTTTTCATGTGCTTATCTGCCGTCTTTATATTCTTTTGGTGAATTATCTGTTCAGTGTTTTTCCAGTTTTAAATTGGGTCGTTGCTTTTCTTATTATTGAGTTTGGGAAGTCCTTCATCGGATACATGCTTTGCAAATACTTTCTCCTACTCTGTGGCTTATCTTTTTATTCTTTTAACAGTGTCTTTCAATAAACAGAAGTTTTAAATTTTGATGAAGTCCAATTTATCAATTTTCTCTTCTTTTCTTTGCTGACATATCTGAGAAACCATTTCCTAACCCAAGGACACAAAGATTGTCCTCATACCTAGGTTTATATGCTCTATCTTGAGTTAATTTTTGCATAAGGTGGGAGGTACTAATGAAATGTACTACTGTTTTTTTTTCATGTGGATATTCAGTTGTTTGAAAGGGGCATCTTTTAAAATTCACACAGTGATGCTGTATAGGCTGATAGAGGTGTCTTATCCACCTGTATTTCCTAGGGCACGTATCAAAGAAACAGGCATAACATGTCCTACCTAGCGGCATAAGTGCTCGATAAACAAGGGCAGGGAAATACACACGATGTGGTTTCGGTTTTTCCCTCCTCTGTTTCCTTCCCTCCTGAACACCCCTCCACCCCCTGTGACCAGTCATTCTGTGCTCACTGCTTTAGGCGGAATAGGAGAGATATGAATGCAGAATGCAGAGTTATAAAATCTTGGGCCCCTTAAGAAAAGGAAGAACTCCTGGCATAAACCAAAGGTTTGGGAAGAAACCCACCTTGTGAGCAGGACTGAGGGAATCAAAGTAGAAGTGATAAATGAGGATCTGTGTTGAGAAAAGGGGTTCCCCTTGCTCTTGTCCCTCAGTGCTCAGTCCCAGAGATGAGACCGATGCTGGGAGTCTGTCAAGGTGACAGGGCCTTGGACATCCACAACCCAGTGTGGCGATGCAGCAGCAAGTGACCTCACCAGGCTTATGTGACACAGGTGGAACAAAGGGAGCCTTAGGGCCTCAATAAGGCCTAATCAAAGGGACCCAAAACCACCCAGTGGGGACCTGTATGGACTACAAGCAAGGGTCAGACAAGGTATTGGGTGTCTCAAAGAATGCCCATGTGGAGAGGAGCCAACAGGGCCAGTGATGCACCCTCCTCCACAACCCGGACACTACGTAACCTGGATTATGTTTCCGGTGCCCCAGTGGAATGGGGGCTCTCAAACTGCAAACTGAGGGAGAAAAGTAATAAAGCAAGCTGTATTTTCTTGCCCATTTGAGTCTGAGCTGGGATTGAGAGTCATACCCCATGCACATCTGAAGGAATGCGCGCGCTGGAACAGACTTCTCGAGTTTGTTTTCTCCTCCAATTCTTTTGACAGCTGGGGAGGCAGATCCCCGCATGGAGCAACCCTCCCTCGCCCCCTCATCTCCACTTCACAGCACTAATAATGAGCGTAATGACACACCAAATTTACATAATACACTTCTCAGAAGACACTTCAGGAGGCTCTGAAGAAATTCATCTCCGTGATTAAAATGCCTCTGCCAGGTGGGTCCGAATCAGAAGCCACAAAACCTATTTGGCAGCGTTAGGAACCAGGGCACAGAAAAGCACAACGTTTTCCACAGGGTCACTCACAGCCTCCCACCCTGATGCCGCCAGCCTCAGACCTCAGCACTCTGCCCACCACGACCTAGGCTGTGACTCTGGGGCAGGTGGGGTGGGGATCAGAGGATCCTTGCTCATAAAGCCAAGAAGCTGCAGAGAACAATACACCCCCCTCCACCTCAGGAAGCAGCAGTGAACAGGCAGAGGACATGGACAGAGAGGGAAATAAAGCCCAGAAATCAAAAATAAGGATCAGCCTTCATTCCTAAACCTTCCAAGGACGGGTTCATTCCGTTAACCCCATTAATTCAATCTAACACTTCGTTATATTCCTAGTCACCTGCTCAAGGGCTGTAATTGAATCTGTTTCTAAATAATGTTTTCCATTCACTTTAGTGGGCAGAAGTTGCAGCAAAAGGAATCCATTTCTCCACATCCTACCCGCCATGAAGGCAGAGACCACAAAACCATAAACCATCCACTCCACATGATTTAGGGCAGTTTCTTTTCTGGCACCGAGAGCTCCTGATGATGGCATTACATTCTAGTGGGGGCTGCATAAAAGTGATTTGAGGAGGTTTACATCTCCCCAGAGAGGAAGAGAACACTCATTTGCATTTATAAAGCATATTGAGAGTTCTGGCAGAAAGTTATGGTGGAAGCACAATTAAATATTTACCATCACTTCTGCTCTCAAAACAGTGGCATGGGGACCAAACCAGCTGGAGGTGCATGTGCTGCTGTCAGATCCAATGTCTATAAGGGACAAGACTCTGGGTCCCACGCCCACTGCCTGGCCTCTGCCCTCTGGGAGCAGTGACTGCCCACGGGAGGAAAGCCGGGAAGGGCACACGCAGAGTGGAGAGAGGCCACCGATGTGGGCAGACTGGGTCCAGATCCTGCTTCCACCGCTTAGTAACTCTCTCTCCCCGCCGCCCCCACCCTCCTCATCTGCAGAATGGGGCTAGAGCTGGCTAGTACACAGGACTCTGTGGGGAACTCTGTGAGACAAAGTACTGCTAAATATATGTTATCGTTATTATAACTGAATCGCTCCAAGCTTCAGTTTCCTTAGGTATGAAAAGAATCTAATGATAGTATCTTTAAGATACCTATAAGATATCTGTAAGGATCGAGATTAGATATCTAACGATATCTCATCTACTTCCCTCCTTGCATTGCTGTAAAGACCAAAGAGTAACGCATGTTGAGGGTACAACAGTGAATCAGAGTGGTGGGCGCTCGAGAGGGCCTCATCGTCAAGTCCAGGGGAGACAAGGGGCAAAGTCACACTTGGCATCCTACACTGGCTGAGCCCATGAGAACAGGACTGAGAAATTCAAGAGAATAAACAGGGTTCTTCCGCGGCGGGGAATAAATGGGCCTGTCGCAACAGGGAGAATCGGGGGACTCATGCTGTGTGCAGGCAGAGGGAGACTCTCGTGGTCCCCTGGACAGGGGTGGACACTGGTGGTAAGGGAAGAATGGAAAGCTCCGCCTGGCCCTGGGACGGAGGGGACAGAGGCAACAAGGGGAGGGGCAGAGACAGGTTGATAGGAAATGAAGTGGGAGCCATCCGCAACATGCAGGAGGGTGAGGAAGACAGTGTGAGCGAGCGGGGATGGGAGGCCATGAGGGGAGACAGAAGGAGGCCTCTGGCAAGAGCTGGCTGGATTGGCAAGAACCGGAGAAGGATGGGGTGCATAAGAAGCCTGGCAGAGAGACCCTAATTTCCCAGGGAACAATTTCTCTGTAGTGGTTTTGATATGGAAATCGTCAGGGCCCCTCCCAACCATGGGAGGCCACTGTCTGAGAGTCCAGGAGGTGGGGCGAGGTCTAAACTCCTTGAGAGAAGGAAGAGGCAGCTGCCACCTGGCTCTGCAGAAACTTCCTGTTTCTGTCTGGATTGGCACCTTGGGATGTATTGACATTTGGGATGAATTAGATACCCATCATGGTGAAAGAGAGATAAATAAACCCTCTCCTTACTGCTCTGCCATTCTTTTTGGAGAGACATTAATCAGACGTTCAGCTGAAAATATTTACAACATCCTTTCATCGTGGTAACAATATACAACAACATGTACAGATGGAATAGGAGCTTCTAGGTCTCTCTGAGCAGTGCCTCACGTGTATGTGACAAGGCGAATCCACAGACCTTCCAAGCAGGGAAGGACCGGTGTAGCTGTGCCATCATTGCCCTGTGCTGCCCTGGTGGCCACAGAACTCAAACCTAGAGGCCACACCATGGAGTGGTTTCAAGAACCAGGCTCCTCCTACAAAAATGCAAGGAGCTGAGGGTCGGCCCACTGCAGCCCTGACTCCTACCCTCAGCCTTCACAAGGGGTCAGGATGGCAGGAAGAGAGCTGAAATACAGTGGCATAAAGGGGCTTTGGTATCCATTCAACAAAGTTTGTCTGAGTAACTCCCGCAGACAGAATGAATACTGTGCAGGCAGAGAGACAGAGCAGAGAACAGACAGACATCCAGCCATCAGGGAGCCTGCGGGCAAGTGGGGAAGCAGAAATTAATCATATAACCATGCAGATAAATCTGCAATTACAGCCTCGATGAATGGCAAGAAGGGAGGTTTCCAGGGACAGTTCTGAACACTGAATAAAATGACAGGTGTATGGAGCTTGGCATGCAGCTGGTACCTTCTCCTTCCTTTCCCAGCCCCTGGCTGATGAAAGCACAGGGACCACTGCCTTCACACGCACGCGCACACACACACACACACACACACACACACACACACACACCCCAACTCCTAGCTGATGAAAGCACAGGGACCGCTGCCTTCACACACACGCGCACACACACACACACACACATCCCAACCTACCTACCTAAGACTGAGTCCTTTACTAGCAGGAATAAAATAGTCTCTCTAATCCCAAATCCAGAGTGTGTGGGGCGCCCTTGACCATGGTGAGGCCCTCCGCCCTTTCAGAGAATCCCCACGCTGCCCTCCAGACCTGGACTCAGTATCAGGCAGCCCTGAGCACTTTCTCGAGCAGACATCTTCCAGCCACCACCCCAGGCTCCTAAAGTGTCCCCTCACTCCCTGGCCCTGCTCTGTCCCTCACAGCAGCCTGCCAAGTACTCCAGCCCAGCCTCACTGCAAAGGAGCTCCTTCCCCTGACCTTCCTCGAGGCCGTGTCCTATCTCCACAAGCCCCACTCAGTGGGCAAGCCAGCTCCGATGGCACAGAACTCCTGAATGATACCCACATGGCTCCTCAGGTGGTCTGTTCCCTTCTCCATTCTCAACTTTTAAGACAGAGTCCCACAACCAACGGCTTCTAAGCCCCAACTTTACACCATGCTCAGACCTCCCACTGATTATATAGGCCAGCTTCCTCATCACTGCGTCCCTGCCTTTTCAAATCGGCCTCAAGTTGCCTCCTTGGACCAGAGGAGAGAGAAGTTCTGTCAGCTCTGGGTTTAGAAATGGTGCTGGTTGAGTGCGAACTGTTAAGGGCACCAGCCAGCCTCAGGAGCCCATGTTCTGACGTGACTGGGGCCTGGGCCTAGCACAGCTACAGAAGGTTGAAGCAAAAGTGTTCCAAGTGAGCCTTTTGCATCCCATCCCATGCGTCCATCCTACCTAAATCTTCTGTCTACATCAGATCTCTTTGTCACACTGGCCCCCCTCCAAACTTTCCTACTGCCCTTCCCTGAAGCCCAGTGCAGAACCTCAGAAGCATTTTGCTTTGATTCCTTGTTGTCCCTTAGTCTCTTATCAGATCATCCACCAGACGTCAGTGACTTTCTTTGCAGCACCTTCTTCACCCTATCCCAACACCCTATCTGCGTCCAGAGCTTCACTCTGCACACTGGGACCACACACTCCCCTCCTAACAGGTGTCTCACCAGAAGCCCCCATCTGAACCATTCCCCATGCAGCTTCCAAGTTCATCTTCTGATGCCAACAGAAATGGTTCAAAAGCAGTATAGATACACTAAGCAAAGTCTTATAGACTCTCAGGTCTTCTGGCCACCCGATGATTTCACCCGCAAGAATCTGTCCAAAGGAAATAATTCTAAAGGAAAAAGAAAACAAAACACATTATATCATGAAGATATTCATTACAGGAGGTATCCCCGACCCCCAGGCTGTGGATCGGACCAGTACAGGTCCGTGGCCTGTTAGGAACCAGGCCACACAGCAGGAGGTGAGCAGAGGGCAGGGGAGGAAGCAAAGCTTCATCCGTATTTGCAGCTACTCCCCAGCGCTAGCATCACCACCTCGGCTCCACTGCAGATCATCAGGCATTAGATTCTCATAGGAGCACCAGTCCCTGGTGCCAAAAAGGTTGGGGACCACTGCGTTACAACATTAGCTAGACTATAAGAACACTAGAACCAACCTATTCATGGGGGAAGAAAGAGGTGCAGGCTAACAGCTCACGTCTATGCTCCTGGAGTGTTATGAAGACGACGTCACAGCATTCAGAATGTCGGCAGTAAAATATAAAGCAGGAAACAGCACTGGGCGTGCCCCCCAGTGCAACTCTGGAAACAGTGCTTCCACTGAGTGAAATGGTAGCATAAGCACAAAGACTAGCAGACAAGGGGCAACAGCTGCAAAGTTAGGGAGGTCGGGTTACAAACGAGCTTCCTGACTATTACCAGGCTGTTTTAGAAGATACAAATTTAGAAAGAGAAATGTCATCAGGCAGAAAACACTTCTGCCATTGGGTCTCTTCTCCCCTACTTTATGAGTCTCAAAGTCTCCACTAACGCCAAGATACGCCACACACTTCCGGCCTTCGTGAACCTTCTGACTAAGACCACCTTTTCTAAATTGATTTTCAGGTCCCCAGAGGAAACCCACCTCCCAACCTGTGCTCATGCAGTTCTTCCTGCCTGGAATATCCTTCTCCTCTCTACCTGAAATTTTGTTTTGAATCTTTCCTTGTCGAGGATACTGTAAGTACCAAAGAGAGCAGAGCTGTGACTTCTAGCCCACAGAGCCTGGCCAGATGCCTCATACAGCATAAATGCTCAATCAACTCTGGAGAGCTGGGTTCAAGTCTCAGCTCCACAATGAACAAATCAAGTCATATCTGAGTGTCAAAGCCTGACTTCACAGGTAGAGGCAGCATTCCTGTTGCCTCCAGGAGCTAGTGAGACCATGCCCGGAAAGATGCTCTGTCTATTCTTTAAAACATTTATTGGAACCACATTTATTTACTGTCTTTCCCAAGTGTAAAATGCTAAGGGAAGAGAAGCTATTATTATATGTTTTCATTGATTGATGTGTAATAGTGGCCGGTGCGGAAGAGAAAGAAGGCTGAGTAAACTGAATGAGCCAGTCCCACCCATCTGCTGAATGACTGATGGATTGAATGAGTCGGAACAGGCACTTACATTATAAATACAAACTGTGAAATTTGCTCTTTTAAAGAACACACAGATCAACACAGTCCTCCCTACCACACCCTTCTCCTCTGTTTCTTTTATTTTCCAAGGTGCAATTAATTATCGTAAATAGAAAGAAGCCACAGTTTAAATGGGTCATAGCATAAAAATGTGCTTTAAGGAGTTGGGACAGCTCTAGATCTGGTCTCGGTTCACCTGTGGTACAGCTTGGGATCAAGCAGGAAGGCCCAGAGGCACGGTTCTGATGTCTCTCCCTCCCAGAGCTCTGCCAAGCAAGGCTCCCAGGGAAGCTGGCCAGAGCGTGGGGACAGGACATGGTCTGTTCAGCTGAGGGGCTAGAAAGGGCAGGGGATCAGCCTCTGAAGGGTTGCCATCTCTGCCTGGCCCAGCCTCAGACTTGGCACATGGCTGTGGGGTCGCTCTCCTCTTTGGCCTCAGAGGGTCACCCCGGTTCCGTGTTCTTAGAGTGGTCTCTAAGAAATATGGCAAGAAACTAAAGGGAACCTCGGGAGCCAGGGAAGACCCTCTCCCTCCTGAATCTCCGGGTCTGGCTTTGTTCCATGGTGACTTTCCAGTCTATACACCTATATCCTGCGAATGCTTTTCGCTAATAAAATATGGAAATTGCTTTAGGAGATGTATTAGTTTCCTAGGGCTGCTGTAACAAAGGACCACAATTAAGGTGGCTTAAAACAACAGAAAAATATTGTCTCACAGTTCTGGAGGCTAAAAGTCCAAATTCAAAGGCCAAGCTCCTTCCGTAACCTGTGGGGGAGAATCCTTCCTTGCTTCTTCCAGCTTCTGCTGGTTTGCCAGAGATCCTTGATGATCCCTGGTTTGCAGCTGCATCATTCCAGTCTCTGCCTCTGTTGTCACATGGCATTCATTGTGTGTCTCCATCTTTGTATGGCCCATCTTACAAGAACACCAGTCATGTCTGTATTAGGGACCCACCCTACTTTTGTATGACTTCATCTTAACTAATTATATCCACAATGACCCCATTTCCAAATAAGATCATATTATGAGGTACTGGGGGTCAGGACTTCAATGTGCCTTTTTGTGTGGTAGGGGCGGCGGGTGGGGGGGCGCAGAGAGGGTACACAATTCAACCCATAACAGGAGGATAGGATGCCAGGAAGTAAGGCTGTTAGATTTCCTCCAACACATACTCAGGCCCTGTGCTGGGGCTTGGGAAATACAAAGACAAAAACGGCCAGGTGCCTCCTTCAAAGACACTCATTCTAGCAGGTAAGGTCAGGTCCTCATTTGCTCCTCCAGATCCAGGTGCCACCTTTTCCCACCCTCCTCTCTCCTAGGAGGGAGACCTTTATAGACCACATTAACTGGGCCCCTCGCCAGGGGAGTGAGAGGCTAGGGAGTAACTGGCTCCTCCTGCTGAGCTGCGGAGGGTGGCGGCCCTTTCCTACAGCCTGCTTCTGGTAACATAGTCCCTCCCCTTGTCCTTCAGGTCT
>NW_011889001.1:363344-365529 GCF_000151845.1 Pteropus vampyrus | reverse complement strand
TTTTACCTGTTACCCTTCCCGACGACATGCTACTAATCTTCCTGATGTATTGGGCCTGGTGGGTTCATTCTTTATAGTGAAAGGATTTCAATAGCGTTCTTGCTTAACGGGAGGGAGATATTCAGTCCTGGCTGCAGGAGATTGTCGTCACGGAGGGCTGGTGCCCAGGCCCTTCCATGCAACCACATCACACTTCCTCTGCCCTCACAGCCTGCGCTGCTTCTGCACGTTGCCCACCACTGAGGCCTGAGGCTCCCTCACATTGGCCTTCCTACTCCTACCACAACTTCTCATCTCCTGATGGGTCATGGATGGAGGAAGGGACCTGGCAATGCAGGGACTGATTGACAGCTGCTCTCTAAGAAGCCGTGAGCAAGGGAGACTAAACACAGGAATAGGGAAAAGGGCAAACCGGAAGTCTTCCATTTTGGGTACAAAAGTCCCGAACGGCCAGTCTATCTTTTACTGGATTCCTTCTTCTTCCTTCTTTTCCTTCTACCTCAGTTCTTTATTCCAGTCTGATATCTGTGATTCTCTGATCCTTTAATATGGCCAGACACCCTCTTAGATCCACGTGTGCCTCTCCTAGTTCTGAAAACATGCCATGGCCAGAAAGCCAAGAAGAAAATCGTGTTTTACTATCTCTGGTTGGAGATCCCAACACCCCTCCAGCATCAAACACCTGCAGGCAGGAGCCAAACTGGCCAGATCATGTTAGTGAGCATAGGCAAAGCAGACCTCTGAAGCTGGTCTTCCAGCCCCGGCATGACTTCTGGCAGCCCAACTCACTCCCAAGCCATCAGGCATTAGTGGGCCTTTAACCAGACCTGCAGCCAAGCTCCTTCCTAGGCCCTCACCTCCTCCTGACTCAGATGCCTCCTAGACAAATGGGGCATACTTTTCTCCCCAGTTCAGCATCAAAGAAAAAAGAGAGGCAAGGAGCAGTGAGAGAAAAGAGAATCACATAGGGAAGCAGTGGTCAAGGGACATCATTTAAATCAATGCCCTGATACTGATGGTGCAGGCCTGGCCAGGAGCCCACTGCTGCTCAGTGCTTCACCTATTTGCATTTTTGTGGGGAGAGTCAAAGACCTATTAAAATTGAGGAGCCTGGCATTTTCCAGTTTTCCAAGACCATGAATTCTAAGGAAGATTAAATCTGTTTTGCCCCAGCCATTCCGACAGACCCGTGAGTTGGTGCCAATGGCACATAGGTAAGAACCATGCATAATAAGCTGTTGCCTCCTGCTCCTCGTGGGCACAAGGAGAGAGGGTCTCTCACTTTCTGAGATGTGGGCACCCAGGGGGCATCAATCACACTGGAGAAGAGCGGGGAGGAGAACACGCACGCCCATGCAAAATGACTGTCTGCAGCCCTAATGAAGGCTGGCGATGGATGGTAGCCTGGGCTCGTTAATCAGAGGAATATGCTGCCGTCTGCCTGCCCTTCCAGGCCCTCCTGCACCCTCATCCCAGATTGATCTGCAGCACAGTAACTCTCAGACGTCACTGGCATTGGGCTGTGCCTCTAGAGCCCCCGCTGGCAGAAGCTAGAGAAGGCCAAGGGCTCCTGGGGGGATGACTATGGCAGGGGCTTGGAGGATGTGCCAGGTGAGGTGATATCAGTCAGGGAAGGTGTGGAGGCTGGCTAGGCAGGCTCTCTTGTTCACCTGAACACACCCTAGACCAGATTGGGGCTACTGGGTTCTCAGGGGCCACCAGAGTTGAGCGGCCACTAAAAGCTAGCGCATCTCCTGCCAGGTGCTAATACGCTCTGCTGACATCTCTTCTAAGAATTATCCTCAGTGCTACCACATGGCAGCTACCACCACCCCGTGGCATTGCTCTCTTTGCATACAGCCTTCATGCCCTGCCTCACTGCCTACACCACTTCCCACTTAGACGTCCACCCTTCCCTCTCCAGAGAGCCAGGTTGGCCTACTGCAGCACCCCAGATTCACCCCCCTCCCCAGGTCCCCTAGATAGAATCTGTTCTCATCACACCCTGACTCTCCACCCTATCCAAGCCCTCCAGCTCTCTCAGGCCCAGCCATGGTCACTCCTGCCTCCTTGGGAAGACTGCCTGACCACCCAATCACTCCCACTCGAACCCCAGCTCTGCAGGGCCTGCATTCTATGTCACCCTATCTGGTTTCCTGGTCCAGTGTCCTATAGGGTCTGTGAG
>NW_011889001.1:351845-362274 GCF_000151845.1 Pteropus vampyrus | reverse complement strand
GCTCTTAGCTAGAGAATCTTTATGGACTTGTTCCCATCTAATAAGCAGCTAAAATGAGATGCGAAGAAGGCAGGCCCTCTATACATGAGTTTTTCAGAGAAAACAGACACAAAGACAGCTGGCCTGGGCTCCAGGCCTGGCTGTGCCATCACCGTGCAGTGTGAGCCTAGACCTCTCTTTGGCTCGTCTCCCTGGTGGACAACAGACAGGGTTGGACTGATCACCCTTTGTCTTTCTGGACTGAGGTTCTTGCCTGGGTGGAAGCTGAAGTGCAGCTCCTGGTCTAATGATGGGTAGTTGGGGGCATCTGGAAGTCAACTCCTATTCCTACTCTTCAATGCCGGAAGCTCAAGCAGTTCATCATCTTGGTCTTGCATTCTCCCTGCTAGGTTGGGCAAAGGTTCCCTTGAGAGGTTGGAGCCTCTCAACTCTCTATCTTGGTTTTCTAGCCAAAAGAACAGGCTTCAGGAAAAGTGACATCTGTAGTTCTCTTTCTTCTGAACTGAGAAAAGATCATGTTCAGTGGCTTCAAGATCTGGAGCTCTGTTCCATGTCTTCCAGTGTGGACATGATGACTGGTCCAGATTTCATCCACCCACTCACATCGCTTCCTATCCAAATGTAGCAGGGAATTGGGCTCCAAGTCCAGGCATTACTCTCAACTCAGAACCTTGAGGTTTAAAAAGTCCCAGAGGATTGGGTACACTCCTCCACCTTAAGCTTGGGCCTCTGGTATAGCATCCTCACCAGTCAGTCATTCAGTCTCTGCTTGCACACCATTAAAGATGAGGCAGTCATTACCTTTCCCAGCTGGCTGTTTTCTTGTCAGATGGTCCCAATTGTCAGAAGTCTGGCTTCTCTCTTTGGCCTTTGTATCCCCGAAAGGGCACTCACAGAATCAACTTATCCCCTTTCTCCATGGCAGCTTTTTGGATTATGAGGGGGGCAGGCCCTTCTGAGTTTTCCTTTTTCCAGTTCCCACACTCCTGGTTCCATCAGCTCTTCTTCCAGCCCCCACCACCTTGTCTGCGCCGTCCTCCAATGGGGTAGCATCTACTGCTGAGCTCACATGCTCTGTATGCTCTGAGCAGCACAGGAGAGGGAAGGGGGCTATCCCCTCCTTGGTGGACTCATCCTACTTCTCTGTCTCCCTATCAATTCCCCTTAGGAATCCCACTGAGCATGCTACGGTCTCCTCAGGAGAAACATGGCTCCTTAGAGCTCTGGATCCATCCTCAGGACCTGAAGGCTTCCGACAGGCAGCTCCCTTTGGACTGTGGGTGCTCTTCCTCCTGGCCTTCATCTCCCTCCTCACTCCCCTCTCCTTCCTCATTCCCCATGCCTCCTTCCTCCTTTCTCCTCCTTCTGTGTGCTCTTATTGCTGCTTAATAGGGCGTTTCTGGGATGAATAGTGTTTTCAACCCTGGTTGGGACTACATCCGGCCTTTCCCAGCCCTCCCCTGTCCCCATAGCACTGGTGGAGTTCTGTGGAGAGCTGGGCTCAGACAATGGGCCAGCAGATTCACTTGAGAACTCACAAAAGCCCCATTTCCCTTCACACAATGCAGAGTGACAGGCACAGGGGACAAATCCCCTTCCTTGCACACTGCCCACATGGGATACTGTGGGCACATGGCCCTGTGCAGCAAGCTGGAGCCCTGGGTCCTGGGCCTAAGAAAGCTGATGGAAAGGCAGTCAGAGCTCACAGAGCTGCAGGGTCCCAGAGGCCAGGCAAGGCCCCTACTCCATGCATTCATGGGAATATGAGCACCTCCATCTCTGACACACTGAAGCCTTTAAATGCATATACAGAAGGCTCTGCATCTTGTGTTTAGAATCTGAGAGATGAGGGCTTGCAACAACAAACATGTGCAGCTCACTCCAATATGGGTTCTCTAAGGGCAGGAACTGTGCCCAGGTGAGGGTCAGACACAGAGCACTGGCCCATACACATCTGCTGCAAGGACTGGTACCGGTCTGTGGCCTGTTCGGAACTGGGCCACACAGCAGAAGGTGAGTGGCTGGCAAGTGAACAAAGCTTCATCTGTATTTGTAGCTGCTCCCCAGTGCTAGCATCACTGCCTCAGCTCCATCTCAGATCACCAGGCATTAGATTCTCATAGGAGCACCGGTCCCTAGCGCCAAAAAGGGGACCACTGGTCTATATATAGCATCTCAGGGAAGGAAGCTTATCTGGAATGTAGTCTAGGTCCCCAACTCCATACCAGGGGACCTTGAATTTAAGGTCAGCAACATGTTGGAGGCCTGGAGAGGGGAGGCCTAGTCCTGGCATGTGGGAGGGAAGAGTGCGTGTTAGACAAGCATGCGTGGGGACCGTTATGCCTCACTTTCCAAGTACACTCAACTGGTGATATCTAAATGAGGATGTGCCACAAGACTTCTATTAATTTTCAAGTTGAGTAATATAACTAAGTGGTGTACACTTTCTTGTAGGATGTCTATTCACTTTCTCTTGATTTCCATCACCAGTCCTACTGGCTGGCTTTCTTGAGAGGGAGGGGAGTCCCCTTTTCCCCACTTCATAAGTCACTCTAATGTATGTAATATAATATAATGATGATAAATGGCAAATAGCAAAGCAACTGTGTCCCTTCAAAAGTTCACATCTCAGTTAAATGACATGGATCTTCACTCTATGACAGCCAA
This sequence comes from Pteropus vampyrus, assembly GCF_000151845.1. Taxonomy (NCBI): domain Eukaryota; kingdom Metazoa; phylum Chordata; class Mammalia; order Chiroptera; family Pteropodidae; genus Pteropus; species Pteropus vampyrus. The sequence continues at coordinate 359,607 of NW_011889001.1, read as the reverse complement.
AACTCAGGGTTAAATCTGGGAATGGCCAGAGACAACTAGGCTATGTTTTCATTATGTTTCACCAAGGCCCTTGGGCCCACCTGCCCTTTCTTTAGAAATATGATGCAAAGCTTTACTTACCTGCAGAGAAAATACATGCCTGCCTGCTTTAGGACTCCTACATGGTCCAGCTGAAAAAGCACTGGCGTTGAAGTCAGAAGACTCGGGTTCTAACCCAGGCTCTGTGGATAATAGTAGTGTGGCCCTGGGCAACCCACACAACCTCTCTGAGACCCAGATTTCTCACTGGTAACTTGGGCACAATATACCTGTTTCTCAAGGTAACATAAAGACCAAATGAAATGCTATTTGTAAGGCATATGTATTGTATTGGGCCTATAATAATTACTCATCGAAGTTATCTATTACTATCTCTAAACAGTTGGACAAAAAATTAAGACATATGCTTTTTATGAAGGATATAGGTCTGTGTCTAGATGCATTTTTCAGCTTGTGGTCGTACAATTGTTCCAGCACCATTTGCTGAAGAGACTATCTTTGTTTCACTGTATTGCCTTTGTCAAAGATCAGATGACTATTTTCATGTGGGTCTAATTCTGGGCTCTCTCTTCTGTTCCATTGATTGATTTGTCTACTTTTTTACCAATACCAAACTGACATGATTATTATAGCTTTACAGTAAGTTTTGAAGTCAAGTAGTATCAGTCCTCCAACATTGCTCTTCTTGTGTTGCCTATTCTGGGTCTTTCGTCTTCTATATAAACTTTATGATCAGTTTGTCTCTATCCATAAAATAACTTGCTGGGATTTCAATTGGGATTGTGTTGAATCCATATATCAAGTTGAGAAGAACTGACATCTTGACAATATTGAATCTTCCTGTCCATAAACATGTAATATCTCTCCATTTATTTAGTTCTTCTTTAATTTCGCTCATTAGAGAGTTTGATTGTTTTCTTCATAGAGGTCATCTTCATTTATTTTGTTAGATTTATACCTAAATATTTCATTTGGGGAAGATGCTAAATACCCCTTAGGATTTATAAAATCTTTTCCCAGACATAATCACTTCTTCAGAAGGCTATTAAGAAATAGGCATGTGCCCTCTGTTTGATATCCCATTACACAAACTAGACACAATACCATCAATTTGAATGGGTCTTGACTTGCATTCCCTTGATCTCTACAAGTGATACAGCATCTTGGCTGGGAAGGAACACCGCTCTAAGGAAGTCCTCCAACCCACCCAGGAGCACACCTTCCCAGGCAGCCTTAGGTTACCACTGGCTCTCAGGAGCTAGGCTGCCATGATGTGTGCTATAATGGTCCACACTGGCGGTGGGTGGGCTTTCTGTCAAGGGCCACAGAGTATATATTTTAGGCTTTGTGGGCCAGAAGGTCTGCTTTCAAGCTATTCAAATCTGTCATTGTCATTGCAGCATGAAAACAAGCTGTAGGCTAGGCTGGGCCTATGGGGTACCATTTGTCCATCCAAGGCAAGGGCTCCGGCCTGGACAAATGTGATGACAGATTTTATTCTGTGATATTTAAATTTTTCCTTATAATTTTTAATCAACTAATTCATTATTTTAGCATACAATAATAAAATATCCTTCCAGCTATTGGCACATCTACAAACTTCCACAGAATACCTTTAGAATACCAGAACGACACCAGATGGGACTCTGGGGATATTTAGTGAACAAAAGCAAAATTAAGTAAGATTTATGTTCATAGGCAACCTAAGCAAAGTGTACCCACGTAAGATAACTGGCCAGATTCTGCTCTATGATGCCGTCCTTTTAGGCTAGCTGGTTTCCACCAGATCTGGGGGCGGATTTGAGTCTCTCCTAGAGGATCTGAAGGGAAACAGGAGAAACATGGGGAGCACAAGTTTCATTCACCACCAATGAACTTGCAAACGAATGTGTATAATTTGTATGTTTGTCAGCAGGGATTCTGTAGACTTGGCACATTAATGGACACATGTCGCCACGGAAGCACTCAGGGCCATAGGCTCTGGACTCAAGGAAGAGTCTGCTCTGATCTAATAGGACTGCAGTCAGAGGCATGATGAAGGAGATCAGTTGAGAGAAAATATAGCACAACAAAACCAGGTGGCAGAAGGAGAGAAGCTAGCAGATGGGCAAAGGGGGCTTCAGAAGGGAAGCCAACAGCAAAATGCTCAATCACAATAGGCCACGGCCTATCTAGGAATCCCAGGAAAATGGCAAGGCTCTGCCTGCCTTCCACAGCCTAGAGGGCAGTTGGGGGGAAATGGACACAGCAAGGCTTTGTTGCCACCAAAGAGAAATAGAAACAGAGAGTCAGTCCAGGCTGGTCCAGACTCAGAAGCAGGAGGGAGCTGGGATCAACACTGGTACTCCTCAGAGCCTTCTGCAGAAGGAGGAACTCTAACCAGCATGATGACCAGCAGTTTCCCACGGCTATCTCCAAAACTCTTCCTGCAGTGAAAAAAAAAACCTCATGGGTCCACAAAGGTCAGACAACAGAGCCTGAGAGAAGGTAAGACCCAAGGGTGAGTTCTCTCCATGCCTGGATTGTACTATGGTGAATAGTGAGAGTGTAGGCTGTAATTGGGTGATAGTTGGGACTTCTGAGTGAGAAAGCAGGGACCCTACTCATACCTCCAAAGAGGAGGAGCAAGGGCCAGTGTAGTGGGTTGCATTGTGTCCCCCAAAAGATATGACAAAGTCCAAGCCCCCCGTACCTGTGACTGTAATCTTATTTGGAAACAGGGTCTTTGCTGATGTAATGAGGTTAAGGATCTCAAGATGGGATCATTCTGGATCTAGGGTAGGTCCTAAATCCAATGACTGGTGTTCTTATAAGAGAAAAGAGAGAGATGTGACACACAGAGATACAGAGAGGGCAAGGCCAGGTACAGATAAAAGGCAGAGATTGAATTTATGCAGCTATAATCAAGGCACACCAGGGATTGTCAGCAACCACAAAAAGTTAGGAGAGTTATTGAATGGATTCTCCCTCAGAGCTTCCATAAGGAATCAGCTCTGCCAACACCTTGATTTCAGACTTCTGGCCTCAAGAATGGCGAGGGATTAGATTTCCACTGTTTGTGATGATTATCTGCAGCAGCCCTAGGAAGCTAATCCAGCAAGGAATGACATGTCCCCTTCCTGAGCCCAGGGATATAGTCTGTCTTGTCCATACCTATGTCCTCAGCTCCAGGCACATCATAAATATTCACCGTCTGCTTGGTACATGGGTGGCCGGGGCTGCCTGAGGCCCTGAGCTGGCTGATGAGTGGTCCCTGGGCCTGAGAGTGGGAAAAAGGGTGGGTGGTCAGCTAGCCAAGGCTCTGACCTAAAGGCTGTGGAGTTCTGTGGCTTGGCTTGGGAGGTTCTAAGTTTAGGCACACGGGGCAGTGGAGTGAAGAAATGTGCTAAGTGACAGCAGAGGTTAGAGGGCCAGCTGGGAGTAGTGGCGGGGTCTGAGAAAGCCATGAGCCTGGCGCTTGTACTTGTCCTGATAAATGCCTCTCCTCACCTCAATCTCCCAAAGGATCCTTGGAGCTAACTGGTACAGACTACTAAGGCCCTGTGGAGGAGAGCGGAACCGGTGAGCCTGGAGTGGTCAGGGAAGACTTCCTGCAAGAGGTAGATTATAGGCGCAACTTGAATTATACAAAGAATTTGGGTGGAAGGGGAAATGAGAGGATGGCGAGTTTGAAGCAATGCTTCCCAAAGGGTAATCTGTGGAAATGGGGAAAGAGAATACATGTTTCAAGGGGGGAAATATGTTGGCTGGTCACATTAAGGAATTTAGTTAAACCAGTGTCCTTACTGAAAGATTCTTCAGATTGAGGGTGAAGAAGTGAACTGAGAAGTGGGGTTCCAGGAACAAAGACGGTCCTCCGTAGCTGCCACGGGACAAGTGCCCTAGCTGTCAAGGAGAGGGACAGTTAACAGACAGTAGAAAGTATGGCCACAGCAGAGCCAGGTAGGTGTCGGCTGGCAGAACACAGGGCCAATCCTCAGCATCTTCAGCCTTCCACCTACATGGCTCAGGATCTGGGAATGAAGCCAGATGTGCCAGGGCCCAAGGTCTGTGGTAGAGGCATATCTGTTAAGACACTAGGGAGTAAAGGACCATCCCACATGAACACAAGCAGTGCTCTGTCTTCTCTGATAATGAGGGAAATTTCCTAGTGAAAAAAAAAATAAAGCAAGATGACAGGGTGCAGACTGTGTTTACCTTTATTTTATATCCTTTATGATGAGCTTAATGACAATGTTCCACCACTTTGGTACAAGTATAGTGCCCAAACAGCCCATCGAACCTCATTTGGTTTATTCTCAGCTCACTCCTTGATGGGAATCCCCGCCCAGCTCACTAAACTGTGCTCATTATCAAGAGGGGGCAGTGGGAAGTGAAGCTGGTGAGAGGCAGCCCCTTGCCTGGGGTAACCCCTAACCACGCCCTGACCACAGCGTAGCCCAGCTTACCCCCATCCTCAGAGGTCTGGGGTTCTGGAATTCTCTCCTTACTCCTGGCCAAGGCAGCTTCCCAGGCTGTACAGTGTCCTATGCCTGCATGCCACATGACGCATCCTGTACACTACTCACCACAGGCTGCCTTTGCTCTTCGGCCTGTCCTTTGCACCCACCTAGGGCAGATGATCTCTACAGATTTGTTGAACCAATGGATAAAGCACGTCTGTTTCCCAAAGCAGACTATGCTCTCCTACCTAGGTTGGCAGTGGCTAGAAAGCCAAGAATACCCAGAGTGACAATGGGAATGCTTAACATCATAGAGAGTGACAGGGAACAACTGTGTGGAAGGCGAGGTGGAGCAGAGGCTGGAGTAGGCAGAATGCACGATCAGTCTGGTCAGCCAGCAGATAGTGCAAACTCAGAGAGGAAAAGTACTGACTTCCCAAAAAGGCTCCTAGGGCTCCCTCGGCCAGCACTTCTGACAGCTCCAAAGAAGAAAATTGAGGAAAGCTCATCCCTGCTGGCTTCTCAACTTCCTCCTGCTGCATCGAAGAAGAGCATTCAAAACGGGACATTCCCTGAGGGATGTGGTCTTTCTGCAGTTTTTGGAAGAGGAGGCTGCCCCTTCTGATGGAAGAGCCTCACCTACGCACCCACCCACCACTCAGCAGCCTCCACCTCCGTGTGGCCTGAGGGCCTGCCTTTGGTGACCGCTGTTGCAAAACTGCTTAACATCATTAGTTTTGTTGGGCAGATTCAGCTCCTAAGTAAATCTCTCAAAATGCAGTCTTGGGGGTGGAGACTGGACCATCTGCCACCAGATGTAAAGCCCGCGCCCCTCAAAGGCCCGGATTAAAAGCAGAAAGGGGGAAGAACTAGGCATGGCTGACCGAAACAAGCAACTTTTTTTGCCAAAAACAAATCATTTTCAGGCCAGCTAAGCTGGAGCAAATTGTGCAAACACTATATGCAGAGGCTTTAAAGCAATTGTCAAAGCTTGTGTTCTCTAAATTACATCAGTTGTCTTCCCTGTCTACCTCACAACTGTGCTCAGGCTTAGAATTCACTTCCTCACTCCCACATTTGGGATCCACAGAGCCTGGCTTCGGTTTGCGATTTTGAATCTCTCTGCCATTTGGTATTTGGGAAGTATTTCTCCCAACCATGAGCTCTTCCCCACAAAGAGATCCCAAACAAATCCTTAGCTCAGCAACTGTAAGGGCCCAACAACCGCGGACCCTCCTCCCAACAGGTCATGCGGGATGTCTCACCATATCCCTGCATGCGCACCTACATCCTGAAGAACTGTGCTCATCACCCCCAGACCCTGCCCTCACCATCCCCTGTGCACTGCAGCAGCTGCCTTCTTCCACAAACTGTCTCATCAGAAAGACTAAAGGGACCATGTCCCTTAAACAGAAGAGAATATTTAGAACAGAGAATTAACAGCAAATTCAGCAAATTAAACTAGTTTCATTGTACTCATTCATGCACAAAATGAGTGTGGGAGTTAAGTGGAGGAAAAAATCAAACAGGCGATGCCTTGCAATAATCAGAGGGCAGAATTTAGCCGCAGAAGGAAATAATCACTGGGGAGGAAAGCGCCACACAGTACGGGCTCCTAATTAGCCGGGGCACTCGCTTTTGCTCTACTCACTCCCAGAGTCACTCCCTTTCCAGGCTGGGAGTCTCACGGGGGCCAGAAGCTCTCTCCAGCTCCTTTCGGCTGCAGCCAGGCCCATTACAGGTGGACACACCCTCCTAGAAATGCCCCTCTGGATGGCTGCCCCTCTCCTGAGAACTTCGCTGGCTCGGAGCGGGAGCAGCTGCTTGACTGCTTGTGCATGCTCAAGCAAAAATGTTACAGCAACAACCAATTAGGGCCCATAATCCTCCGGTCTTCTTCTTTCATGTACATATTTGGCTGCGGCAGGGTCGCAGTGGAATAGCTTAGCACAGGAGTAACGTGCGAGCCCATCAGTCTCCTGTGGATTCATCAGGATCCAGGATTAGCGCAACAGAATAATAACCAGCTTTAGGACACCGAACAATTTTAAACAACCCCACAAATCTCTTTTCTGCCAGCTCTGCCTGGTTAATCTATTATCTGATTCCCATCTCTGGTGGGTGCCCAGGCCCCTCCCTTTGCAGAGACCTTACCGCCCTCCTCCCCAGAAATAAACCTGGTACAGGTGCACACAGCCCAGGCTGGGTAGGAGCGGAGTGGCCATGAACAGATGACAAGAGGACCCTGTACCTTCAGCCCTCAGTATCTCCTGAGAAGGCAATTCTTAGAAAGGGCAACGATGATCCTATGCAAATTCATATTTAATCACAAGGAATGCTGCTAAGTGTGCCGGTGTTCACTGTGCATGCTGACACCCCATACCTTAGGACAAGCTGAGACTTCTCTACTGGCCAGACTGCTGAAGAGGCCAGAGAGGGTGGACGTGACATACAGAGAGAAGGTGGACGGCTGCCCCCTGCTGCTTCCCTCCTCCACACACTCACCCTTGCTTTTCTAGGACCAACAGGACCCCCCTCAACAGCCAGGCTCATGAGCTGCAGGGGCACCTCGAATGTAGGAGCCCCGGCTGAAGTCCCAGGCAGACCGCTCAGAGCCTCACTTATCTTAACTACCTCCCACAAGGAATGTTGTCATCCTCGGCTTGGTACAGGACAACCCAGAGCTCCAAGTGGAGTGCCCACACTTGTATTTCTATTTCTCTTTAATATATGAAAGATAAAAGAAAAAACTAAGCTTTAGTCACACCAAATATGCAGATAGCATCCGGTGCCCTCACTTGGGCTATTGCTGGGGGTCATGTGTTAGGCACAGCTTCTGAGGTACCCTGAGAGAAGAAGCAAGGGAGGCTAGCAGGCAGAAGGGTGACCAGCATGCCCTAATTCTGTGTTCATTTTCAGCATGACACATTGCAATTTATAGATATGAGGTGAAGAGCATTTATAGGTTATGCTATCCGGGTTAGACCAAACTAACCCTTACAAAAACGGAATGAGTGGCTTTAAAAGATTCCTGCAAAGAACACACAAGATGAACCATTCTGATACAGCAAGTGTGACAAAGCCCCTGGGTCTCAGGCTGCTGACACCTGCCCTACCCATAGTAACAGCTCTTCACCAGCTGCGCGAAGAGCTAAGAGCCATGAAACTCTAATCAGATCTGACAAGAAATTGGCCAAAAACATCAAATAATCAAGAAAACTATTTGAAATATGGATATATACCTACTATCATTTAATGATGAACCTCTCTCTAGGTATATA
>NW_011889001.1:344425-349860 GCF_000151845.1 Pteropus vampyrus | reverse complement strand
AGGCCCCCAATACCTATACACACCTGGACACTCCTAAACCCCCACACCAACACAGCCCCACATACATGCTCGCCCTCCCGTCCCCACATGCTTTTCCCACTTCTCTGCCCGAGTCTACACCCCATTGGGCCCCATGAGCCCAAGCAGGAGGAAGAGGCTCCAAGATATCTCAGAGTCCAGGTCACTTCAGAGTGTGCTTGAAATGTCCTGATTCTCAGGCTCAAGATTCTTCCTCTCCCCTCTGTACACCCTACTCCCTATAACTCACCTTACACATACACACTACACCAGAATCTTCTTCCTTTACCACTTTCACCCTGCTTCTTCCTGATTCAAAATTCTTCTTAGGCAAGCATCTTTACTCAACTGTTTACAAAAAAAAAAAATTGAGCAGCCAGTAAGCACATGCACTGTGCTAGGACCTGGCAGATATAAAGATGTAAATGGTAAGATCCCTATTCCAGAGACCTTGGCTTCTCAGGCAAGATGGTCTCAATTGCAGCCACTATGTCTGAGGACTTACTACACGCTTTACTTGTATCACCTCACATAACTCCCACGGTGGCCTATAGGATAGGCTCTAGTATTATATTTCTACAGAAAGAGAAACAGAGACTCAAAGAAGATTAAGTCTCAGAACATACTGCACCCAGAGCCTGATTCCAACCAAGGTCTCATCTAAGCCCAAAGTCCATTCTCCTAGGATGATTTTATCAGCTTAACCACCAACGACTTCCACAACCTACTCAGCCTATATTCTGCCACTCCTAGCCTAGAATGAAACTCTGGATCCATCAATCTGCCCATCACCCCACAAACTCACCAGATATAGTCATGACCCCCTACCACTGGCCTTGCTCCTGCTATGCCTCTACTTAGAAAGCCCCTCCCCTCAATAAGCTCAAAGTCTAGTGTGGGTTTTGGGTGCTTGAAAAGAGAAAAGACATCAGCTTTAGGATGTGATAAGCACTATCCTTGGAAAGATATTTATTTATTCTGCCTGACGGAAGGAGAGGTTAAACTGGGGCTTAGCAGATGAGCAGGAGTGTGCTAGTCAAAAAAAGTATGGAAGGGCATTCTAGGCAGAGGATACAGCAAGGACAAAAGTACTGAAGCATGCAAGAGTGGGGTGTTTAGGGGCCAGCAGGCTGCCCATTGTAGGATCTCAGATGTACTGAGAAGAATGAATGATCATCCCAGGCCAGACTTGGTTAGAAGCAGTCTCACTGTTTGTCCAGAACATCTGATATGTCCCCATGGCTGAGGATGATGAAGATGATGATGATAATGATGATAATGAACTTCCTGTATCAGAGATCTTATGTGTCTTTTCTATTCCTAACCCCTGGGAAGTGCCCTGTGAGCACTCTGGGTGCTGTGAAGAGCCCATGGCTTCCTCTTGTCCTCTGCCTCACTGACCAGCACAATGGAAAATTAAGAAAACTATAAGTGCTAAATAGGGGCATCGACCTCATCTGTTGGCAGATAACCAAGAACAGCGCATGACATCCTCCAGACAATGTTGCCCCACACAATGCCCTTTACCCCCACTCCCTCAGGAACGGACCAGGATCAGAATTCTGTGCACTGCTGGGCCTGAGCCCCAGTCAGTACATGGCATACCTGGCACTGCACACACTGCCTTCCAACAAGGAAGGAAAATAGCAAGGTGCTCCTAGTGCCTGGAGGCAGAGCTTCCAAAGCTGGACCCACCTCCTGAGAAGCCCTGGAACTTCTCAGCTTGGAAATGAAATGACACACGCAAGAGGGCAGACATTTCCACTCCTGAGCAGTAGCTGTTTCCTCAATACGCAGACAGAGCCCACACAGACACTGCTCTACTCCACAGATGGGAGCCTAGAAAACACAAAACTGCTTCCAAACTACAGATTGTGCCGAAGCCCCGTATCACCTGCTAGCATGCAGACTCTTCTGCCACTTGCCTGGAGTCTCCTGGGAGTCAGGGATCACCTGCCACCAACTACAGAGAGAAGCCAAATCAGTGCTGTCAAGTGGGGGCCGATTTTTAGATGATAGGGTCAGCGGCAAGGAAGAGCCAGCAGAGACTGGGCTGGAAATCCTCCAGACCCGGCTTTTCCTCCCAGTCCTGCCATCAGCATGCATGCCACCATGATCATCTTCCCATCTGAAAACGGGCTTTTAATGAAGCCCTTTTTTCATGGATGATCCCTGGAGCTATGAGATGATGATGGCAAATGTATAACATATAGGAGTTTGGGCATGAAGTTAAGCTGGGATGACAAAATGCTTGGCCCATGTGCAGCCACACCGCTCCATCTCGTCATGACAGACATTGCCAGTAGAGCCAAGCACATTCATCCACCATGCCACCATTGTCACCGCAGCCCACCTGTGAAACTTCCAATCAATGCCAGCTGGCACAGGAGAGAACACAGATCTGCCTTCTCAGGATTAATCAGCGAGGCCCCGAATCCTTGAGAAATGCCTAATGGTGAAACGCAGCGAGTGTCACGGCCTTGGACCATGGTCCACATGCAGTTTAGGCTCGAAGAGAAGAGAAGAGAAAAGACACTGCCTGTGAAAAGGGTCCTAAAACCCCTCCCATCATCAGGCACTGAGAGACCCAGCTGAGAAGCAGAAAGATGTTCCCCCATGGAGGGAGTGCAGACACAGGCCTATTCAGGAGGGTGCCCCAAACCCACCCCGATCTTTCACAGCCAATCCCAGGGTTTCCAAGCCAAGATGAAAGAAGGTCTGCAGTAATAAAGACCCCAAAGCAAGAAGTGACCATTCATCCATCATCCATTCCATGCGTCAGTCATTAGTACAAAGGAAGGATGGGATGGGGGCTTGCTACTTCAGAGCCTGTGGTCAGGGATGGCCACCCTGAGGAAAGGCCCCTCAGAGGTCTAGATAAGTGTGGCCCTGAAATGACTGGCGGAGAAGGCACTCTGGGCAGAGAAAATGGCCGGTGCTGAAGACTGGACACACCTGTGGTTGAGGACCACCTTAAGGGATCTGCAGGTGACCCCACCGCCCTGCTTTGCTGGTCTGTGCTCCTGGCTGTGGCCCCTCTCTCCTGCAATGCTGATGCAGCTCTGGTCCTCCCTCTTTGCCCTTGGTCTGAGTCGCGGGGGATGAGAGAGTGGCTGGAATTGGGGAACCCCACGCTTAACAATGCTGTGACCCCTCATGGTTCCCCAGGCCAAAGAGAGATTGAAATCTTCTAGACCTCTAAAAATGATGAGCTGATCAAGAAGAAAACTGCTCTTTAGGAATAAATATGGTGAACGGGCAGGGGTATGCCCTGGGTCTCCTGACATAAACCTAGTTGTGAAAAAGGATCAGGGAGTTCCTCTGCCTTCACCTTTTCAGGAAAACTCTCCAAGGCATGGTTATGTCACCAAAGGGCCAGAGCCCCACTCCCACCACCCTGTGTGACCCTGCACCCCTACTCTTGCACAGCTGTGCTGGTGAAGGGACATGTACCATGTGGGGAGAGCGATGTTCACCAGGAGGGAACTCCCCGCTGAGTTTCTTTGCCCCCTAATGAGACTGAACCGCCCACTGACCCTTCACCAACCTCCGTCCCTTTGAATCTCATCCAGCAAAGGGTTCTTGTGAGGCCTCAGGACATGAGCCTGAGGACCACTGCAGCTGCCAGCTCTGCATTCAGATTGCCCCCTTGTCAACACCCAACCTGTGGCGCTTCCTAGCACGTCTGCCCGAGTAGGGCTGCCCTCTGAGCCCAACACCCCAGGGAACTGCTCCTGATGAGCAAAGCACCCAAAAGAGATCAGCCTGCACAGGAGCAGGTCTTTGATAGGAGGAAACCACCAACTTATTCAGCGAGAAAAAGGGGAGGAGCGACCCAGCAGCAGGGGGGAAATACCGATTATCATAATAATAACAGTAACACCCATGGCCACAACATCAACTATTATCAAGAGCTTATGATGTACCGAGTGTGGTCTGTGAGTCCTCCATGACCCTATGAGGCAGGTTCTGTGATCGATCCCCTTTACTAATGAGGTAACTGACATCCAGAATACCAAGTTATAGGCAAGCGGGTACCAAGGCTGAAGAAAACTGGTTGGAGAAGCAGCTCAGCCTCAAGCAGATACCAAGCAAACACAGACCCGTCATCCTTGAGATGATTTCTACAGGGAGGGCATGAAGGACCTATTGGACTGTGACCAGCCTGGAGGTCTGGGCAGTCTGTGTGACACCTCAGAGCTTCTTCCCTTGGCATCAACATGCCATATACCTGACCTGGCGAGCCATTAAATGCTTCTATTTCCATATCTCCCTGGTGATTCCAGAAAGGCTACAATTTTCTGCTACATGCTACATGGAAGAAAGCTGGAGAAGGTGACAAAGAGAAGACTCAGTTCTCTGCATCTCCCTAACCCCTACCTCATCCTCAAGCCTTGTTTGCTTGTTTCAAAAAAATGGTTGGCAAAGGCAGCGGAAATTGGGACTAAGAGAGAAAGGGAGAGGGAGGCCTTAGGGAAGGACCCATGCACCTTTCATCCGGACTTGAATTGTACCCACTGCCCCTCTCCTGTCCGTCTGGTTCAAAATGCAGACGATAAACTTGGCAGGCTCTCTATTATCACCCCACCTTCTCTAGCAGTTTAAACTTGAATGGGAACTTAAGCTGCCCTTCTTAACATTCAGATGGCTTTTCCTCTTAGAGCTTATAAACAAATTCACTTTTGCTTACATGAGTACTAGAAAGACATCCGAGCATGTTTAATGGGAAAAATGCATGTTTTCAGATTCTGTATCTGTACACAAAAGGTCCTAGTACCATAGTTTACTTTTCAGCTTCTTCCAAGCCTAGACAATTTTCACTTCAAAGCTGTGGCTTTCTTCGTTTCTTTGTGGAAAAATGCTTCGCTAACAGTTAAGAGATTATTCTCCCCCAGCTCACCCTCTCCCTGTGCATAATGATGGAAGAACAGGTACTCACTCTCCAACACGCCCCTTCTGCACTGGGCACCAAGACCACTCCTGTGTCCATCTGGACCCTCTTGATTCTCTGTCACTGGGCAAAATGTTTAGTTCGCTGGGCATCCAGCGAGCCAGCAAATGCAGGGTGAGAACATAAGAGAGAGGTGATCTTGACCTCTGTGGGTATCAACTCCTGGGGGCCAATCCTGGCCAGAAAAAGCAAGGCAACCCCACAGGGCCACAGAGAGGGGACAGAGACAAGCAGAGAGCACTGGAGCTGTCCAAAAGCAGACTCCTATTTTGCGTTAATTTCTTTTAAACTTCAAATCTCCAGAAGAGAGAGAGATGATTATTAAAGCAGAAGATTTGGCCATGCAGTAAGGGGTGAAAAGCCTGTTTCTGTGCAGAAGCCCAAGACTGGAGGTTGTCACTCCTATCAGATGCTGGAGATTTACTGAACTCTAAAAAGAAAAGGAGAGGCTCTAACATAACAGCCA
>NW_011889001.1:331680-343840 GCF_000151845.1 Pteropus vampyrus | reverse complement strand
GTATTATTAGAAGGGGTCCCAGATGAGAAAACTGAGGCCCAAGAGGAAAAACTGAAACTGGGAGTGGTAGGCTGCAGGCAGCACAGAGAGCCAGGCCACCCAAAGCCGAGGCTTCGCCACCAGTCCACTCCTCGTTCCATAAACCACGCCATGCTGAACTCAAACGTGGTGACAAAGGGAGACCAGGGAAGGGACACTTGGGGATGAAGTCACCAACTCAGCTCAATGACTATGAGGCAAGCCCACATGCACCGGCTATGAGAATCCCAAGCTAGAAGCTCAGTCCCTATTCTCCAAGACTTCATTCTAGTGGGTAGAAACCAGCATGGGCTCAACTCAAAAAGAACAACACAAGAATAAAGGAGATGGGATGAGAGTAGAAAACAAAGGAAGCAAATAAAAGAGAAATTTCATACTGCAATGCAAATATCTCCCAACAACTGAGTGAGGAGAGACCTATTGCTCTTCCACATTCCTTCCTTTGCTCAATTCTACTCCCGGGTACTCAGGGAGCACCGACTCCTCAGATGAACTGCAGAATGTAACAGGCAGGAGGAGCCCAAATCCCAGGCAGCATAAGGTCTGGAGAGACAGACATCCTGCAAGAAGTGGCCTAAATAAAGATGTCATTACCGCTGTTACTAAGTGACACAGGAGGATGACAGTAGGTGGTGAAGTAGATAATGGGACCTAACTCAACCTAGAGAATGGAATGTTTCCTGGACGAAGTAAGAAGTAGCTTGAAGGCTGAGACTAGAGGGATGAATAGAAGCAGGGCCTGATGAAGGATGAGGGCCGATGCCAGGTAACACTCATCAGGCAGAGGTGAGGGTGGGTCCAAAGCCCGGCAATTTGAAAAGCTCCTGCAGAGGGTGTGTGTGTGTGTGTGTGTGTGTGTGTGTGTGTGTGCGCGCGCGCGCGCAGGGTGAGAGTATGCTCTTGCACTGGAGAGAGTGTGGGGAGACTGGGCAGCTGGGCCTCGTAGGCCACACTGAGATAGTCTTTATTTAGATTTATGGTTTGTTTGCTTGTTTTTCTACTTTATTCTCAGTGCAAAGGAAAACCACTGAAGTGTTTCAGGCAGAGCAGCCCATGAACAGTTTTGTTCATTCCTCATTTCGGTTAACGCAGTTGAGATTTACAATCCTTACATGTATTCTGCATGGAGACAACAAAGGTTTTACAGGTCTACACCTGCGAATTACACAACTAATTAAGTCTGTGATCAGGACAGTCTCTAGACTCCCCAACATCGTCCATGCTCAGGACTGCACGATGGGGAGGTGGACTATCCTGGGGACATCTCTTCCTAAGTTATCGTAACTTAATTCGTTCTCGGATGAATGACTTCAGACATTTCGTTATATTTGGCTAGATAAAGATGCAGAGGGCTGAGATCATGTGTGTGAGCATGTGCCTCTGTGCAGGCTGTATGCATCCTCTTTGCAAGGGGCTTGACCCAGGCTGAGCAAATGGTGTCGAACTATCTGGGGCTTAGCAAAGCAATCCATTTATTATAATTCTGCCGAGAAGAGGTCTAGTATATCAAAGAGACAACCTGACTGCAAACAAATTACACACCAAGAGATAGGATGGAGGGAGGGTGGGGAGAGTGGAGTGGTGGCCAATGGGGAGAAGCGAAAATTAAAAGGAAGGATGTAGGGAAAGGCAGAGAATAGAGGCCTACAGAGATGCCTGGAGTCAGAAAGAAATAAAAATGGTGCCTAATTTGTCCATCAGGAAGAAAAAGAAAAAGAAAAGCATCCTACCAAGAGAGATCCCATTTGCTGGTAACCCCTAACTTACAAATCCTTGACAAAAAAACCAACTGCCCTTTGTTCTCCAGAGGAGTCACCTAGGGAGTGATTGATGGGCAGTTACTTTCTCTTGTGCAAATGCACAGAGTTCTTTTTTCTCATGCAAATGAGAGGGAAACCTCTTCTTAAATACAGAGTTAACCTGCTCCTGGTACCCCTAGTGCAAGAAGGCAAACCACACTAAGAATTCTCCAGAAGCAACTGCCCCTGGAGGTAAGGACGCTCTTGCTGGGCCAGCTTCAGAAAGGATGGACTTCTGGGGAGGGTCCTAGCACGGAACTCAGCTCAGGTTCCTGTCACAAGAATGTGATAACTGGTCAGCTGCCATGGTGGGGATTGCCACACACACACCCTGGTAGGGACATTAAGCACTAAGGCATTGAGGCCAGGATGAGGAAGTAGTTCAAGCACCAGTTAAAACATCCTTTCTCTGGAAAACCACACTCCTACATCCAAATATCTCTTTCGCAGTTGACTCTGAAAAAAGAACCTGCTTGGAACACCTCAAAGTGCTTCTACTGAAGCAGGACACCAAGCAAGAATAGTGTTGGGAGAAGGTCAACTGCTTTGACAAGGGGAGTTACACCACAGTTCTCCAAAACCAGTTGCGAAGGTGGAAAAGCCTGACTAAAGAGAGAATAATCTGAACTATAATAGGAGGCTGTGCTCATGGTCAGTCCCAAGGAATCTGACCAGATCCCTCCTATCTGAGATGCCACCCTACTCTGTGACAAGATAAGAGAGAAGAAAATCTCTAGAAGGCTGAAAGTATGTGGAACATTTGGAGATCCAAATAATCATGAGGACTGATTCTCAGTGTTAATATTGAAGCTGAAAGGAGGACTCTGACACCCAGATCCTACCAGGGTGCCTCACACATAGCTCCCCAAAACCCAGACAGGCTTTTCAAACCAATCTTGCTTATGAAAATCAATACAAACATCCTAAAATATTATTAGCAGAGAATCTAGCAACATACTGAAGTAGCAAGGAGGGTTTATTATAAGGCAAAGGTATTTCAATATTAGAGAATCTATAACGTAATTAACCATATTAACATATCCAAAGCATTATCTAAGCATCTCAAATGACACTGAAAAGGCAATAAAATAGTATTCAACATTCATTCTCAAATTTTAAAAAACATAATAAAATGTGAATAGATGGATATTTTCTGCTATGATGATACATGTCTTTCTCAACACAAAATGCTCAATGCAAAAACACCAGAATTTTCTCCATAAAAATTAGGAATAAGGCAAAATGTTACCTCTATTAGCAGTGTTGTGGGGCAGTAGGCAAAACGTTTAGTCTAGGAAAATACATGTATAAATTAAAGGAGGAGACAAATATGGTCAACATTAGTAGATAATATGACTGTACTTCTGACAAACCCAAGATAGTCAAATGGGAATCTGCTCTAAATGATAAAGGGGCAGGTTATCAAAGTAATATATGGAAAGCAATGGTTTTTATAATTACAAATAACTGATAAGAAGATATGATGAAAGATAAACTTCATTAATAACAGCAACAAGGAGGACAAAATATCTGGAAATATAAGGAAAAAGTTCCATATTCTTAGTTAAGAATTCTAAATATCAAAAATATTAATTCTTCCTAAAGAAATTTATAACTTTAGTCCTATAAAACTGATATTTATTTATATGTTCCTTTGGAAATAGTCAAGATAATTCTACATTTAAAACAGAAAAAAAAAGCAGATGCACTCACTCAAAATGCACTTTGTCTCTTTAGGAGGGGTGAATAATATGTCCTAGGAATAAGCAATTCCATTCCTAAGTATGGACCCGAGAGATCCAAGGGAAATTCTTAGATCGTACAAGAATGTATTGCTTATAATGGCAGATAATCATATACAAGCTAAATGCCCATCAACAGGAAGAGAGTAAACTGTGGTATTTTCATACAACAAAATACCACTTAGCTGTGGCAATAATGGACTACAGCAAGTTGTCTCAACACGGATGAATCTCTCAAACATAATATTGAATTGGGGGGAAATGTCAAGATTCAGAAGAACACATAAAATATAATACCATTTACATCCAGATTACTATTTTCTTTAGTCCCAAATATGCAGGCATTAGAAGTGAATAAAATGCATGGAAATAAGAAAAACACCAAGTTCAGTGGCCACCCTGGTGGGAGAAGGGGCAGGGACTGAGTGAAATGGATAGGGTGCTCTCTGCATTTATAGAGGAAATTGAAGATATTTCAGAAAGCTGGGTGGTGGGTAGATCAGAGTTTATAACACACTTCTCTTTCTTTGTTTAAAAATGCTGCATTGTTCTCTATACTTTTTATAAGTCTGAAACATTTTTAAAACATTTAGTGTAAGATAAAGAAGCAAGAGTATCCAGAACACTTTTAAAAAACAGTAAGAGGCAACTAGTCCTACTAGACACTAAAACATGGCGTGACTAGTAAAAACGGTGTGGCACTAGCATCAAAAGAGACCGATTAGTGGAATAAAATGTAAAGTTTAGAAATATCTCTGCCTTTCTTTTTCCAGAGAGCTATGTACTTATTCTAACACAATAGATCCTGTATAGTAGTGCTGCTCACCGTTTTTTACACATGATAAAGTATTAGTGAACAAGGGACCTGCGGATGTAGGGCCAGCCTTAAGGGGGCCACCATGGGGGCAAGACTTCTTTGAAGACTCCTGTTTTATTGTTGCACTGAATGCGGAACTTGCAATCTACTCAGAAATGCATCCTTGTTCATAATCACCCTCGCCCAGGCTGCCATTTTCTTGGCCTCCTGCACTTGCCTGGCCTCCTGCCCTTGACCCCTCACCGGTCCCCCTCCTGCCAGGCTCCTCTCTTCCTTCTCTGCTCAACAGCTAGAGGGATCTTTTACATATGTACATCATATCAATTCACCCTCTTTCTTAAAACTCTTCAACAGCATCCCATTGCACTCAGCAGAAAATCTAAATTCCTCTCTAGGACCTAAGAATGATTTCTAAGGATTCAATGATTCCTACCTGGCCTGCTTCTGAGCCCCAGGACCTGTACTTGGGGTCCCCACCAATTGACCTTTCCTCTGCTACTAAAATCTGCCAAACTCCTCCCCTTCAGAACTTTTTGCTGTCTGCCCTTTCTAGAACATTCTTCAAAGCTCCAGGAGAGATTTTGTCTTGCCTTATTCATTGCCGTGTCTCCTTTCCCAGCAAAGCGCCCGATGCAACTCAAAATATTTGATGGCTAAGCAAATAATACGTGGGTGAGACTGACACCTCAGGAAGATATGCTTTATTTCTAGAAAGGAGGGGGCATCTTTTCCCAGAAGGGACCAGGGATATAGGCTGTATCAGACCATAGAATGCCTTTATCACAGGTCCTTAGATGCCCTAAAGAATCCACCTCCCTCATGACATGGAGCTCACTGAGGAAACTTTCCAGATTGGTGTGAAACTAAGATTGTCTTAGTTTCTATATCAGCGAACTGTACATCAGGCCGAGTCTGGCCCGGTCATGGGAAGGCTCCAGTGCTCTGGCTGGCTGACCCTGTGTGAAACCACAGATGATGCCTGTCAAGGGGATATTCTCCCCCACACCCAGAAAGGATGCCCTCTGCTGAGCACACCTCAGCTGCCCCTGGCTACTGTCCTTGGGGAAGGGATAGAGGTGCACCAAAGGTAAAACGTTCCACATCACCCCCTCCCCGCAATTCCTAGCAACACGACTTCAAGTCCCCCACTGGCGGAAAATCCTTTCGTTGGAAAAGTCCTCACTCCACCCTTTGCCAAGAGGAATGGGTGAAGACAGTCAACACAAATCCAGGTTGGAGGCCCCCTGAAAATCAGAAGTGAATTCTTTCAGAAATATGACCTGTCCTCTTCTAAGTGGTATTTTAAAAGCTGTTTGATGATTCCGCTCATATTGACAGAGTTCTCTCTCATTCTAAGAGCTCTGAATACCTCATGGATATGGTCTCATCAATCTTCAACTTTTTACTATCTTACAAAATGGATCATTCAGCAGAGTTAAAACAACAAAACTTGAGTTCTCTTTATCTTGACTCTCCCCAAAACTTCTTTTTATTATTCAGATTTATAATGAGTTGCTCTGGTAGCCTTTGTACTAATATATAAAAACATAAATAGAAATAAATAAATATTTCCTATTCTTTCTCATGCAAACATCATTCTCTTTCTGACTGCCCTTTGGCCCAAACTCAGGGTGGTAGATGGTCTGGAAATATAAGGAAAAAGTTCCATATTCCTAGTTAAGAATTCTAAATATCAAAAATATTAATTCTTCCTAAAGAAATTTATAACTTTAGTCCTATAAAACTGATATTTATTTATATGTTCCTTTGGAAATAGTCAAGATAATTCTACATTTAAAACAGAAAAAAAAAGCAGATGCACTCACTCAAAATGCACTTTGTCTCTTTAGGAGGGGTGAATGATATGTCCTAGGAATAAGCAATTCCATTCCTAAGTATGGACCCAAGAGATCCAAGGGAAATTCTTAGATCGTACAAGAATGTATTGCTTATAATGGCAGATAATCATATACAAGCTAAATGCCCATCAACAGGAAGAGAGTAAACTGTGGTATTTTCATACAACAAAATACCACTTAGCTGTGGCAATAATGGACTACAGCAAGTTGTCTCAACACGGATGAATCTCTCAAACATAATATTGAATTGGGGGGAAATGTCAAGATTCAGAAGAACACATAAAATATAATACCATTTACATCCAGATTACTATTTTCTTTAGTCCCAAATATGCAGGCATTAGAAGTGAATAAAATGCATGGAAATAAGAAAAACACCAAGTTCAGTGGCCACCCTGGTGGGAGAAGGGGCAGGGACTGAGTGAAATGGATAGGGTGCTCTCTGCATTTATAGAGGAAATTGAAGATATTTCAGAAAGCTGGGTGGTGGGTAGATCAGAGTTTATAACACACTTCTCTTTCTTTGTTTAAAAATGCTGCATTGTTCTCTATACTTTTTATAAGTCTGAAACATTTTTAAAACATTTAGTGTAAGATAAAGAAGCAAGAGTATCCAGAACACTTTAAAAAAACAGTAAGAGGCAACTAGTCCTACTAGACACTAAAACATGGCGTGACTAGTAAAAGCGGTGTGGCACTAGCATCAAAAGAGACCGATTAGTTGAATAAAATGTAAAGTTTAGAAATATCTCTGCCTTTCTTTTTCCAGAGAGCTATGTACTTATTCTAACACAATAGATCCTGTATAGTAGTGCTGCTCACCGTTTTTTACACATGATAAAGTATTAGTGAACAAGGGACCTGTGGATGTAGGGCCAGCCTTAAGGGGGCCACCATGGGGGCAAGACTTCTTTGAAGACTCCTGTTTTATTGTTGCACTGAATGCGGAACTTGCAATCTACTCAGAAATGCATCCTTGTTCATAATCACCCTCGCCCAGGCTGCCATTTTCTTGGCCTCCTGCACTTGCCTGGCCTCCTGCCCTTGACCCCTCACCGGTCCCCCTCCTGCCAGGCTCCTCTCTTCCTTCTCTGCTCAACAGCTAGAGGGATCTTTTACACATGTACATCATATCAATTCACCCTCTTTCTTAAAACTCTTCAACAGCATCCCATTGCACTCAGCAGAAAATCTAAATTCCTCTCTAGGACCTAAGAATGATTTCTAAGGATTCAATGATTCCTACCTGGCCTGCTTCTGAGACCCAGGACCTGTACTCGGGGTCCCCACCAATTGACCTTTTCTCTGCTACTAAAATCTGCCAAACTCCTCCGCTTCAGAACTTTTTGCTGTCTGCCCTTTCTAGAACATTCTTCAAAGCTCCAGGAGAGATTTTGTCTTGCCTTATTCATTGCCGTGTCTCCTTTCCCAGCAAAGTGCCCGATGCAACTCAAAATATTTGATGGCTAAGCAAATAATACGTGGGTGAGACTGACACCTCAGGAAGATACGCTTTATTTCTAGAAAGGAGGGGGCATCTTTTCCCAGAAGGGACCAGGGATATAGGCTGTATCAGACCATAGAATGCCTTTATCACAGGTCCTTAGATGCCCTAAAGAATCCACCTCCCTCATGACATGGAGCTCACTGAGGAAACTTTCCAGATTGGTGTGAAACTAAGATTGTCTTAGTTTCTATATCAGTGAACTGTACATCAGGCCGAGTCTGGCCCGGTCATGGGAAGGCTCCAGTGCTCTGGCTGGCTGACCCTGTGTGAAACCACAGATGATGCCTGTCAAGGGGATATTCTCCCCCACACCCAGAAAGGATGCCTTCTGCTGAGCACACCTCAGCTGCCCCTGGCTACTGTCCTTGGGGAAGGGATAGAGGTGCACCAAAGGTAAAACGTTCCACATCACCCCCTCCCCGCAATTCCTAGCAACAAGACTTCAAGTCTCCCACTGGAGGAAAATCCTTTCGTTGGAAAAGTCCTCACTCCACCCTTTGCCAAGAGGAATGGGTGAAGACAGTCAACACAAATCCAGGTTGGAGGCCCCCTGAAAATCAGAAGTGAATTCTTTCAGAAATATGACCTGTCCTCTTCTAAGTGGTATTTTAAAAGCTGTTTGATGATTCCGCTCATATTGACAGAGTTCTCTCTCATTCTAAGAGCTCTGAATACCTCATGGATATGGTCTCATCAATCTTCAACTTTTTACTATCTTACAAAATGAATCATTCAGCAGAGTTAAAACAACAAAACTTGAGTTCTCTTTATCTTGACTCTCCCCAAAACTTCTTTTTATTTTTCAGATTTATAATGAGTTGCTCTGGTAGCCTTTGTACTAATATATAAAAACATAAATAGAAATAAATAAATATTTCCTATTCTTTCTCATGCAAACGTCATTCTCTTTCTGACTGCCCTTTGGCCCAAACTCAGGGTGGTAGATGGTTATAATGGCCCCCCAGTGAACCTTGCCTCCCCGTGTCTAGCCTCTTATAATGTGACTTTGCGATTCCTTCCTTTAACAGATGATGTCTGTTTCTCTACCCTCTTAAAAACAGAAGGTTTCAAGTTTGCTTGCTTTGACCAATAGTATGGATATGTAAATTCAGGAGCTCAGGAGGCCTGACAGCCTACATCTTGTCCTCTGACCCTGAGCCCATTGTGCTATGAAGAAGCCCAGTCTAGCCTACTGGGAGGTAAGAGGCCACATGGAGAAGAAGGAGGCTCCCAGCCAAAGCCAGTGCTGACTGCCATACACAAGAGTGAGGCCACTTGAGAGTCCCCAACCTTCTGGCTAAATGCAGCTGCACAAGTGAGCCCAGGTGAAACCAGAAGAGAAATGATCCAGGCAATCTACAGAATTACCAGAAATAATAAACTCTTAGTGTTTTAAGCTCTTATATTTTAGGGTGCTTTGCCATGTCGCAATGAATAATCGTTGCCCTATGTCTGTTGCCCCATGATTCTGTACCTCTAATTTTTTTTCTCTTTCCCACTTTCCTCTCAGGTAAACTCACTGTTTGGAAAGGAACATCTCTCTGATTTTTAATCACTGTAACAGCCTCTGGTCTTGGACAGAAGTCATGATGCCTCCTTAGACTCCACCAATCACTATGTAACAAGATTAGTAGCTTAAACTCTCTGCCTCAATTTCCTCACCTATAAAATAGGGATAATTACAGCACCAACCAAGGGGTGTTAGGAGCGTAAGAAAAAACATGCAGAAGGCTTACACAGTTCCCAGCACATAATGAGTGCTCCAGAAATATTAGTTGCTATTATGACTATGCCTATAAAATATTTATTTAAGAATAACTTACTGAATGTTCCACCAATTTCTTATTTGCAGGAAGGAAAGCCCTAATATTTTAAGGAGCACTTTCTCTATGCCATGGAGCTTATTTCTTTTTAGCTTTACAACGACATGCAACATGGGCTTGGCAAAAATAGTGCCTGAGTTTGATTCCCATCTCTGCCATTTAAAGGCAGTGTGACCTTGGGTATATGTCTTAACTTTTCTGTGCTTCAGTTTCTGTGCTGAAGATAAAAAGTGTAAAATCTGAAGATAAAAAGTGTACTATCTTTCAGGGTTTTTATGAGAAGGAAATTGGTTATTTTCTGTCACACATACAGAGGGTAGCTGGCCACAATAAGTATTTAATAAACATTAGCAACAGTTTATAATACTCCCCACCCCAGTCCAATGACAGTGTTGGGGCTCAGAAAACATGAGTAATATGAACAAGGGCCACATAAAAGCAGAAAAGCCATCTGACTCCATGCCTTCTGCAATTGCCACCATCACACTTGTGAAAATGCGCCCCTCCACACAAACCTCCTGCTTCTGCTGAACTCGAGGGGCAGAGCGTCTCTCCACACTTCAAATTTTATTTCTCTGCAAGTAAATGCATCTGCTGAATCACCCTCTTCTCCCAGGAAAGTTTTTTTTTTTTTTTAAATTAACTTTTCAACCTACACTCAGCCCCCTGTGGTACCATTTTGGTACATGAGATTAGCCTCCAATCCTGCCCAGTCTGGTTCTTTCTCAGCCCTATCTTCAACTGCCCAGAATACACGTGCTCTCTCACATCACCCATCTCCAGGCTCACACATGCCTGAAGCACAGATTCCAGTCAAGCCGCCATCTTCTATTTGTTGGCAGAGCAGCATCTCTCAAAGGACTCACCTGAAGCACCCCAGGAGTGAAAGGCCACACATTTCCTTGAAGGAGTTCCTTGAACAAAGACTGGGAAATACTGCTTGCTTTCTCACTCACCATGAGTCTGAAGCTCTGCCAACCCAGCAATAATTAAGCCCACTTGCTTGACCTTGTTGTCCCAAAGTTTTCTCAAATTTTCTCAGCCACAGAACCCTTCTTTCTCACAGTATCAATTATGTTCCACAAAATTCCTTGGAGGCCATGTAAGAAAATCTCTTTAGGGAGTCCTAGACTTACAGAACTGAAGAAGATGATCTGACTGTCACCTGCTAGTTAATTGTCCTCAAACCTGGGGTTACCTCTCAGCTATATAAATACAAATGGGTGGATGTGGACATATTTATTTTTCTGGAAGTCATCACATGAAACTGTTACCAGTGATTATTGCTGGGGAAAGAAAGAGGGGTGAGATCAGGGAAAGGGGCTATAATTCTTTTCATTCTGTACTTTTTTCTGCTGTTCGAATTTTCTAACTTTAGACGCATATTATTTTGTTGTTGTTTTTAATGCCAATAGTTCAGTGATACTCTATTCATTATTCTTCGGTCCTTTATCCTTCTCTGTTTCATTTTGCATTGTTTCTACTACCATGTCTTCAAGTTCACTAACCTTTTCTGCAATGGCTCATCTTCCTTCAATTTAATCCAGTGTATTTCTCGCTCAGATGTTCATCTCCAGATGTTTGATTTAGACCTTTTTTTAATATATCTTCTATGTCTCTCCTTATCATGGCCCTGCATTCCTTTACCTTCTCAAAAAAGCAGAGGTAACTCTCTGCACCATTAAAATCCACAACTTTCTATTTCATTGCTTTAGGGAATTCAAAATAAAATCAGCCTTTCAGACCTGCAGTATGGGAACCATTGCATCCACTCTTTGTGTTTCCTCTAAGAGATGACATTCATTCCAGCATGCTCTTATTTACATGTGTTCAATAAATGCTTGCTTGCTGACTGACTGACTGCAGTTCCTAAGACCAGGTCTAAATAGATGGATCGTTCAGTTCCTATTCATTGGTTCAGCACCTCCCTTGTGTCTGCCTGTGTCAGGTGCGGGTATAGCACAGCTCTCCCCACACAGTGGAGGAAACTGAGGAGCTTTCTTGCCGATATTCTAGCACCCCTGTACCTCGGCCTCTTAAAATGCAAAGATTCAAATTAGCCAAAGGAAATATGGTCTGGGTCATTCAGGCCTTTTGAAAGGAAATGGTATTATTAACTTGTATCCCATTGCTTACTTATGCTGTTTTATTTTTTTCATTTTTTTTTATTTCGTTTGACTAACAGAACAGTGTCCAATGCTCATTCAGTCTTTGAATCCCAACTAATTAGAACCCACCGTACTCTCTAGCAAGAACAGACCACCTTCTGATCAAATGAACTTCTGAATCCCCAGGAACAACATCTAAGCAGCTTTGGCTTCAAGCATATATTTTCAAAGAGTTAAAAGAAAGCTTACACTTATTTATCTATAATAAGCATATGCATACAAAAAGGTTTTTTTGAGGCTTCATGAATTAAGAGAATTGTGATCACTCATGGACTCAGAATTCTTCCAGCTGTGCACTTCCCAACAAAGAACATTGAAATCCCAGTTTCTCCACATGATTACTGCTCTCTGGTATGTCACAAGGAGGAACTATAGCCTCTAACACATGGGACTTAGCATATGGCAA
>NW_011889001.1:297617-331630 GCF_000151845.1 Pteropus vampyrus | reverse complement strand
GCCTCTTAAAATGCAAAGATTCAAATTAGCCAAAGGAAATATGGTCTGGGTCATTCAGGCCTTTTGAAAGGAAATGGTATTATTAACTTGTATCCCATTGCTTACTTATGCTGTTTTATTTTTTTCATTTTTTTTTATTTCGTTTGACTAACAGAACAGTGTCCAATGCTCATTCAGTCTTTGAATCCCAACTAATTAGAACCCACCGTACTCTCTAGCAAGAACAGACCACCTTCTGATCAAATGAACTTCTGAATCCCCAGGAACAACATCTAAGCAGCTTTGGCTTCAAGCATATATTTTCAAAGAGTTAAAAGAAAGCTTACACTTATTTATCTATAATAAGCATATGCATACAAAAAGGCTTTTTTGAGGCTTCATGAATTAAGAGAATTGTGATCACTCATGGACTCAGAATTCTTCCAGCTGTGCACTTCCCAACAAAGAACATTGAAATCCCAGTTTCTCCACATGATTACTGCTCTCTGGTATGTCACAAGGAGGAACTATAGCCTCTAACACATGGGACTTAGCATATGGCAACTCACATTGGAACACTGCTCAGACATTTGGACATAACTGACCCAGCGGTCGGGCCACAGCCACAGGGCCTGATGCACAGAGGCCAGAATAGAGGGTGGCACAGGGCAGTACACTCAATTCTAGAATAGAGGGACCTAGGTTCAAATCGCATTCCTCTGCCACCTACTAGCAATGTGGCCTTGCACAAATCATTTAAATTCACGGTGGCTCTGTTTCTTCACCTCTTAAACCAGGAAATGATTTTTGCCTCAGAGTTGCTATGAGATGATGTATGAAATGCATTCAGCACAGTGCCCAGCACCAGGAAGATACCTAAGGGCTACTCTCCCTAACCACTTTCCCCTCCCCACCTCCGAGGCAGGACAATACCTGACCTCTGAGCATCTCAGCCCTGCCAAGAGCTGCTATAAAGGCGCCATGGTAACCAGAGGTTACTCAAGAAGGTCCAATCTCAGACAAGGTAGTGATCCTCTTGTCCAGCCCCGCCCCCCAATCCCAAGTCCTCTTTCCAAGTGAAGCCATGCCCTTAACTTTCTGGTGGTTAACTCAAGGTTCATGGCCAGGTGTTAGAGGCTAGCTAAGGTACCCTCTCCTCCTCCCAGAAATCTTAAATGCATCATTGGACTTTTCTGGGAGGATTTAAAGTTGGTCTGGCTTTCAATCTCAGAATTATAAAACACAGGGGTTAAACAGGATCTTTCAAGTTCAGTACTTAAATCTCTTCACATTTCTGTCAGAAGCATGTACAATATCTGCTTGGGACGGAGCACTCACTGTCTCCATGGCAAGACATTCTGTTTAAGACAGTGAGGGCCCAAATCAGAGCTGTAAACTCTGCATTTAAAGAGCCTTCTTCTTTGCAACAGCTCTCATGTCATCTCTGAGATGTTTCCTCTCCAGTCTGCACCCATTTCTTCAATGGTTCTTCTTAGGACCGGTTTTGCTCCTCAGGACAGACTATGCTTTGTTTCTCCTCCTTCAAATAGAGTGCTAGCACTTGGGTTGAGCAAATTAGGGGACCTTGTATATCCCTTCCAGGCCTAAGAAATCCTAATTGCAGGAGAGAAAAAAATGTTCTATAGCATGTCCTTCACCAGATCGCCAACTCCATCATTTTAGAGTAGACACACTCCCATGCGCGCGCACACACACACACGCGCACGCACGCGTGCACACACACACACACACACACACACACACACACACACACATTGATTCTTCATGGCGAATCTCTTATAGCCATCTGGACTCTGATGCTTCGTAATTGGGAATTTTTTTTATAGCTTTAATTATTTCCTTTGTTCTCCTTTCTTTTTTCTATACAATGAATCATTCTGTTCCTGAGAGAGGAAAAATAAAAAGATTTTTGAAAGTTATGGCTGTAATTTCAATAGAAGGAGATTGGGCTTTGAGGAATATGAGCATTTGTTGTATTTTCTGAGTCCATTTTTCATCTACACTGGTTAATGAAGATGTTATTTCTCTCCTACATTTCGGTTGTTAATTTCTGACAAGTGTTTTTTTTAGTTACGGCTGGTTATATGCCTCTCGGTTCATCTCTCTTTTGTATACTTGATGAAATATTCGGTTCTTGATAGGATGAGGTTTGATTCACCCCTGGCTATGATTAATTGTATTAGTATTGGGGGACCTAATTTATGTTTATACAATTCCTCTAGTGTTTCCATTTTCTTTTCTAATTATCTATTTTTTTCCCATCTTTTTTCCTAAAATTAGTACTGAATTAGCTTGCCTCTGATTACAGTCTTGGATGCATCCCAAAGAATATTGTTGGACAGCTCCCCATTATCATTTCATTCCATGAATTCTTTGTTTGGTTTATGCAATGAAGCTTTATTAACCCTCTGTGAATCTGTATTTTCATTTGCTCAGTCATCTCTGATTGGAAGCTGTGCCAAGCTATAGTCAGACATTGCAGCAGTCACTCCCACGTTTTCTTCTCCTGCCTGCCAAGTCGAGCTCTTTTGAAAAAGTCAGAATTCCAGAGATTAAAAAAAGATCTATGTCTGTGTTGGGGAGCTGGTTTGTCTAAGAAGCACTTCCTTCCTTTCAATTATTCATTTGTTTACCATTATGGTGTAGATGTCTGTTGAGGCAGCTCTGCTGATGGATATAAACCAATTAGAGTCCCTTGTCATGCCTCTTTCCCCTGTAAATCTCATTTGGTTTATAAAGAGAAGTCACTTCAGAATAGTATCCCTTCTGACCTGGTCCCACAGATAGCCAGCACTCAGCCTCTGCCAGCAGATCTCTCTAGTGGCCCCATCAACCTGAGGCAACTGGGGCCCCAGGTGAAGCAGCTCTGGAATAGGGGTTTGTCATATCTATCACTAACAAAGGCACTTTTATTTCAAGTCATCCTGGAGTCTTCATTTTGCTTCTTGGTGGGTTATCCTTTCTGACAATTCCTTGTCCATACCTGCCTGCATACACATACACTGTCTCACCACATACACAACATATGTGTATGTTGTGTATGTGGTGAGACAGTGTATGTGTATATACAACATGCCGTTATACACGATACACATGACAGTGTATGTCTATATACAACATGCCGTTATACACGATACACATGCAGTACAGCCATCCACACGTGAAACACACATACGCCACCTCTTCCCATGGAGCCTCCAGGGCCTCTGCCACCATGAGTGATGCTATTTCCTGCTTTAGGGATCATGGTACGAAGGCTCTGGCACTGCCAGCAAAATGTCCTCCCATGACCAGCAAAGGCTCAGCTACCCAGAATCCCCCATGAGAGCAGAGTGCTCAAACTGTTTTGACCAGGGCTCCTCTGCTACCCTTATTTGCCAAGGCGAGTGTGGAAATGGCATCGTTCCACTGAGGAACAACTTTATTCCTCTTAACTGCACCCCAAGTCTCAGACCCTTTTGCCATTTGATTCTCACACTAGCCCTTCCTCACAGATAAAGCATAACAACTCTTTCTTCTTGAAAGAAGGACCCAGAAGCCCAATTCGAAGCTGCCTAACCTTCCTGTGTGAACATGCCTGGGATTTTCATCAGTGTTGAGTGGTGCACCTGGTAGAGCTGCAGGCCCTCATTCTCACGGCTCAGCTCTACAACCCAGCTGCTTATACACTACAGCCTTGCTCTACCTGAGCATTGGCTGGATGACCCAAGGTGGCCCTGGAAGATGAATCTTAGCTGAGCAGTGATATGGGCCTGGCTGACTGGCCTTGTGGCCCCTGGTGTTGGGTCCTCAATACCATGCCTTCCAAAATGGTTGGGGCCATTTCTTGGCCGTGTGAAGGGCTTGTTCCGTCTCCAGGAAGAGACTCCTGGTTGGGTGAACAACATGTGGTCACCACCAGCAGGGCTGCCCTGGGAAACTTTCAGGCCAGCAGTGAGAAGGATGGAAAAGGAGAAAGAGCAGAACCAGCCTCTCATGGGCAGCACCCAGCAATTTGTCTAAAGACAAGCAGGCTTTAGATTTTAGCTAAAGATTAACATCATTTTTTTTTTTCATTTTGATTCATTTTGACCACCGGCTTCGATTTATTGCATACATCCAACTTTCCTTGTACTAGATTGATTCAAACTTTCTTTTACAAACAAATGCACTTAAAATTTTAAAAAGTGAATCAACAATAGTACAAATAGTAAACCTATATGGCAAAAATTCAACAGGGTGGTTGGTATGTGAATGACTGACGTTCAGAAAATGCTGGGCTATATGATGCTGGAGGGCCCTTCCGCCCTCAGCATTAGACTCCTGACTAAGAACAAAGCCTATCCCTATAATCACAATTGCCACTATGGGGCCAAGTCCTCCCTTCCCACCAGCTGTCTGGAAGTCAGAGGAAGTCATAGTAAAGAGATCCCTGTCCCCAGGAGCTGAGCCCTCTGACTCTTCGGGGTCCCCTGGCACTCGGTGAGAGTTCACCTCTCTAGTGGCTGCTGATGACGCCAACCCCTCAAGTCAGCTCATTCCATCAACACAGTAGTTTTTAGTCACAGGGTTCCCAGCTTCCCTTTGTCCTTTAATAATTTTAATAAGAGCCACCAACTATTCCTGTCCCACAGCTGGCTGATTCTCCATTAAGGGAATAGCAAATTTAAGTTTGTAAAAAGGAAAATGATTTATTCAAAATAACTAATTTCACCTGTGCCACTTCTTAAGAAATTGCTTGAAGAACAGTCTGAAACTTTTTCTTATGGCATGGTATACAAATCTCCCACAGAAAGATTAACAGAGACAAGGCCAAGAGTTTCTCTGGGAAGTCCCAGCCTCGACACCCAAGGCCATCCTCCACTGGGGTGTGAGGAACTGACTCATCCCATCGCTGGGACCGCTGGTGGCCAGCCTTCCCTTAGCACACCACCCCCTACCCCACCGTGGACTATGTATGATTCAGCCCAACTTCACCTGGTGGCACTGGGGACTCAGTGGGGAGGGTTCCTATTGCTGAAGAGAAGGAGAAAGGCCTCAGGCAGCAGAATTTGCCTGACTCCTTAGCTCAATGAGTGACACTGTCAGGCCTGGCACAGCCTCTCCAGGGTCCCCAGGTAATGGGTCTGCAGTGTGGATATGAGAGGCTGCAGGTAACAGACAGTCCCCAGTCCCCTACAATGGAGCCACCCTCTTCTCTCCCAGCCAGGAAAGCACATATGAGTGAGGGGGACGTTGTTACAGGAAACCTCGAATCCCTATAGTCTGTTAAAGAAGTAAAGAAGTAAATTACTCACAAACGTGGGTTCTTTGTTATTAGTAAAGATTTTCTTGTGGTCTGACTCCCAAGCCTGTTTCTGGAGTTGGTGCCGTGTGCTCAGGTAACCACTGAGGGGGACTGGCTAAATGTGGAGGCCTGAGGGTCAGAGGAAGATAAGGAGAATTGCTCAAAAAGGAATACAGCTTCGGGTCTGGCCCTGCTCCTTGGGGACCATGGGGGTGGCTACTGGGTTGATTTCTGCCCCACAGGGAAAGGACCAGCTCCTATGACATTGTGCCATTCATCATTATCCTTACTGGGCAGCATTCTCATCCAACGCTAAGGTTCTCCAGGTATCCTGTCCATCACATGGCATCCTCAGCCCACAAAGGAGTGGCCATAAATGATAAATCTTACCAGACCACATGACCCACAAGATCTGGATCCATAGGATCTTGACCAGGGTGTCCAGCAAAGGTCCACATTTATTGCCAGGACCATGAACCCACATCTGCCATCTGACTCTGGACCCTCCTCAGGGTGGCTCTATTTGTACAGGAGTGTGAGGTTGGGCCTCATTCAGTGGGCTCACAGGAACCAAGATCCGTGAGTGCAGGCCAGGGGTGAGATGGTGAGGAGTCAAGAGCTGAATGGGACACATTTTCCAAGCTCATGCAGCTGACAGTACAATGGAAGAGACAGATGCGTGAGCAAATATTCATTCCACTCTGATCAGAGCAGCAAGGCACATGGGAAGCACGTGACCCCTCTGGGGGGAGTGGGGAGATTCTAGCACAGGGAAGGTAAAAGCACTGGATTCTACTCTGGTAAATACTCCCTCTCACTTTCAGTCCACTAGATTCAGCCAGGCTCATAGCCTCCCCATCCTGCCCAACGTCTGTACCGTCCCAACCCATCACCCTCAGCCATAATGACTGGTCAGTCCAATGACCCAAATCAGCCTACTGAGCCTCTGACTAGGACCTTCTGCTGGTACTGCTATGGAGATGCACACTGTCTGCATTTGAAGCCTGAACTTGTGGGTGACCACCTTTGCCACCACTTTGGAAGCCTGCCTAAGGATGAAGCTTGCAGAGAAGACAGCAGAGCTGTGAGATGGGAGAGACCAGGTCCTGGTATTGCCTGAGCACCTGGATGCAGAAAGCATGCAACTTCTTGGTTTTATGAATCAATAAATTCTCTTTTCCTTTAAGCTACTTTGACTTGGACTTCCATCACTTGCAACCCTACAAAGGCTGGGCAGGAAACTGGCAAATGAAAAGGGATGGAGGAAGAAGAAAGAGCATCTTGGAAATGTGCAGGCAATGACAGGGAGTCCAGCATCAGCCTGGGTGGCTGGAGAGGCTGGCAAGGGTAAACCCAGAGGACTTGGGGGCCATGACTCTTATCCAGTAGGGACTGAGGAGTCCTAGACCATAAACCTGGGGAGAGGACTGTGCTCCATCCATCGTCTCATTCCCAGCCTCCTGCCTAGCACAGAGTTCAGTGCACATCTCTTATGTGAAAGCTGAATTATGAACTGAAGGTTGTGAAGGACGAGATCAGGTGTGCAGTTTTCGAAAGCGCCCTCTGGAGGCCATGTAGAGGACAAACAGCATGGAGGAGGCCATGCAGGGTGCTGGGAGG
Source organism: Pteropus vampyrus (assembly GCF_000151845.1). NCBI lineage: Eukaryota > Metazoa > Chordata > Mammalia > Chiroptera > Pteropodidae > Pteropus > Pteropus vampyrus. Next base: position 324,744 of record NW_011889001.1, on the reverse strand, counting down.
CTAAGTAGGGGGCAGAGGCAAGTCTCAGTTCCAGCAGGAAATGACAAAAGCTCAAAAGAGGCCCTGTGGCCACTTCCCTGACCTGTTCCATTTGAGATGTCTTTAAAATTTTTACTTTAAAGACCTGGAAGAAAAATAAGTACTTGAAAAATGGAATAAAAATAGGTAAACATAATAATCATCTCACTTAGGTTTAGCGATCTATGGTGTTTCAAGCCTATTCACAAACATTAGCTCATCCTACGTTGAGAGGTGGTTATTATCCACATTTTATAGATGTGGAATCAAAAGCTCAGAGGTGCTGAGTAACTTCCTGTGACTAAGGCAGCATCAATGGAGAGAACAGGTCTGTAGTGCCATGCTGCCTGGGCCTCCCTGCAGTTCCCTGAAGGCCATCAGCCCCTTACACCCTGCAGTTCTGTTCACGCTCCTGCCTTCCGCAGGAGCCCAGGAGTTGAGTCCTCTCCATACTACCCACATGCGCCCATCTCCATTGCCGGCAGTGCCTCCATCTGCCCAAACTCTCCCTCCCAGCTGGCCTTCTGCTCCCCTCTGCCAGCCAACACGAAGCCCTGGTGAGATATCAGGCAGTCAGGTCAGCTGTTCCTGGCTGATTCAAATGGAAAGGGATCAGGGACAACACTCAGCTTTTCCCCAGGAGCCAGCAGAGCCACATGCCATAGTCTGAGCAGAGCTGCCCTGCTTCTTTACCTTGCATAACTCAAGACTCTGTCCAGTTGTCAGCAAGCACCATGGGAGGACAAACCTTTGGAAGATGAGTTCCTAAGGGTGCTAGGAGATGAGCTCTGACCAGCACCCCAGAAGAGATGCAAAAGTCTTGCCCACTGGCCTCCCCAATCAGACAAAAATGAGGAAGAGGAGGGAAGTAGATTGTCTCCCTCAAACAGGATCAGGGTCCCTGAGCTTGGGGGAGGGCACAGCAATGCAAACTCAATTTGCTACAGAAACGAGCAGAGGAAGGCATTCTATAAATAGGCTGTCAGGTAACTACTATGATGAACACAGCTCATATATTGACTGGGGTTGCTCCTTCTGAAAATTCTCCTGCTAGAAGAAATAGAAAGGTGTTTCTCCATCAGGAGTAATCTCCATGCTCTCATGGAGGAGTGGAGAATCACCAAGTGCTCACAAGGTATGCATGGTATTCAACACAAAAGTCTCACCAGGTCATCGAGGCCAGCCCGCTGCCTTCAGGAGCCAAAGGACCCACAATTGCAATGCTGCCCACAAACTTTTGGAGGGAAAGTGGGAGGAGCAGTGTGCCATGTTTTAAAAATCTGTTGCTAATATTTAAAAAGTAAAGATGTCACATAAAAATCCAAATTTCTGGATTACACTAATGAACATCTGAAGATCTGGCCGTGCATGCTCCTGTTGGAGGCAAGTGGTAGGACTGGACCAGTCAGCCTGCAGCCTCCCCACTGGCATGGCTAGCCTAGCTCTGCAGATATAACTTTCCATTCCAGAACCAACCCACGACAGCAGCTGACTTTCTGCTTCTATCAATGTTTTTCTGGAGAAAAGGATGCCCCATTCTTCTCCTCAGTCCCTCCTTAAAGCTTCTCAGGCCAATCCGAGTGACAAACCACTGCCCAATGACTTCCTAGTAGGAGCTACTCTGCCGAAACTGGAATCTGAGGTTGAGCAGAGAGATAACACTTCTTTGTTCTTGTTTATTTCTGTTCTTCAACCCACACTGGAGGCCCATTCATTACCCTTAAACCCTCCCCAAACAGCCCTCCTAAGAGCTGTCATAGGACACAGTCTGCACCCCCTGCTGGCCCAGAACATGAGATGGGACTACCAGTAATGGGCAATACTGCGACAGCCTGGCTTCTCCAGAGGGCAGCAGGCAGGGGTGGGTGGGATTCAAGTGAATTAAGAAGAGCCATCTCCTGGTTGCGTGATGGGCAACTCCAAGCATAACCTCATGAACTGACAACAGCATATAATGAGTCCCCCACTGCCATATTTCCTCAATGGATGTATACACTATTCTTACTGAGATGCAGAGAGATAAAAAGACAATTCCTGTGGTTGGCTATTAGAATACGGATCTATTCAGTGTGAATCCCCAAATCATCCAGGTGGCTCAGATGTGGCAAATACACCCCAGAAAAGTCTTCTCTTACTTGGGGTAAGCATGGGGTAAATTAGGTTTTAAGGGCAATCTAAATTATAAATCCCTTATCGTAGTCAGAACAGTAAGCTGTTTGGGTCACAAGGAACACAAGGAAACCAGAACAGAGGAAAAATCATTGCCTATCACCACTTACTCTGGAGCATGCTCTCACGGCTCATTCAATTTCTCTCCCGTTCCCTCTCTCCCTCCCTCCCTCTCTCCCTCTCTTTTTTTTTTCTCCATTGTATATGAGTTTGTTCATGTTCTCTCAATATCTGTTATACCATGGGTAGTTAGGTTGGCATGATTTTAATTTAATGGCTCAAGTTTCAGGGTCTATGCTGAGATAGAAAATTCCAGGGGATGTGTCAAATATCTAGAAATGTCAATTTGTGGATTTTGGCTCTAACGTGAGCTACGTCAGATCCATGAGATATTTGTCCCCTAGTCCCCATCCCTGTCCATGGTATCTCAGATTGACCATTCAGTCATTCATCCACTCAGCAGACCTCTGCTGGGTTTTCTCAGGATGCAAGGTCCTGTGCTAATCAAGGGATATCAAGAAAAATGGTGTGGCTCCTGCCTCATAGGACATCTGGCCAGGTGAGGGAGGCACACACAAATATTCTCTTACAGTACTGTGTCTTAAGTGCCATGATGGAGGGGAGCACTAAGGTATTCATTTGTCATTCTAATTTATGGGAAGACACTGAAGGGGCTTTAGCAGGGAGTGACATGATCGCTCGTGTAATTGAGTAAATTAAATGTCAAGAAAGCACTATTCTGTCCACAATACTGTTAGCTGGATTGTTACACAACTGGCAGCCCCCATTCTTGCTTTGCTTTATTTATTGGAAATCAGTAGTGTGTAATGTGATGGGTTGGTTATAAAAATGTATAATCACTGCATGTGAAATAGCCATGACTTTCAGCTTTGCATGAAAATGGCAAATTCTGCTTCATGTTCCTGGACTCCTTTACAGCCTGATTAATTGTACCAGATCCAAATTATAAGGAATAGAAGAAGCAATGGGAGAGAGAAGTGGGACTGTTAGCAAAAGGCCTTTCCCCGAATGGGAATTATCTTTCAAATGTGCTTACAAGATCCCAGTAAACCATGTCAAAGCTAATTGTGAGGTATCCCAGAGTCCTCTGAGTGGGTGAGATCATTGGTCCTAGGGAGGCAAAGCTGTACTCTGAATCCAGCCATCTTTTCTCGATTTATTATGAGGTCATCCTTTATACTCAGGTGTCAGGTGAGGCTCAGAAGAAATGGAATGTACCTGAGGAAAAATGGAGGGGTAGGACAGGAGGAGAAAGGCAAAGATTTTACAGGATAAGGTGTCCCCTCCACATGGGGAACAAGAGCAGAGGCAGGTATCAGAGGTGGATGGAAGGGTAATTTGGCAGCCCCTGTTGTCAGCACATGGAAACACAGCACGCAGGTGTTGCTATCAAACAGCTACCCACTTGGCTCCGTTCTAGTGCCTCTGCATTTCTCTTTTCTCAGACACTGCCCTTGATTGCTTGGTACAATTAACTCCTTAAATTCCCCTAAGTAGGCTAGCTGCTGGCCATCACTGGGCCATACGGATGCAGTCCCTGTGAAGATAATCCAGAGCTTTAGGGTATCTACTATTCATTCCACCCACCCCCCACCCGACTCCCCCACACATAGAGTCATACTTGCTCCCTCACCTGAAGCTGCAAGGATGCTGAAGGTCTTTGCAAAGACTCCCAGTGTCCAGACACAGTAACTCCTCTGTAGGAGTGACCATGAACCAGGAACACTTTCACAGTGGATCTCCACGTTCTCCCTTTTGGAGGCGGCACCCAAGGAGGTTTGTCTTGGGAAAGTAGCATAGCTTTGGAGAAGCGTGTTGGAGCAAGACAAAACTGGGTTTGAACTTCATCTCTGCCAGTTACAAACTTGGATGACCTTAGGCAAGATCCATACTCCTTTGAACGTCAACTTCCTGTAAAATTGAGCCAATGAAACCTATTTTGCTAGGCCATTATTGAAATTAGAAAAGCATTTGTGCATGAATTCACTCAATAAATATTTACTAAGAGCCTTTGGTCCAGGTACTGTGAACGGCCATGTTCAGAGAAGAACCCACACACAAATGTTTCCTGCTCCGATAAAGTCAATACCCCAGTGTGGGTGTGTGTAAACAAGTAAGAGAATTTCAGATGATTACAAGTGCTATACGCAGTATAGCACAATGATAATGATAAGAAGCAGGAAACTAAGATAACTCAGGTGGGCTGGGGAGGCCCCTCTTTGAAGCTGACACGTAGTAGAACAGGACTGATGAGAAGGAGCCAGTCCTGGGAACCCCTGAAGGAAACCATTCCAGGCAGAGGGAACAGCAACTGAAAAGGCCCTGACATGGAACAAGTGTATGCTGTGAAAGAGCCTGGAAGGTCAGTGCAGTCTGGAGAGGACTGAGGAGGAGGAGATAAAGTTGCAGCAGTGGGCAAGGGTCAGAGCACGTGGGATCTGAGAGCCACGGCACAAAGTAGGGGCTTTATACTAAGTGCCATAAAAAGGCACCAGGAAGTTTTAGCTGGAGAGAGCAATTATCTGGCTTAGAATGGATGATAAGGAACCTGGAAGCAGAGATGTCTGCTGATTAGGAGACAAAAGATGATGTGGGCTAAGACCAGGCAGTGGAGGTGGAGGAAAGTGGACAGATCCAGGAGGTATTTTGGAAGAAGAGCCAGTGAGGTCTGTGGGCAGACTGGATGAGGACCACAAGGGAACACGATGGGATTAAAGATGAACCAGGTAGATCATAATGCCATTTACCGTAGTGCAAAGACTAGTGAGGAGCAGTTCTGTTTGGACAGCTATGGCTGAGGAGCCTGTCAGACACTCCAGGGACAAAGTAGAATTACGTGTTTGCAGGAAGTAGAAAGACTGGGCTGGAAATAAGTTTGAGGGTCATCAGTGTCTAGAATTTAAAGTCCCGAGAGCAGTTGAGATCACCTAGGGAGTCCTGGAATACGGAGTGCAGTGCGCTCAATAAATAAAGGCAATAATAATGGTGACCATAAATAATAAATAACGAATACGGTGAGGTGGCAGACCAACAGCCCTGCATATGCTTGATCTGTCCCTGGCAACTGAATCCACTTTGAACAAAGAACTCTGAAAGCTCCAACACTTAGCCCCTTCCCCATCATCCTAGCGCCAGTGTCTGGGGACCTCAGCTGCTGAATTCCTCATTCTCTCATCCCAGCCAATCCCCCAGCCCAGAGAATTGGCCAAATTGACTCATTTGTTGCTCAGATTATGAAAGGTACCTACTTGCCTAGACCCAGGGGCACATGTGCAGTAACAGCAAGAAAGCGGCAGTGTTATAAATAAGTGATGGTCTCCTTGTTAGGTCCTGAGCTGCAGTCATTACAAAGCTCCACTTGGACCCTGAGCTGCAGCTGGTTTAAAAAGTCATTATCTGATATTGTTTTAGTAAGTAGGTATTCCTACGGCCTCCCTCTGGCCTTGCTTTTCTAAATCTCTGCTTCGTTATTAAGCTGAGGCCGTTCTCACCATCCTGTAACCCATCCCAAGGGCAGCAGGAATCCATACTAGTGGAGAGGCAGCAGCCAGCCTGTTTGTGGACCAAGCTCAAGCTGGGAGGAAAAGATGGGGCTCTGGGGCCCTGCTCTGCCACTCTTGCACCATATAAACAAGGCAAATTGCTTATCTTCTATGAGTGATACAGCTGAAAACCAGAGAGACATGGCTAAGCAGAAGCGGATGCTGACTGCATCCTTATTCTGTACTGCACACTTGGTGATTCTCACTTTCCTTAATCTTCACAACAGTCTGTGAGGTAGGTATCCCGTCACCTGTTTATGAAGGGGGTTCCTGAGACCTACTCTGCCTAGGACTGGGGTTTTCTGAGGCTGGGGTGCCCTAGCACATTGCAGCTGATGTCAGACAGTCCCTAGAGCATTAAATGGTACCAGTCTCTGTCCGATATTTTGAATCCAGTGAGATTCAAAATTTGTTGTGCCTGTCTGGGTCCTTGGCCAAAGGGGTCCGTACCCTTCTGGTTTTCCTGGGTGGGAAGCCACTTCTGAATATACGCTTCAGGCGACCCGAGGGGAACACTCTTGTACGTGAGCTAGAGCTACCCCTTGCTTTGCTCTGACACCTGGCACCAGGGGATGACATCCTCTTCTCTTTCCCACACTCTGCCTGATGGAATGCAGTGAGAGTAGGCAGGTAGGGCTATGCTTTTCTGACATCCCCACCCTGGGCCCGCGAACTCTGCCTGGGTATCTTGCTGGCTCAAGTCAGATGCCCACAGACTGGCCATCATGCTGGGAGCTCCCCTTCTCTCTTGCTCATCCCTTACGGGTCCAGCTCACTCTCTCAAGATCCGCTACAAATGCCCATCCATGATGGTCACCCAAGAGCAAATTTGGGAAGTAGAAATGCTCTTAAATGACCTTATCTGATTTGCCCGTTTTACCTACTTTTATATTCACTCTGTCAAGTGTATAGACCCAATGCCCACAACCCTGTGACAGCTCAGGGAGACCCTTGCACTTATGCTCCACGAGTTAAAAAGAAGGCTTACCCAGAGTTTGCTGTGTCTGTCCCCATACCTGTTTGGCAGTTGTATCTGTTATTATACTTAATTTAATTAAATATTAATAAACCAATGACGTATGACTATGAAACAAAGAGCTGAAGCTTCTATTACACTAAGTCGAATGCATTAAAAAGACACAACAAATGCAAGTTGCTGAAAAACTACACGTTTTGGACATGGTAAGACAAAAAGTATAAAGAACAAAGTATCCCTAAAAATCTAACATATTTTGCAGTCAAACTGCTTTAGAGTCTTAGAGTTCTTGCTGCATTAAAAGAAGGCAGAGGTGGACATTGTAGAGGATGTATTTCAGATGGCAAGAGTGGAGTGGCCTCCGAGCACTCAGCAGACCTCAGCGAGTGGTTCTGGGTGGGGCGCAGGCTCAGCCCTCCCAGGGTCCATGCAAGGTCTCTTCCTAGGAGTGTGAGAACAAAGATACTTGCTATTATTTCCCACTGAATTCATCCTGTGAGGCTGTAGTCCCGGGAGCCACCCACAGCCATCTTGATGAGATCATGCTCTCATCCCAGAGAGAGTCTGTAAGAATCGTGTCAACCCAGAGGGAATGACCAACAAGGAAAAGAGAAAAATCAGATCCATAGCACTGTTTGACCATCCTGGCCTACTGGGAAAGTCAATAAATATCCTGTTTGTTTAAGCCAAGTTAATGGGCTTTCTATCATCTGCCCTGCCTAGCTTTCTCCTCTAAGAACTCCCTTCCAGTCCTGCTTTCTAGATGATTTCTCTTTCTCCTCCACCATCAAAACTTACACATCTAATCCTCCCAATAGTCCTGTGGAGTAAGTACCACTGTGAGGAAACGGAGGCACAGAGATGTTAAGTTACTTGCTCAAGGCTATGCAACTTGTAAGAAGGCGAAGGCAGGATTTGAACCCGCCTAACAATCCTTTGGTGAGAGCTCATCAAACCCTGGAGTCCCATGGCCTCAAATGCACCGAGTGGCTGCTCAATGCAACATGACAACAGTGAGCACAGCATGACAGCAGGCCTGCTCCGTGGATTCATTATTTTCCCATCAGGAGGTCCTTTTTTGTGGTTTATACAAACATCTATGATGAATAGGCCACAGGTATGTCAAATCCAACTATTTACCAGTCCACTTTCTCCGCTATTTGGTAAACAACTTGAAGACAAGAATGTGTTTTATTTCTGTTTGTATCCCAAGAACCTGGCGCTTAGTAGGTGCTCAATACGTGTCTACTGAACTCACCTGTGCGATTCAGGCCCATACTCTGTATTTCACTTCTCAAGCCCTCCAAGATACCTTCTCCCTTCAAAGACCAGCTCCTCTATGGACTGTCCCTCTGATGTGTCAGAGGTTGAGCCTACCCCTTCCCTGGCACTTCAGCACGGCACTTCCTCTCCCCCATCTCACACTCTACATCCATTTTTCTTCTTGGTAAAACATTAGAACCTCTGCATTCCTTGTAATCCTCATTGCTCATTACAGCTGCAGCACTCAGGAGGCAGTTTATTTTTTCCAAAGTAATGAGGGTAAATTACCACCCAGTGGTCAGTGGTGCTTTTGCGTATGGCCTTAGGGTCCAAACAGCTGAGCTTCGTACGCAGGTGATTAATTGATGAAAATGGTAAGCATCTCCTCTCAGTTATGCTTTTTAAGTTAAAATATAATTCTTTGTTAAAACAGCCAAGCCGGAGAGCCTAAGTAGCATTAATCATGTCCTCATTTTAAAATCTGATACATAATTTAAGATCAAGAGGCAAAGAAAGATAAGCACTTAAGTATGATTTGGTATCTTTTCATTAAACCTTAACTCATCAATCAATGACTCATCTAACCCTAGTTTTCTCCCCTGGCTGCAGTGGAATCCCTCCTTCAAATTTCCCTGAACTTTATATTTAGAGATGAAGTCTTTACTGTCTTCAGGGTATACCCTCTGCTAGTTCCAATCCTCCTCCAGTTCCCCTAGCTTTTTTCCCACTACAGGCTGGAGGGACTGTAGGTAGCAGAGCCCACAGAAAGGGGACACCAACAAGCATCCTCATAGCGTTTCAAACCTCAGAAGCCCTAGGAGACCAGCTTACTCTCCACTCAACCCTAGTTGCCACTCTCAGTGTAAGACCCAGTGAGAAGTGACATGGTACCAGGTGAGCAGTCCCTAAGACTGCTTTGGTCTTCAGTCACCTACTTCTATATTCCCTCTTAAATGATTTTATTCATTCCTTCATGTGAGTGAATCACCACCACCTTTTGCTTCTATCAAGTTTAGGCCAAAATCTTGAACTCAGTCCCAAAACTGAGATTAACTACCCGGGGAAGAGAATTAGGGCCAAAAGATATGGAGAGTGAGATTCTCCATCCCCATCACCAAGTATAATTTGAATGTCCAGTCCTGGACTAGCTAAGCATTTTTTTCCTAAGACTTTCCTCCACCACACTTAACGCTGGAATTAGGTCTTCTTACCTCTGATTTTGAGTCAGCTTCTGAAGCCTGTTGCTTCTTCCTTCCCAAGGCCACTGGCACCTCTCACTCCCTTTCAGTTATCTATTTCTCCCAGCCCAGGACCTTGAACTGCTCACTGGAGTTGCTGCAGCGGCTTCCTACCTGGCCCCTGCCCAGCTCCTGCTCACTCCATTCCATCTGCCCGGCGCTTCCTGATTAATTTCACAGAGTCCCACTGACTGAGATCACACTATTCTCTTTACTGACCACTGTCCAGTGCTGATTCTGTTATCTGAGCACTAGGGTGTTGAGTAAAATATAAGCAGAAAATGATAGTGAGAATAAGATCCTCCCCTGCCAAAATAAATAAATAAATGCGCAACTTGGAAAGACATCAACACATGGTGTTTGCAGAGGGAGACTAAAGATCTCAGTCCAGCTAGAGTCAACTGTAATCGGATTAAGGGTATCCATAAGGCTAATGAAGGAATGTGCCCCACAGAGGGATTAGTCTCACCTAGAGAATAAAAAGAAACTTCTCAGAGGCAATTAAGCCATGGCCCTCCCAGCACTGCCCACCACCCAATACATATACACATACATTTCCCATTCTCAGTGGAAGGAATCAGCCCCCAGGTAACCAGAATGCATCAGAGCTGGTGTTCCATAGCCCCAGGCTGCCCTGTATAGCTCAGATCCCTACCTGCCAAAGGCTTTCTGATGCTGGTTTTCTAGCCCTCTGGAGTTGCCCATGGGACAGGTTATACTGGCCAGAGGGCCTGGGTTTGCTGCCCTTGGAAGTTCTGCTCCTAGGGTAAGGAACACATGGGGCTGAGTCCATACATGAGTGTGTGAGAACCTAGAGTGTATGATTCTGCCCTGGAGAGATGGATCTGTCCTCAATGTACTGATGAAACCAAGTTTCCAAAGTCTACAGTGCTAACATCAAGCTCCTTAGGATGGTGAAGCGCCTGGGGAAATGATGTCCCGTGATGACCTAGCGAATACCCTGCCAGTGGCCCAGAGTTCCTCATTGGCACTGTGAACAGAACAGGCCACACCTTTATCTTCAGCTCAGTCTCTACCTCCATCTCTATCCCCAGCCCAGCAGCAACCAACCGCTCAAGATATCTGCCCAGATGACCCTAGGATCCTAGGAACCTCACAGAGCTTGACGATCAGGCTAGGCAGCAGGCAGCAGGCAGCAGGCAGCAGGTAGCAGGTCCTGGACATGACAGAGGTGGTCCTTGCCTGTTAGCAGCTTTCCTGAGTCCTGGAACCTCTGCAGCCAGCCTTGAGAAGTAGAAAGCTCCACTTGGTCCAGCCTCCAGTGATCACTCCTTAGGTGATGCTTTCTTTGCCACATGCAATTACATTCAAAATTTAAAGCTTTGAAAAGTTAAATTTCTAACTCATTCTCACTATACCATCTACACATGATCCCTAGACAGAGGAGAGGATAAAGGAGGAAGACAGAGGCATTCTCCAGCTGCTGGCCCACTCCCTCCCAGCCTCTTGTCCGCCGTCTAGGTCTAGTGTTGTCTGGAACTCATGTGTGAGGAAAGGGATAGGTGGCCCCTGCTCACCCTCCACTTGGGCATGGGGCTGCCCTTGGTTCTGCCTTAGCTCGAGTAACCCCATTCCTTTCTCATTAACCACCTCAGAGAGTCCTTCTTTTTAACAGGTCCTAGTGAGAAGTCACCTCCCACCCTTCACCAGGTAACTTCACTTCTCATTTTATCCTTTATGTGTATGTTAATAGCTTCTTTATTCAAAAAGAACATTAAATATTGTTTTGCATCTTGCTTGTTTGATTTAATATATCTTGATATGGCAATCTTTCCAATTCAGGTTTTTATAACAGCTGCAGAGTATTTTTCCATTGTGTGGATGTTCCATTAGATATGCAACCAATCCCAAAATGATGGACATTTGGGTTGTTTCCAATGTTTTACTATTATAAACAATAGAGCAAAGAATTATCTTGAACATCATTTTGCACAAGTATATCTGTGAGATAAATTCTTAGAAATGGAACATCAGGGTCAATGGGTACATGTATTTCTAAGTTTAACAGATATTGCCAAAAGGCCCTCATTAAGAATGTGCTAATTTACACTCCCACGAGTGATGTATGAGAATTACCAAATCAGGGATTCTTACCATTTTCCTTTAGATCAGTGTTTTCCAAAATGCAAGTTGTGACTCATTACTGGGTCATAAAATCAGTTTTGTGGGTTGCAATCAGTATGTTTAATGAAATAGAATAGAGTAGCTTATACTAGAATCGGGAAGAATAAAATAGTAAATATCACATTGATTTGCACATAGAAAGGGTAAGTATTGTTGGGGAACTTCTTTTCAGAGATATAGATATAGACACAGATATAGATATACACAGAAAATACACACACACAGACGTGCGAGAAAAGGTCAAGATACGTATTTTTTTACCAAGTCTTGCGCAAAAATTTTTAAAAGCCGTCTTAGATCTTGAACCTTTTCAAGAATCTGAGGAAAACTGTAGGAACTTCCCAGAAGAGGCATTGACTCACAAAGCAGCTCACCTCTCTGACTCTCAGAGGCCCAGGCACGGACCCCAGGTCTGCGGCCTGCCCCGAGCAATGGGTGAGCCGCTGGGGGAAAGGCCTGTGGGTTGTCTTCACCTTCTCTATGGCTGGCCTGGCTGGCAGGGAGTGGACAGTCTAAAAACGTCTGTTGTACCAAAGAAATGCACGAACCATGTTTCGTCCTCATAAATTACCTCCACGTGCCTTCTACTGCTCCCTCCTTTCCTCAGCCATGGTGAGACGGTCCTCCACCTGCTGCTTTGAGTCTTATGAAAAGCAAGCAGAAAGAGCAAAAAAAGGTTTCCGAGAGATAGACTAATTCCTTTCCCTCCTTCAAGTCACTGCTTTCTTTTCTACTTGGAGCCTGTAGCTCCTTAGAGAAATAGAATCCATAGAGAAAGAGAGGGATGAGGAGGAGGAGGGGAGAAGAAAAAACAAACTAGAAGGAGAGAGACCATCAGTCGGGCCTGAGATAAGGTTTAGAAAAGGCCAAGGAAAGGAGGGTGGCAGGGACATTCTGAGACAGGAGTCTGGGTGTGTGCAGGTATCCAAACAAACAGAAAAAAAGGTGAGCTAGGGGGAGCTGAGGGAAGGAAACAGCCAGCCCTGTTTCTGAAGTAAAGAATTCTTCCGAGCATCTGGGAACTGGGCCCAGGTCTCTGGGAGCCCTCTCCTGACACTGGGGTTGCTGAATCCACAGAACAGGGCATTAAAAGAAAAGAGGTGACCAGAACCTCACGCCAAAGCACTTAATTGCAGGGGGCCCAGAAGAGGGACAGAGAGAGGCGAATAAGCATGAAGAGGCCCAGTGCTGAGGCACAGGGCTGCAGCCATCACCTTTACTGTTCTTGAGAAGAATAGAGGACAGAATGTGCCACTTTGCTGAAAGCGTTTGCCAGAGAGACAGCCTTCATCCTGACACCAGGATGCACTGTGGAGGCACTGTGACTTCCCACAACATCCAAACCCTGCTTCCCCAACAGCGGCCTCCCAAATGAAACTAATATGATATGGCTGAGAAATGGAATGCAACCACAAGTCTGTCGCTCACTTTTACTATCTGCTGTCACTCCCTGGGGGCTGAGATAGAGACACAATCTAGGGCGTAGCACGCCGGACACTCAGGACACCAGCCCACCGGCCTGCCTTCCCTGGTCTCTGCTTTGAATGTGGAGCTGGGTAAGGAGAGACAGCGTTAGAGAGAAGTTAACAATGCTCTGCAGGGGAAGCCACACCTGTTGTTCTATTTCCAGGCTCTAAAGTAAAAGGGCAAATTCGAAGTATGGAGTTTCTTTCCCAAGGCTGGCTCTAGGAGCTCTGGAATAATAGCTATTATTCCTCAGAACCAAGTCTAGTGAAAGACTGTTAAGTCTTTAAAAACCCAACACCAGTATTGATCCTCCTTTTACCTAATTTCTTCTTTCTTTTGTTCCTGGTAGAGCATGCTGCCACTTAAGAGCAGTGAGTTTAAAAGACAAGCACACATGAGATTATTGATTTTCTCCTAAGAACTCGCCTGCTCTTGAAGTGAGCTCACGTAGGCAGGGGTCCAAGTTACGGCCTGATGGCCTCAGCCTCTGCAGATGGGGAATGCTGGACAGAGACGGGAGGGGATCTTTCACACAATGATACTTTGCCTCTGTCAAAACAGAGCTCTTCCTTAGAAGAGTGCAATATAAAATTTTAATAGTTTAAGAGTTGACGAGTAATTATAAAAATTAGTGGATGATAAAAAGATAAGTAAAGGTCAATTGCTACCCTTAAAACACATGCAGTCCACTACACAAGATACTGTTTATTAACTTATACTCTAACTTCTACAAAGGAACTGAGATGGCTATGTACATAAGTAACTGCAAAATGATGTGAAACGGGCCGATCGAGGCCAACAAACTTAGAGGAGCAGCAAGAAGACATGTCTAACTGAGCCTCGGGGAAGGGCTGGCCAGGGACAGCCTTAGAGAAACATCTTACTACTTTCAGTAATTTACCAGTTAGCTGAGAGAGGGACTTTGTACACATAGGCATGGTGGGAGATGGGGCAAGACAGGTAGGAGGGCCCAGGTGACACAAGGCCATGAATCCCACCAAGGTCAGCCAGGTCAGAGGGAGGCTAGGACCTACCCAGCTTCTGTCCAGGGATCCCTGGAGCAAAGCCACACACATACAGTGGTTTTGGAGGCATATCATCAAGAATAGCCCCAAGTTCCATCCCAAGGGGAAGAAAATCAGCACCTCCAAATGCCCCTGTGGCTTGGAGTCAAGGCGACTGTCAGGTGCGGCGATCGCGAAGCTCCATGTGTGACCTGCAGCCCTTCCTACACTGAGCCCCACAAGGACAGCCTCTGCCTGTTTCACCTGCAGCTAGCACCTGCTGTGAGCCCCTCTGTCTCCAGGAGGAGCAAGAGAGTCACCAACTGTGCCAGTGGGCTATAGGACTCCGCAAGAGGGATGTCCTGTTCCCAGTGCCCAAAGCCAGACCTCAGTTTCTTATCTCCAAACCCCAATAGCCACAACAGCAGGTCCAGCTGGCCCTCCAGCCACCCAGTAATCAAGGCTGGTGCTTTCACGTCACTGGGCCTTACTAGCTAATGCTTGTTGGGAGCACTTTAATTAGTGCTCTATTTTAATTGATGATATGTTTTAATTGGTGTTTCAGTTTAATTAAAGTTTTATTCTAATTGGTCTTTTTTTTTTTTTTTGAGCTCACGCGGTTCAAACAAAAGAAAGAATAATAGCTTATCCAGAAAAATAAATCCATAACCAAACAAGCCAGTATCCCTGGGGAAAGAACTGTGGTCAAAATAGGTTTAAGTCTATTTTAGGGCTCCAAGGAGAAAGATGAAGGGCATTCGTGGAAGACACACTTCTGACTTCTTTGAGCCCAACTCAAACTACTCCTCCTTCCTCCCTGTCGCCCCCACATCCAAACCTGTACCACTTAAACCCTCCCCAGAGAGCCAGGTCCTTCTCCCAGATATGAGCCCCAGTGCTAGATACCCATGAGCCCCACCACCCATTTTCAACAGCTATAAAAAAGGTTAAAAAATAATCCACTCTTCAGAGTTCACCAAAAGAAAGAAAAGCCATTAAGAAAAAAGCTAAATACACAATAGATTTATTCCCAGTTTCACAAAACAGGGAAATGGTTAAATATTATACTGCTACTCGAGGGACTATGACAAAACCATCGAATAATGAAAATTATTGGAATTATATAAAGTGAGGAAAATATTAACAGTAAATTTGTATGCATCTGGACATAGACTAGAAGAGTAATCACCAAAAAACTAAACTTAGTGGTTTTGTAACATAAATCGTTATTTTAAAAAGGGGAAGTTTGCAAGTAATGCTTGTTAATGGAATGAATACTTGCTCTAGGGTAGGGAAATTCAAAGTCCTACTGGTGCAGCTGGCAGCTCCACGGGGACAGAAATCAGAGACTCAGAAGGAAGATGTCATAAAACCCATGACTGGCCACTGCAGGCTGCAACTGAAGGATTAGCAGGGGCTCAGCCACGGGTTGAGGGTGTTGGCAGGCTTCACAGATCAGCACCCTGAGACAGGCTCCCTAGAGATCACAAGTCTGGGCCCACCAAACCCAGATCAGGGCCAAGACCCCCCACACGCGGTGATCACAATGGCCCAGAACAGGCTGGAAACCTCTCACTGTGCCCTAAGTTAACTCCCAGCAGGATGACGGGGATAGAGGCAAGTTTCCCTTACACCTCCTGGTTACCTCCACCCTGAGGCTGTGTTTGAGAAGAATTTTCTCTGCGGTTGGCAACCAACCATCATTTGATAGACACCCAGTGAGACCCAAGGAGGAACAATTAAAGAGAGTGGGAAGAGAGAAGATATTACACCACAAGTCCCTGGGTCAGAATCCAAAACAGTTCACTAAGAGACAATGATGAGAACAGGGGCACGAGAAACTGGGAGAAGTCCAGACTGTTTTTCTGCCCCTCAGAAGCATATGAGGGAAAAAAAAGCCCTCAAAACCAGAGGTAAAGCCTCCCAGAATTCCTCCTCCTCTTCCTCCATGGGTCTCAGTTCACATGGCCTTGCTGGTAGGGAGGATGTGGGATAAGCAGCTTGCCCATTCCATGCAGCAGAATGGACTGGAGCCCACCCAAGGATTCCCACTCGTCCCATAAGTGCCTCCAAGGGGTCTGCCAAGGCAGGCTGGGCTTTGTAGACCCACTGGAGAAATGTCCTGGCTGGAGACCCTGGCTAAGGGTCCTGGCTCCAGCTCTATTGCTGACTCTGTGATCACTTCCTCTCCCTGTGCTGCCTCAGTTTCCTCAACAGTCAGACAAGTAGAATTGACCAGCTCTCAGAGGTCCTTCTGAATCAAGAGTTTATCATTTATTTCATGCTGTAATTTCTAGGAGCCCTTCCCGAGCAGAGGAGCTTTCCCGGGTCTCATTCTAGAAGTGATTATAGGGTCAGGTTATATAAGCTCCAGGCTTCTTAATTCATGTCATAGCTGCTCTGTGGGCTGCTGATGGGAACAGATTTTAAACCATCCCTTGCTATGGTAAGTGCAAACGCACCATCACTTTCATGCCTAACAACACCAGCCATCAATGAAACTCCATATTTAGCAGATGTTCAGCAGTAATTACCTGGACATCAGATACATTCTGCCTGTTTAATTAGTTGGCTATGGTAGCCCCAGATGACCTCCCACATGTCACTTCGAGTGCTCATAGAAACACACTCAAAGCATCGCCGTCGATTCTGACCAGGTAGGGAAACAAATAAGCACTTGGGATGGTAATAGGACAGGTTTCTGGGGCCCCAAGCAAGGCGTACATATAACTCCAATCTACAGTGACATCCTGGAGATGACAGCAGTTATGATGACAATGTTGATGGGACCATACTGCCTGCCATTAAGAACAAGAGAAAGTTGTTGGCCTGAAGCAGTTCTGCAATAGGTGTAGGAGATGGCCCCTGGATGACTTCCAGGAAGCCTGCCAAAGTGACATCATCTTTCATAAAATCACCCAGACCTGGTCAGACCCACAACTGTGGTAACAGAAGGGCCGACTCGTGCTAACCACATTCACGAAGAGTACTGTTTGACCAGGATGCCAATGTGTTGCTTTCAAATGAAATTAGTGCCTATCCAGGGAACCAGAATGCCTACGTGGGCTCACCGGTACACTCCCTCTATCTACAGACAAGCAGCACGAGGAGTCACATTATCCAACCAGTGCAAGGGAATTGATGTTAAAATTTAAATACTTAGTAACATCAAGCTCTAACAAGCTCTGCCTTCACATCGACCCTGGGGATATATCAGGCATCACCCTGGATAGGTGCTCGGGGTGGATACTGCCAGTCACTGTTTCTGTTTTCATGACTAACCCCCACCCCACCCCCATTATCATAGTGCCCCTCAGGTCCTGCTTCCTTGCCATTTGCTCAGAGGCACGTGCCAAGCTGGCATCCAAACAGAGGTAACCACTGAGTGAATCAGAGACCGGCAATGACCCCAGAGCCAACAGCCTCAGCTGGTCAAGGGCCATTACATGGCCTCATGTGAAAAGGTGAACTTCACCAATCAGAATGCCTGTGTAAGGATGAAGCAGCTAGGAGCAGCAGAGGCTGCTAGGAAGACATGAGGCAGGGCTGGACCAGAGGGGAGGAAGCACGAATTCAGAGGGAGGAAAAAGATACTGAGAGAAGAGGGAACACAAATGCCAGAGGGAGCAGGCTCTAGGAAACTCCGAGATATTTGCTCTCTGCGAGGCAGCTCTGCTCTCCCAGGAGCCCCCCTGGTGGAGCTCGCCACCCGCTGCCCTCCGGGCTGGTTCACTCAGCTTCCCCTGGCATCAGGTCCTTACTACACAACCTGTCCTTCATTTGGGAGGGTGTCAATTCCCACAATTCAAAGAACCTGACTAAACACTACCTTCTTCTTTAAACGATACATTCCTTCTTTAGATGCATTTTATGCAGCAGAAATTCACGCTGATCAGTGAGATGTGCAAAAAAGCACAACCTTCCTTTTTTGTTGTTTTTCAACCTTCCTTCTCATCTAAAACAGTGCAGTCCAACAGAAATATCATGCAAGTCACATTTTTAATTTAAAATTTTTTCAATCACACTATTAAAGGTAAAAACCGGGTAAAATTAATTTTAATAATTTATTTTGCTTTTCCCAATGTGTTCAAAATATTAACATTTAAACATGAAATCAATATAAAAATTATTGCTTCTTTTTCATACTAGTTTTTCAAAATCTAAGGTATATGTTACACTTATAGCACCTCTCAGTTAGGACTATGTTACATTTCAATTGCTCAACAGCTACATGAGGCTAGTAGCTACTAGTAGTGGACAAAACGAGTTTAAAATTTCATGTCTTGCTTATCAACCCCCAGTTCTGTTGATGGCAGAAAAAATAAATTGTGAAGTTAAAGAAAACTCCATTTCTTCCAGTTTAACAGACTCTGTTTTCAGATATACTCAGGCTCATGTGCCCTCCCTCCCCCAACCTCAATATGGAGTGGGGTGCAGGGAAGCAAATCTATCCTCATGAGTGGAAGGGCATGAGATGGGGCCGTAAGCGCCTGTCCCCACCCACTCTATTCTAAGGGGAGGCTGAATGGCCTAGCTCATTGGGCTCATGGGAAAGAAGAGGCCCTGGGTGCTGGCACAGGGTCACTCCTGCTCCTCAGGCAGCCCTACTCCAAGCCTGGCTCCATCTGCTGGTTCTCTGCACACATCCACTCCTCTAATCCTGTCTAGGGTTCTCCAAGCCCACTGCGGCACCAGAGCCCTGGCACTCAGATCCACTCTTGCCTTCCTCTTTTGCTTTTCGTTTTCCTCCAAGAACCAGAAGTGCTTTTTTTTCATCTTCCCGAGTGAGCCCTGGAGCCTCGTGGGTTAAGGCTGCCATCTATAGTCAGGCCACTTGACTGTGGATCTTGGCTCCAACCATTAGTTACCACATGACCTTGAATATGTTACGTGACTCCTCTTTTCACCTATGTCATCATTTATAAAATGGGTATGACCCTAATACTACTATCTCAAAGAGTGGACTGAATTATGGACATAGATAAAACACTCAGACAAGTGCCTGGTACCAGGTCAGGGCTCAACAGCATGAGCTATTCCAGTGGAGCGGAAGCTTCCCTAGGGTTCTGGATTCTTTTTCCTCTGCTCTACAGTATATCCAGCCTCCCTTCCCCAAGTATCACTGATGGAAGGGCTCCAGGGAAATAAACCAGCCTATACGGAAAAAGGTATCCGGAGCTATTTCTAAAACATTCCCCATTATAGTCAGTACACTCAATCAGGTGACAGTCCAGTCTGCAACCGGGAGCCATCTTATTGCTTTAAAGTGACTTCTGATCTCTTTGCTCAGATGAGTGGCAGGTGGTTCAGAGGGTGCACAGCCGCCTATTTCTAACACCACTTAGCTGCCCCGGTGCTCTATACACAGGTGCGACAGGTGAGAATCTTCCAGTCTGACTGTGGGATCCAGTGGGCACCTCTGAACGTCTTCTGATGTGTTCAAAATGCCCTCAAGGACCTGAGGCACCCTCCCAGGACAAGTATACCCCAGAGGCATCTCTCTCACCTCAGGCCAGAGTCTCTGGCTCTTAGAAGCCCCTCAGGGCCCTTCTCTAGATTTTTCTGTAGGCCATGCCTCACTCTGGGCTCCAAAGCTTCTTTGAAAGTCTCTGCCTTAAATCTTATATTTTATTTTATTTATAACTCGCTCTATTCTAGAAGATTTAAGGTGACTTACAAGGATTATGTAAAATATTGTAAGATATATAAGTAACAAAGTAAAAAGTATATATTGCTATTTTAAAAGTTACCATAAACTATGTATCATGTGGTGAAATTGTTGTGTAAAGGTTGTCCACATGCGTGTCTATGTGTGTGCACGTCCATGTGCTGTGTGCTCGAGCATGTATAGGAAAGAGAACACAAAATGTCACAGATTGCACACGGAAAGGATGGGGATTATAACTGGCTTAGTTTTCTCATTTACACTTTTTTATGTTTTCTTAACTTCCATAGAACACCTATATTTGTTTTATAATATGAATAAAGCAATAAAAATAAAACCTCTAAAGAAAAACAGGTGAAAAGGAAAAAGCCAAACCAAGGAGTAAAGACATAAACTAGAACTCACGGTGAGGCAAAAACAAATATTTCGTATGGCCAAGCCACACGTTTGGAGCTGGATTTTCTAACAGTAGATGAATGAGGAAAACCTGATCAGTTACACGGGTCACGGGGTCCACAGGACATAAACAAAATGATTGCTCAGAAAAGCTTGGCTGTTCTCGATATGGAAGACCAAAACAAATGCCTCCCGTGGGTCCCCACAGAGGACACTGTGTAATGCAATGACTGCTGCCAACGACACTTCACAATAAACACCACTGGGAGTTGCAAGGGGCTGTCTTCTAAAGACCCTCAGTTCAGGCTGATGGCCTCTCGCCAAAGTGCAGTGCAATAAAAACAATTCCTCAAGGAGTGGAAACCATGAGGCCGGGTTCACGGTGGATCTGACTTAATCCAGAGGGAGACGTGAAAAGATCAAGACGAGGACACAGATCACCTTTCAGGGAACCTCCTCCTTCAGGATGGCTCATCCGAGCTCAGCTCAGTCCCCTGGGTCATTAGGCAGAATCCTCGTGCCTCTGCCAAGAGGCTGCAGGCATCTACACATCTAGACATTTGTTCATTCCATATACACTCGCTGTGTACCTACTAGGCGCTTCAATAGCACTATTACTCCCAGTAATTCCAGGTCCGTCATAACACCCAGAGCCCCAAGCCAGCCCCACCCAACATCACCTTGGGCCTTGAAGCCAGACAAACATGATTTTTCTGCAAGGGAGCCCTGGGTTAATCTCCAGGGCAGGAGAGCAACATGTGCACCTGCCTGCAGACCAACAGGATTAACGGGTATTAGCTGGCTGGAGCAAAGGGTTCTGAGGCTGAGCATGGGCTCATGAGAAAGACTCCATGATGGACAAGCTCTGGGTCCTAGTTGAGAAGAATGCACTTTGCCGAGATGTGACATTGTGCCTATATGGAACTCATGTCTCATATTTTCTACCCCTGCTATATAGCTCTGGGTGGGGGACCCAAAGCCTTCTTTTCCTCCCTGAGACCTTCTGTCTCTACCCCAATGAGAAGATGCCAAGAACACTGCTGCAGGCATCTACCATCTGTATACCCATTCGCCCAAACCGCAGCCCTCTCCTCCAAGCCCCAGATCCACATACCCAGCCTGCTTCACGACATTCACTTGTAAGTCGCCATAGGCATCTCAAAGTCGGCACATTCGAGTCTCCCAAACATGGCAGTCTGCTATTCTTTCCCATTTCGACAAGTGTCACCACTGACTGTCAAAGCCAGAAACCTGGATGCCATCACTGAGGACTCCCTCTCCCCTATTCTCTACAGCCATATATAACAGGTCTGCCATTTCTTTCCATTTCCAGGTCTACTGTGAGAGGCTACCTAAACCCACCACATGAAGTGGGGGAGTCTTCAGGGGGCACTCGCAGTCTCCTGTGGCTTTCTTCAGGCTGACGCATGGAGGATGGGGGCCGGAAGTCACACGGGGCAGGAGCACACACCACCTCCCCAAGTTCTGCGATGCGCTTCCCTCTCTTCCTCCGACACCACCACCATCTCCTTCTTTCTCTTCCTTTTTCTTCTCTCACCTCTGTTTTCGTCTTCTATTCTGCTTCCGTCTCTTCCACTCCTTGGCCTTGCCTATTTCTTTCCTTTCTCTCTCTCTCCCCCAGCTGTATTCTCTTCTTCTTCTTCTTCAGATATGACAGTCATAGAAACTCAGAATGGGCAGCGACCTCACCTACCCTCCTGACTGCATGGATGGGAAACATGAGGCTCAGAGTAGAAAGCCACTCACCCCGACTCCCACAGCACTCGGCAGCATGGTTAGCCCTGGGGATATCCTCACCCCACTCAGACCTCACCATTTCACTGATTTCTCTTGTCTCTGTCCCTTATCCCATGACTCTGACCTGCTGCTAAAGACAGGGCTGGTCATTCTTCATACAACACAAAACAATAATCTGGGCTCTTGAGTCTCGGTGTCTATGTCTGTGTCTGTGTCTGTCTGTGTCTGTGTCTGTCTGTCTGTCTGTCTGTCTGTCTCTCCATTTACCATACACATGGACGCCTACACCCAAAGTCTCAGAAGAGAGTGGTTACACCCTCTCCAAGAGTTACTTTTGTGGCTTTTCAGGACTTCAGTTCTCCTCCTGGGGAGGCTGATGCATTCTGTTGCAGTTAGATGCACCTACAAAACTCCTCTTCAAAATCGCATCACTTCACCACAAAGGATTTACTAAAACACCATGAAGAAGGTACCTAAGGAGACATGGGGTAGGGGGGAGCAGAGCAGGAGTAAGTGCCTGACCCTCTGCCCTTCTCTCCTGTAGCCCCATATGGTCTTGGCACAAGAGGGCTGCAGAAATCAAATAACACCTTTGGAACTCAACCAGATTTAACGAAGCCATCTGCGAAAATACTGCCAGCCCGGGTGGGAGTGGCAGGGTGCGCTGTGGCTGCAGATTTAGGGTCGAGGCAGACTGCCAGAGGGGTGGGGCAGCCAAAGAAGGGGACCATTGAGGAGGGTAGTGGTGGGAGGTAGGGGCAGGTGGATGACACCAGATGGTGGTGTACTGTGACCACTTAAAACAGGTAGGAAAACACCCCCAAGGTGGGTTAAGTGCGCAGCCGACTGCACGGGATGGGGCGTGGAACATAATCTGAACTTGGACAGACCACTTAGCCCTGGGGTTCCATTGAAAATCCACTTATAGGCAGAGTTTCAAAGCAGATATTGAGCAAAGAAGGATGCATTTAGATCCCAGGCTCATCCCAAGGTCCACGGACGCATGTTAAGCCCCCAGACGTGGCTTGGCTTTGAGTACAGATGTGGCTACAAAAAGGAAAAAAAAGGCTACAACTTTTTTTACAGATTGTCAAGATTTTGTACCAGTTTATGATTTTCAGCCAACATAATTCATTAAACACGTAACCAAGGGAATTTAATATTTATACCTTCTCTTGCAAGACTTAACACATGAACAAACTTCGGATCTTAAACGAACTATCCTGTTAGGCAGTGAAGAGTGGCCCCAGTGCCCATGGGTCAGAGCTCTGAGGACAATGAGCATGGCTTTGCCCCCATGATGAACTGGCAATAGTCCAAAAAACAAGACTGCAGAAGCCAAGACAGCCCGCGTGAACCTCTCCATGCAAACCAATACACAGAGTTCAAGGTGTGCATCCACCAGGGAGCGGGGCCTATTGCCAGGAAGAGGGTGACTATAAAAAGAAGGGAACTTACAGGAGGAGGAAGAAGGGGAGGAGTTAGAGAAAGTGGAAGGGGCAAGAGGGAGAATGAGGGCAGGGGAGGGGAGAAGAGATGCAGAAGAAGAAATAACCAGTGCAGGGAAGGTGGGAGCTCATGGAAGAAATGGGGCGGTGCGGAGAGGAAGCTGGGGGGCGGGGAGGGCTAGTGCTAGAAGGAGAGAGGAGAGGAAGAGCTAGAATCAGAACACTGGGACCTCCTTAGGAAAGAGGCTGTGATTGAACAGTGGAGACCCCAGAGGAGGTGATCAAAAGGAATCTCTCCAGAGACCTTAACCGCCCCTGGAAACCTATCAGGAGAAGCTGGTATTGCATTAAGGAGCTGTGTGAGCACCTGCTGGGCTGTCCCCATGCAATCCGATTCTTCCCTCCATACAAAAGCTGCCCAACCCTGGGGCCCCCAGCTTTCCCTTCTCTCTTAGCTGGACCCAGCCAGACCCTGAAGGGACACAGAACCAGCATCTTTCCTCCCAAACACACGTGGAACTTCAGCCCAGGAGGAAACAGGACAATGATCCAAACAGAGAGAGGGGAGAAAGCAGTTCCTGAACCAGGCCAAGAGGCCAAGACCCATCCTTCCATTGACATAACTTCCCTTCTAGTTGCTTCTGCAGGGCTGTCCCCAAGGGGGAGGAGACAAACACACTCCTGGCTCTGTACTAACCAGCCAGAGGATCTGCTCACTCCGCTCCACAGGGAGACTGTCTGTGCCTCCCTCATACCCACAGTCACTGGAGCTCCCCGGGAATGGGGAGTGGGACAAATTATGACCCGCACCCCCAGTAGATGAGTCAAGAATCCCAGCCGGTGTGGGCACTGCACTACGCCATGGGTGTTACGCCACAGACACTATGCCACAGGTACTACGCCATGGGCAGTACACTGTGGGCACTACACTATGCCGTGGGCACTACACACTGTGGGCTGCTTCTCTTCCCTCAGACACGATTCTCAAAGCCCTCTGGGGCCAGCATGAGCTGCTGGCTCCAGGACTCCCAAGTCAGGCCCAGGCCCACTCACCTCTGTGCCTAGGACAGAGGCCTCTTCCTGTCCCACAGTCCCCTGTTTCCTGCCACTGGCTGAGAACAACCAGTGAGGATGAGCCCAGAGCACCCCACGAAAGACTGAGGGTTTCTCCTCCCTACAGGCCTCCCCGCTTTCTCTCAGGCCCCAGACTGAAGCAGTCTCCCCAGGGACCAATGTGGAAGATACCCTCTTTGTCAGAGAAGGTCTCAGCCAGCAGCCTGACGCCCCCACAGCCCCAGGAAGCACTGGGGCCAGGCTCTCCTCTCTCCTCTCTCCTCTCCAGGGGCTCCGTGCTGCTTTGACGTGGAATAGTGATGACAATGGCAGTAACTGGTGGGAAAGAGCTTTAATGCTGCTGTGTTAAATGACAGCCATTGTTCCTTGGCAATTTTATGATCAAGGCAAAGAAAGAGGCCTTTTTAAGAAATGACAAGTAGCACATTTAAGAAGCCCTAGAGGATTGGGGAAAGTGCAAGAATGAAGGGGATCTAAAGAGGAGGCCGCGCCATGCTGGAGTCTACTACCCTAGCCCCTCCCAAGCACCCCAAATCACAGTCCGTCAGGAGCAGCCTCCCAATACCACCGAGAGACTCCTCAGACGGGCACCCAGAAGGCCAAGGCTATCTTGTTACAGGGTGACCCCCAAGCTGGGCCCAGCAGGCTTAACATGGGGCAGGCAAGTGGTGGTCCTCTTTTCCTCAGTAGAGGGGTTTGTGGAGCAGAGCTCCAGGAGGCATATCCCTCCCCTCCCCTACTCATGCCCAACAAAGGCAGCAATGTAAGAAAAAGCAATTAATCTAAACAGTAGGCTTTGGGTGACGAGACCCGAACCACAGGTATTCCCAATGTGGTCCAGACTGGGCTGTACCTCAGGAGGCAGCTGTCCTGCTGGCGTGAATGGCTTCTGACCCCTGATCCTAGCTCTACTTTCAGAGTCCTCTTGCATTTCCATGAGGGTGGCAATATCCCCCTCTGGAGATAAATTTCTCCATTTCCAACTCCCATGACCACCTGCTGGTCCACTTCTGTGTCAATGCAAAGGCTCTTACGCCAAACACCTTCTCCCTGGGGCCCGCTGTCCTGCAAACTTCCTATTTCCAACTCTGGCCCCATCACCTTCCACGGGACTTCTTGTCTCTGCTTGGTGAGGTTCTACAAATCCTACAAAGGGCAAAAGGATCCTTCTCCATGAAACCTTCCTCATCTTGTTCTTAGTAGTCTTTCTTTAGTCTAACTCGGTGGGTCTCAACGTGTAGTCATCCGCATCATCTTGGAACTTGTTTAAAATCCAATTTTTTGGATTCTACCTGAGAACTACTCAATCAGAAACTTGAGATGTGAGAGTAGCAACAGGTTTCAACAGCCCTCCAGGTGATTCTGATGCTAATGCGTGAGCACCACTGGTTAAGGGCAATGGATCTCAACCACTAGTGTGCACACTGATGCTGCTGCCTGGGCACCACACTCTGAAAACCACTGCTCTAAACCTTCTGCCCAAACTGTTCATCTGAAACTCAGGCCTGCCTTGTGCGTAGGTGTGACTTCCGTGGGGCAGGGCTGAGGCTTGCCTCTTTGGGGATCTCCACAGTACCTTGCAGAGACTATCTCTTGAGCTGGATTGCAAAACAGAGGCCTATGACTTCTGGCATGTTTTCACCACGAAGAGACAACCTTGAGCCTATTGCTTTCTTGACGAAGAACACGCCAGATTTGGTGAGCTGCCTGTCCTGGGGAGTTTCCCAGCAGGAGAAGCGGCCGGTACCTTAAGATCCAGGCTGGAGAGTGGGAGCCAACTGCAGCAGGGGAAGAAAGCATGACAGCTTGTGATGGCTTCCTCACAGTCTCTGGAACCATTATCATATCCGCACCATAATGGCAAAAAAAAGTTATTTCTATTTTAAATTGTCAATATTAATCTAATGCTGGTGATGAATGGAGTGGTGATGATAAATGGGGTGTTTAATAAAGATGAAAGCTCCAGCAGCCTAGGAGAAAACCTCCATTGACTTAAAGTTATCATCTTGATTAAAATTTCCATTTTATTATCCTAATCAGCAATCTTTATTCAATGTGCTACAATTTCTATTTTCTCCACTTAGAGAGATAATTAACAACACTATAAACATATTAAAAGTAAAATGTTTATTAAAATTGCTGTTATCCATATTTAACTTATTTTTAGCAATGCTTCATCGAAACACACCCCTGCCTCCAAGAAAACTTCCCTGAAACCAGCCTCTGCTGAAGGCCCCATCCTGTTCCCAAGACCCTCAGGGAATAGACAACCCCTCGTCCCGGTCACGTGTTCCTGTATTCCACAATTCTGCCAGTTTAACTCGGTTTAATTTCATTTCATTCAGTCTGACATCTCTTTATGCACAGCATGAGAAACTCATCATGCTCCATTATGAATGTGTGGCTGGGGTTGAGTAGAGATACAGATGGGAAATCGAGGCACAGGAAAATACAAAAATTTCTCCAAATAAATCATTTTTGCATGTCTCCGGAGTGCAAAAGTTTTGATTAAAAGTACTTAAGGAGCAAATAGCCACTAAGCACAGATTATGAGCAAGGCTAAGTGGGAGGAAGCCACAGTCCCTTAGTCCCTTACAATCCAGAGCCTGACTCTGAGCAGGCACCAGGACACATGACCAGGCCACAGTGGGAAAACTGTTTTTGTGTGTGTGTGTGTGTGTGTTTTTTTTTAATACAACACTGATTCTTATCCAGACACAGAATCTGACTCCCCATATGTGATGTCTGCTCCACGCAACCTGAAACACTGGATCCAGGTCTGAATGGCCACCTCAGATCACCCAATAACACAATGGGGTGGAATGCCCTGGCCAAGAGCCTTCCTCCTTCTGCCTTCTTCTTGCCTCCCTCATCTCAGGGCAGACCACCAGATTCAGTCTAGCCACCTGATCTCGTCCTTTAAGCAAGGCTGGTTCTGCACTA
>NW_011889001.1:290117-292617 GCF_000151845.1 Pteropus vampyrus | reverse complement strand
TTTTATTTTGTTCTGTTTTTTTTAATTATGGGAACTGCTCTTTCTAATCAATGGCTGGAGAAGGGTCCCCTGGCTATGGGAACCGAAATGGCTCAGGTTCTGAATGGAGTGAGTACTGTGATGGTTTGGCTCCGAATGGGGTGGACATGAAGGAGTGAGGCTCATACCAGGCAAGTCTTTTAGGACCTCATTGTAATGTGGTATCTGTGACATCTTCTTACTTTTATTCTCTCTCCAGCTCTCAAAGTCCCTGCAAATAAACTCAGCAAGGTATTAAACAACAAGGGAAACCCCAAGGAGTGAACAGTCCAAAAGAATAGGAAATAAAAGAATTTAAATCAATCCATCCATGAAAGACACTCTGAAAAGCACCTTAAATTCCCTCAGCAAGGCCTGAAAGAAGGTTTTTATCAACTCATTTCATAGAGGAGGAGACTGAGGACACACTGGCCTAACGTTGCACAGAGTATGGGGCAAAGCAAGATTCAGATGCATGCGTGCCTGATCCAAGACTCATGCTCTTCGCACAGTTTCAGTCAGCTTTTTTGGGTGAGAAGGTGCCCACTCTGCAGATTAAGTTTTTCAATCAAATAAATGGGCAAAATAAGTAGAAGACTCTTTAAGCTACAGTTGCTCCTACCCACTTTTAGGAATCTCTCGTCCCATTGCCCCCATCCCTGTCAAGATCTCCCAGAAAGCAAAATACGCGCATTCGACAGGCTCAGTGTTGAGTAATCTCGGTACCTCCCACCGGCCCCAATGCAGACTGACATATACCTTTTCAGGAAAAACAGCCACCACCATTGACCAGCACCAGTGACCAGCAACACAAGTAGTAAGTGGAACAAGGCTGTGGGGACAAGAAACTTGCCCCCACTTTTCCAAGGCTCCAAGCCAACTCTGAACATAGTTGGGCAGGCAGAGCTCCTAATGGCATTTTGGAGATGTCCTGGCCACTGCTCAGTGCCCACATCAGAGTCTTTCCCACAAACCATAAAAATGCCCTGGGAGTGGCAGGAGTGACAGCCATGCCACAGCACCAGTGAGTTCTGGCCCTTCCTGGTACACACAGCCTCTCCAGGTGTGGTATAGGGAGATGCAGCCAGAGAAAGGGGCTCTGAGAGGGTAGGAGAAAAGGGAGGGGGCCCCATCCCCAGGAAGAAGCCCCAAGATGAAGCAGTACCTCACGGTTCAAATCCCATCCTTCCTAATTACACCTGAGATCATTGACCCAGAGACTGTCATTACCATAATGAGCTGATCTAGAAGTGAACAGGAGAGCCATGAGCCACTAACACCCACCCTTGTGCTGGAAGCTTTGCAGGGGACTCTTAAAGGGAGGGGGGCCTCACATCTGTCACGAAAGGAAAGGCCAAAGGGGCAGTCAGGGAACCAGCATTTACAACATGTACCAGTTCTGCACGCTGTAAAACAGCATCCAGATTACAACTTTCTCACCAACTTCATAAAACACATTTTATTGGGATTGTTATGGTTCTTACTCAGACAACTTCATAAAATTTTTTTCTTTTTATGAAGTGGGTGCTCGTGCACATTCACTCATTTGGAAGATGGAAGTTCAATTGCCAAGGACTATTTAATTAGGCATGAGCACAGAAAAATTATTTTTTTAAAAGACTAAGACATACATAGGCTATTTGTGGAGCTTTAATTTAGAGGTTTGAATGCATCTGAGAGCCAGATTGATTTTATTTGGCCTTCACAATGATGTAAAAAGAAAACAAAATTCATTTTTGTCAACATTTAAAAATTGGGGATTATTCCCATGAAAATCCAGAAGATGAGGCAATGCCCATATAGCTAGATGGGGCATGGGCTTATCTACTCACATGGCCCCAGCAGGTAACCTCGCCTGGTTATGAAACCTGTGAGTCCCCAGGCCTGCTGGATTTGGAGCTCTTGCCTTAGATGAAACACAGACACTAATAGCACAGTCCTGCGGCAAAGCCCTGTGCCATGCACCACGGAGAAACAATTAAGTAAGATCTGGCCCCTGTGCCCTAGTGATTCATGCTGCCTGGGGAGACAGACATAGAGACTCAGAGAAATAACTGGTCCAAAGAGCAGAGAGATTCGGGCAATAATGGAGGCACCAAATGGAGATAAAGAGATTTCTTATAGAGAGACAGAGGAGCAGGAATGATGTGGTCCTACAAAGCAGCGTTCCAAACTTTTTGGCACTAGACACCGGTGCTTCTATGAGAATCTCATGCCTGATGATCTGAGGTGGAGCTGAAGCGGTGATGCTAGTCCTGGGAAGCAGCTGCAAATACTGATGAAACTTCACTGGCTTGTTTGCCTGCTGCTCATCTCCTGCTGTGCGGCCCGGTTCCTAACAGGCCACTAACTGGTATGGACCAATACCCCGGTCTAGGGGTTGGAAAGAAATGCCACTCCTTGCTCCTTGTTTATTTAACAAAGGGTGCCCCAGGGCATAGAGCAGCATCACCTCTAAGCTTTTTCACCCTACACACAAACA
>NW_011889001.1:244731-290067 GCF_000151845.1 Pteropus vampyrus | reverse complement strand
CACCGGCCCCAATGCAGACTGACATATACCTTTTCAGGAAAAACAGCCACCACCATTGACCAGCACCAGTGACCAGCAACACAAGTAGTAAGTGGAACAAGGCTGTGGGGACAAGAAACTTGCCCCCACTTTTCCAAGGCTCCAAGCCAACTCTGAACATAGTTGGGCAGGCAGAGCTCCTAATGGCATTTTGGAGATGTCCTGGCCACTGCTCAGTGCCCACATCAGAGTCTTTCCCACAAACCATAAAAATGCCCTGGGAGTGGCAGGAGTGACAGCCATGCCACAGCACCAGTGAGTTCTGGCCCTTCCTGGTACACACAGCCTCTCCAGGTGTGGTATAGGGAGATGCAGCCAGAGAAAGGGGCTCTGAGAGGGTAGGAGAAAAGGGAGGGGGCCCCATCCCCAGGAAGAAGCCCCAAGATGAAGCAGTACCTCACGGTTCAAATCCCATCCTTCCTAATTACACCTGAGATCATTGACCCAGAGACTGTCATTACCATAATGAGCTGATCTAGAAGTGAACAGGAGAGCCATGAGCCACTAACACCCACCCTTGTGCTGGAAGCTTTGCAGGGGACTCTTAAAGGGAGGGGGGCCTCACATCTGTCACGAAAGGAAAGGCCAAAGGGGCAGTCAGGGAACCAGCATTTACAACATGTACCAGTTCTGCACGCTGTAAAACAGCATCCAGATTACAACTTTCTCACCAACTTCATAAAACACATTTTATTGGGATTGTTATGGTTCTTACTCAGACAACTTCATAAAATTTTTTTCTTTTTATGAAGTGGGTGCTCGTGCACATTCACTCATTTGGAAGATGGAAGTTCAATTGCCAAGGACTATTTAATTAGGCATGAGCACAGAAAAATTATTTTTTTAAAAGACTAAGACATACATAGGCTATTTGTGGAGCTTTAATTTAGAGGTTTGAATGCATCTGAGAGCCAGATTGATTTTATTTGGCCTTCACAATGATGTAAAAAGAAAACAAAATTCATTTTTGTCAACATTTAAAAATTGGGGATTATTCCCATGAAAATCCAGAAGATGAGGCAATGCCCATATAGCTAGATGGGGCATGGGCTTATCTACTCACATGGCCCCAGCAGGTAACCTCGCCTGGTTATGAAACCTGTGAGTCCCCAGGCCTGCTGGATTTGGAGCTCTTGCCTTAGATGAAACACAGACACTAATAGCACAGTCCTGCGGCAAAGCCCTGTGCCATGCACCACGGAGAAACAATTAAGTAAGATCTGGCCCCTGTGCCCTAGTGATTCATGCTGCCTGGGGAGACAGACATAGAGACTCAGAGAAATAACTGGTCCAAAGAGCAGAGAGATTCGGGCAATAATGGAGGCACCAAATGGAGATAAAGAGATTTCTTATAGAGAGACAGAGGAGCAGGAATGATGTGGTCCTACAAAGCAGCGTTCCAAACTTTTTGGCACTAGACACCGGTGCTTCTATGAGAATCTCATGCCTGATGATCTGAGGTGGAGCTGAAGCGGTGATGCTAGTCCTGGGAAGCAGCTGCAAATACTGATGAAACTTCACTGGCTTGTTTGCCTGCTGCTCATCTCCTGCTGTGCGGCCCGGTTCCTAACAGGCCACTAACTGGTATGGACCAATACCCCGGTCTAGGGGTTGGAAAGAAATGCCACTCCTTGCTCCTTGTTTATTTAACAAAGGGTGCCCCAGGGCATAGAGCAGCATCACCTCTAAGCTTTTTCACCCTACACACAAACAGGACCCACCATGTATGGTGTTGAGCTCCCTCTTCGGAGGGGTATCTGGTCTGGTCATAAGGAAATAGAAAACACTTATCAGGTGCACCTCAGGTCCATCCCTTATCACTCACCACTGTCCTGCCCTATACCAGACCCAGTCCCAGGCCATAGCCTCTCTCTCAGAGGCTGCCCACTACATTGGTCATTTTAACCCTTGGCCTTGTACCTGAGGCGCAGCACAGCAGGGCCTTCTCTGTGTCCAAGAGTAGACACATTTTCAAGACATGCTCTGCCCCTTTGCCTTATAACCTAAAACAGATTAGCTCCTGTCACATTACCTTCCCGAGGACTCACTCACAACAGGCAGATGCTGGTAACCCAGCCAGAACAGCCAACAACAAGCATGGTGAGGGTAGGGATGTGCCTGTTGAGCACTGATGCTATGAGCACACAGGACCCTGCAAGAATCAACAGGCAGTGAGGCAAGAAAGACGAGTTCACATACCAACCCTGAGTTCCAGATTGTGTGGCTTTGCCTCTGTATCTGTAAAATAGGAATCATATTCTGGGGTTGTATACTGATAATCAAATGAGGTAACATATGTAAAGGACTTAATACAGTGCCTGGCATATAGTAGACGCTAAAAATATTACTTCTCTTTTACCTGAACATTGACTGATGATTAATAGATAAATATGTAGTAAAAGAGAAATCATTTACTTAAACATGCCCCAACTACTTCTAATTACTTCATTCTTGTTGTTTTTATTAGAAACTGCCTGGGGTAGAATGTTCACCTTTATGTTCTAGCTTCAAAGCTGGGTGGAAGAAAGCTGCCTTCATTTTATGCACTTCTCTTGTATTTAGGGTACACTACCACAAGGTGGCGGTGGCTGCTTTGGGCTCATCAAGCTCGAAGACACAAGATTTGTCCTCATACAGCTTATAACCATGAATTTTCCAGATATTAATTTTCAAAGAACAAGAAAGGCTACATGTGATTGATTATAGGGCTCTATTAGGCGAAGGATTTTTGTAGAGGAGAGTGCTAAGCAATTATTCTCTCATGACTTTTGAATACAGCATGAAAGGATCAGGTTTTAATTTTGGGCAAAAGAGATGACAGAGACAGTAGTCTCCCCTGCAGTTTGGCTTTTCCCAGTTTCAGTTATCCACAGTCAACCACAGTCTGAAAATATTAAATAGAAAATCCATAAATTAACAACTCATAAGTTTTAGATCACATGTCCTTCTGAGTAGTATAACGAAACCATGCCATCCGCTCGCCATCCCACTCTGTCACACCCAGGATGTGAATCACCCCTTCGTCAAGGGTATCCGCACTGTATACACTACCTGCCCGTCAGTCACTTAGTAGCTGTCTTGGTTGTCAACTGTCTGCAGTATTGCAGTGCTTGTGTTCAAATAACCCTTATTTTGCTTAACGATGACCCCAAAGCACAAGAGTAGTGATGCTGGCAATTCAGACATGCAAAAGAGAAGCCATAAACTGCTTCCTTTAAGTGAAAAGGCGAAATTTCTCAACTTAATAAGGAAAGAAAAATATTGTAGGCTGAGGCTGCTAAGATCTATGGTAAAAACAAATTTCCTATTTGTGAAATCATGAAAAAGGGAAATGAAACTTGTGCTAGTTTGCTGAAAGAGACCATATTCATGTAATTTTTATTACAGTATAATTTTTCTATTTTATTATTAGTTATTGTTGTTAATCTCTTACTGTGTCTAATTTATAAATTAAACTTTATCATAAGTATGTATGAATAGGAAAACATAGTATATATAGGGTTTGGTACTATCTACAGTTTCAGGCATCCACTGGGGATTGTGGAACTGATCCCGTGCAGATAAGGAAGGACCACTGTACTAGGAAGAACTAACTGACCGATAAGATGATAACGTTTTAGCATAAACTGCTAGGAGATTCTGTAGAAAAAGCATCCAGGAGATATTCCCGAGAGTCGAAATAAGCCCAAGAATGCTGCGAGGGAACGAAAAGGCTAAGATAGGACATCAGGAAGCCAAGGTTTCTTTCCTGCTACCACTGCTTCTAACACACCTCAACATTCTGGCCAGATCAGCAAACTTTCCTGGGCCTCAGTTTCCTCATCTGTAAAAGGAAATGAGAAAGTAAATGATCTCTTATGGCTCCCGTGACCTCAGCCAACGTGCATCTTCCATCTCTTCATGTGGCATTTCCCTGGTCCCAGCCTCTGTTTTCCACAGTGATAACGACACCCCCAACCTAAAGGCAGAGCACAGACCAGACTCACAGGAGGCCAGCTGCATTCACGCCACAAGAAAACTGACCATCTTGCTGGGGGCAAGAGAGGGGTGCAAGCAGGGTCAGGACCAGGATTCCCTAATGCCTCTCAAATAATCCTGAAGCAAAATCCTACTCAAATAACACCCCTGTTCAGTGCTCCCCACACTCCTACCCTCCACTGCTTGCCTATTCTTGGGGTCCACCCAGGTACCCTTTCCTCCTTTTTCATGGCTGTGAATGTCTGTGCCTGTTCTGTAGGGCAAGGATAACCACTTATCTAGAGCGCATCCTCAAGAGAATATGTATGAATGAGGCTACTCGTGTCGCCCCCTTTTCTTTTGAAATTTTCCTTGTACGGAAACTTAAAAACTCTACCAAATTAGCTCCAAACAGCTAGGACCTTCCCACTGATTGGTTAATTCTCAATCTCTGGGGGCCGGAAGAGAGTTTTCTTTGATATTGTGTTCCTTTAACTAAACCGTGTTTTTATAGATATAAGCAAGCAAGGCTTAAAGAAGCTCCAGGCCTATATAAACTCTCTCCTCCTCACTAGGGGATCCCCTGTGGGCATCCCATCCCACTAGCCCTACCCCCTTCCCTGCCCCAGCAAGGTCTACAAGGGAGAACTTGCTGCCACATCTCCTGCCATCTCCCAGGACATCCAGGGGCCTTCTACAAAGCAACCTAAGCCCATGGGAACCATCTGTTGGCCATTCTTGAGTTTATATCAACAAAATCTGCATCCATATGAACCAAGAGAGATGATAATCATGGATTCTTTGAAGTAAATCAGGTTTCAAAATATCTATTTCTTTAAATTAACCTCAATTTTAAAAACATTAATTTGCTTTTTTATAACCAAAAAGATAAGCTAAAGCTCAAAGACATAATAATAAAATATAAATCTTTTAGTTATGGGGTACCTAAAAGAATAGTTATTTCAATTTTTTTAAAGAAATATTTCACAAACAGGTTCCATGTGCTCCTGACACACTGGTTGCTAGTATTCCCATAGCTGGGGTGGGTCACTCTTTAACTGGGACACCATGGCACCGAGCCACATGAACCACTAGCTCTCCTTCTTTTCCAATATCAACTCCACAAGTCAAAGCTAGGAGTGAACATGTTAAGAGATAGATATTAGCTGATGAATCATTTCAACTAGCTAAATTCATTTACCTAAACTCTTCAAAATATTAAAATGATAAACCAAGCTTTTAATAACAGTAGCCTCTTCTATAGATGGAGAAACAATGTCTTCTTTCTTTAGACAAATTTATTTAAGATTAGTCCCTTGGGAATTGGACAAGCAAAAGAGCTCCTATTTCTTTTCCGGTCGATGAATTAACAGGAAGGAGAAGGTAAATGTCGAAGTGGCTGCATAATGAAAGACATTACATTTCTCATCTTGATTAACTTAGGCTGATTCATATTTACAGTTTTTTAAAGCCCATCTTTCATATTTATAACTAAAACACTAACAATGCTTGTATATGTTTTTGTTAAAATGTGCTTTAGTTAAATATAAATATTCATAACACATAATATGCAGTTTTAACCAAATAAAGTAGTTTATGCCTGTATTTCTGTTGCACTTCATTTTTGTTCTATAAGTATATTTTTTAAAAAAAACTCACCAAATATATGTCATATCTCCAATGAAATGGTTAGAAATGTTAGAAATGATTTGCCTTCTTAATTTCCAAATATCTGCTTCAATTCGTGTTAGTAAATGAAACTCCTGCAGATTACTACATCTTCAGATGTAAAATTAAAAACAGACAAATGAAGTAATTCTTTAAATACACCTTTTTAAAAACTGATCTGATATATGAAAAACAAAGATTTAAAATCGATTATTAAGATGTTCTTTTTAATAGAAAAAACTGGGTATAATAGGTGCTGAAATCATGCCTTGTATTGACTACTGCTGTCAAATCAACCTGAGAACAAATGAAGACTGACTGTGCCTTTGGGGATGCTCAGTGTGCCCGGTGTGGCCAGAAGGAACTGGATGGCTGCACCCAGCCAGGTACCCAGTGAACAGCTCTCCCTGAAGGGAACCCATCCCCTCTCTGTCTCCAGAAACCTTCTGCATCAAGTTTTGCTTTCAAATGAAATGTCCCCAGAAGATACAAATTGCTTTCTGTGACACAACCTTTCACTAAAACCTTATTTATGAAGAAGCTTGCTGACTCTTGGCAGAGTTATAGTCATTTCAGTGTTTGGATCAAAACAGCTCCCATGTTGCAGCCTCCAAACTGTGAGCAAAGGAACCTGCAGGAGAGGGAGACAGGAGATTCTGATGAAGGGGATGATGATGAGAGGCCAAGAATGGATGAAGCCCTGGGGAGGACAGGGAACCTTGACAGCCCTTTCCTGCCCACCTCCTTGGCCTTCTTCCTCCCCAGTCAAGCTCTTCCCTTCACAGAGCCACCTTCGAGGCTCAGTGACTTGACCTCTCACCTCCAGCCCCAGAGTCTGTCCTGCCTAGCTGGATAAATGAGGTGCTGGAACAGAAACGACACAGGCTTTGGAGCCAGACTGTTCTGGGCTGGACTCTACGGTCCTGCCATTTCTACTTACCTTGAAAATGTCACCTTGCCTCTCTGGGTCTCCGGGTCCTTATCAATAAAGAGTTGTGGTCAAGATTCAAGACAATGCAGGTAAAGACACCAGACAGTGCCTGGCTGCACTGTCAGCATCAATAAATGTCACGTTCACACATATATTAATGTGTTCTCATTATCAACCTTCTGCAGAACTGAAAGTAGCAATTGCAGGGCTGGAATCTGGAATCTACCCCCCATTAAACGCTGTCCAGCCTGGGGAAGGTAAGGTGTCTCTAGAGTTCTGACCCCAGTCTCACTGGGATGGACCTGGTTTCTCCAAAATCCCCACCAGCTCCAACACCGTATGCCAGCATCTCTCACCTCAGGCAATGGCTTGGCTAAGGCACTACTATCAGGGGTGACACACCTGTGCAGATGTTAGTCACCTGGCTTCTGACAGAATCCAGAACCTGAATCCCAGACACCTTTGGAAGCCGAGAAAGAGAGGTTGCCGACCCATTACACATGTGTCCAGCCAACCATGAAAGAGTGCCTCTAAATTACCCCTGTTCACTTGACTGGGGAAGTAGCATTTGTTTTTATTTTCTAGGACAGACAGTCAATCACTTGTATGTGACAGAAATAAAGATAAATACCACTCATTGAACTTTAAATCAAAATGCTAATCCCAGGCTGACTTCTCTGTCAAGGTCTGACACTGAGGTAATTCAGCAAGCTTTGATTATGCCCAAAATTAATGCTCTGGTGGAGATTATGTCTATTAATCACCGATTTTGATGGTGTGGCTGTTCATGTTCCTCCACGGGGTGACAACCCAAACTGTCCTGATGGCCGGGAGACCTTTGCCTGCGTGTCCTGAAGTCATAGATTATAAGGCAACCTCCACTAGGCAGTATTTGAAAAGACCACTCAATGTTTACTTGGTAAAAGGGCTTACTAGGTAGGACTATCTCTAAGAAGAAGCTAGAAGGTGACATGTTCTGAGCATTAAAGAATGGCAAAGCACCAAGCAAGAGGGATTTGGGCTGGTCAACATGAGTCCAGCAGAAAAGACCCGAGAGTAGGCCCCAGGGATGATCACACTGCAGACAATTCCAAACGACCAGCACTTACGTCCTAAAAGACCATCCAGAAGTCTGGAGTTTGGTTTTGTGGCAGAGAGAGGGAGGGAAGGAAGGAGGGTGGGCTTCTTGGCTCTGGATGTCAACTACGGGGGACAGTTAGGAGTCCATACTAGAACGTCAAATGCCCATTTCATCTCTACACAGCTGGAGCCCCTAAATCTCCTTTCAGTCTGAATCTCTCACTCAACACATTTATTCACCATTTACTATTTGTCAGGCTCTATTCTAGACATTTGGGATACATCTGAACAAAAGAGATTAAGGTTCCCATCTTTAAGGAGTTTGCATTCTAGAGATCTTAGCAATCCCTCTGGTCCAGATCTTCTGATTCCCTACCTAGAAAGACACAGAAGCCTTTTAGCTGGTCTTTTCCCTCTGCCTCAGCAGCTTCTCACCCATCGGTCACACAAATGCCTGTGCCACTGTCTTAAATGTAAACTGGACCAAAATCCCCTACCTAAGATTGAAAGGCCATATTACTTATCAGGTTCTGGGGGACCTCCATAACCTCCCTCTGCTTATCCCTGCAGACTCAACTCACTTTAGAAACATAGGCAGACAGCAGAACCTCAGCACACACCGTGCTAGTCACCCCACTGCTCCGCTGTTGGCCCTTCACTCTGCCCGGCATGGCCTGAGTCCTTCCTCTTCATCCACCAAAAACCTCCTCACCCTTCAAGACTCCACTCAGGGTAGCTCCTCCAGATGCCACCGTCAGGCTTGGCTAGCCCCTCTGCTGTACCCCACTGTACCCCAGCCTCTTCAGTCCTGGCACCCACCATGCTGAGTCGCCACTGCCCACTTATTTGCTCTGCCCATCTCTCCCATAAGACTGAACTCCATTTAGCCTGAAACAAGGCTTTATACATTGTGTAGTCCTAGCACAGTGTGTGGAACATATTAGGTGCTCAATGAAAGTTTACTATCCTGAACCGATCGTACCATAAAACCTAACCACTCTTTAGTACGTTGTTTCCACGGGAAAATTGTGTTCCAAGTTCTGCCTGGCCTGTCGGGGACATGGCTCACCCATTCACAGTCCTGATGATAAGAATATATCAATTCTTCCAGCACATTCTATCTTCTGCTGTCCTTCCTATCAAACCAGAGGGCCTGAGGTAGGGATGGGGGGGTCACAGAGTCAGTGTGGGGCCACTGACAGATCAAAGCTTCAGAGTCTGGTTAGGTTTGCCACTGTAGCCTCACTCATGGGAGAATGAGAGTCCCATAGGACCCCAAGATGGATTCTGCTAGATGTCGGCTCATGGTCCTGGGACATTATCTCAGGTCACACTGGGCATGCACTTGCAGACAGTCAGATTCCTACCTGCAAACATTCACAACTCTTCTCTACAGAGAAAAATAAATTCATCTATAAAGGACTTAAAGAAAAAACAAAAGCATTACTGGCCATTGCTAAGACACACCCAATACCAGCACTTCCTAGAAGTGAGTCACATTAGCCACGAATGCATAGACACAGCATTAACTATCCTGACTTGCAGAGGAAGAAAGTTACGTCCTTTGCAATTCTTCTTTGGTCTTTCTAATAATGTCAAGAAGAAAGTTTCAGTCAAGGACTAGTATGCCATTAGCATCTCTCTACCACTTACTAATTTCACTTTTTAAGGACTTCAAGAGCAGGTTTCAGACTCGGAGTCAAAAGTTAGAATTCAATAACATCAATTTCATTGTTTGTATGTTTACTGTCACCTGCAATTTATGGGAAGTGAGACTGTTCCACCACTGAGAGTGGTGGATTCAAGTTTCCTTTTTGGAATACATTTATTCAAGGTATTAAGCGAATTGATTTAAGAACAAATATTAGGTATATACTAGCACAGGTGGTATGGAGATAAGGGGGGAATTGTGGCAGTGACACTCATATGGCTGAGTACGGGGGACAGAAGAGGGTCCCAGATTAACAGGGCAAATTCTTGGGATGGTACTATAAATCAGATACTTGATTTCAAGATTTGGAAATTCAGTTGTCTCATGACCTGTCCTAGATTTCTTCTCAGCTTCCTTCTGTCATTGCTTTGCTCACAGACTGGCCTTGGTTCCATTCTATGAGGTCTTTGGCTATGCTCACAGATGCCCTGGTTTACTTCAGATGAAGGCCCTCCATCCACTGCCTACCTAGCTCTGACCCGTGTGTCCCTGCCAGGTTGCCAGTTTTAGTAAGCCAACTAGCAACAGGCTGCCCCATTAAATGTGAATTTCAGATAAACAAAAGTGCCTTAGTATAAATGTCCCCAATATCTCATGCAATATGTCAGTGGATGTCCCACAATACTTTGTACATACTTATACTAAAAATAATTTATTTTTATCTGGAACCCAAATTTAACTGAGTATTATACAGCGACCCTACCTGGCCATGATTCTGACCAATGCTGATCTCACACATTCGAACAGTTTCAGAAAGCATCAGTTGATATTTTTCTTTTTCAGAGTAACAGCCCCAAATTTTCTCAAACATATCATACAAACATTCGAAGAGGCAGGTTCACCCTCAATGCAGTTGAACTAAGGAAGAATAGACAATCTCCTCTTTGGAAAATTAGGAGAGCTCAGAAGCATGCATTTCCATTGTAATCAGCCATGAGTAGGAGAGGGCAAAAAAAAAATGTTATAAAATGGAAAAGCGCTGGGCCAAACCACAATGGCCTGAAGGCGGAGAAGGTAAAACATGATTTTCCATTGCAGAGGCAACATTTAGGAAAGCCAGAGGTGAAGAGTCAATCAACGGTAGGGAAAATGGCTTCGAGGAGGTGGAGCCAGCTTGTGGAGATGTCGAAAGGGAAGAAGAAAACATCAGAGGAAAAAGGATAAGCCGGGGTAAACTTTTGTTGCTAGTTTTGAAGGGACTTGAGCAAGTTCGTAAACTTGGGTAAGGAGAGCTGGAGAAAGTGGGGAGAGAAAAGGGTGGGAAGGCCTGGGCC
Source organism: Pteropus vampyrus (assembly GCF_000151845.1). Lineage (NCBI taxonomy): Eukaryota > Metazoa > Chordata > Mammalia > Chiroptera > Pteropodidae > Pteropus > Pteropus vampyrus. The sequence continues at coordinate 279,407 of NW_011889001.1, read as the reverse complement.
CAGGGCATCGGCAGGATCCTAAATCTGCCCAGCTATGGGGTCAGACTGCTTGTCTAGAATGGTGGGGTCTGGGTTCAGCTCAATAGGCCATTGCTACCCTCGTTAGAATGTGGAACTCTTTGGGCCCATTCTTGGTCTCCCAGCTGTATGGCAGATGGAAAGCCAGGCTTGCAGGCGTTTTCAGAGCTCTGGGAAGCAATCTGCCTGGACAGGACACTGGATCTCCATTATGCCAACGAGAGGCTGTCTTATGATCCATTCCTCCCCAGAGACCACTCAGAATTTCTTTGCTAGAAGGGTTTAGGAGCAATCTCTCGTTGGATGGGGGATGCCAGGGCCGTTTACATGACAGCAGGAAATAATTTCAGGAATGGATGGAAAACTGATGGAAATTATGAGGAGTCAAATGCATCCCCACCTCTCCCTCAAGGCCCTTGCTAACTTTTCTACTTGGCGTTTTCCTCACTCTCTCCTTTCTTCACCTGGTTGGTAGCACCCATCCAGCCAGGACTCCCTTGTCTTTTGTGGGGAAAGTGAGGCACCCATGAACTCATCAGTGACCCCCAGACTTTCCAGGGCAAAGGCATGTCCGAACCCTATGGTCCACCTGACAGTATCAAACCAGCTGGGAGAGGAGGGTTCTGTCAGGGGCCCTGAACACAATCTTTCCCACCAATCTGCCACAGACTCCCAGAACCTTCTCTTCTTCATATGTTTCCCTCCAGAGGAAGGAAAAAAACCATAAACACTTCCTGCCCAGAAAAAAATATGCTTTATTCTAGTGACTTCCAACCACGCTGCCTTGATCTGAGCCTTTCTCCCACCTGTGGTCTCCTCCCTACCCTCCTCTTCCTGGACCCCCATCTACTCCAAACAGGTCAAATTTCCTCAACACCCTGGCCTACTGCTGCTCCAAAACTCCCCCCTTTCCTCAGGACATCCCAATTTCCCTTCCCAGAGCTCAGCGTGCCTCATCTGAACAAGAATAATCATAATCAAGTGCACCCTGCCCTGCGTGGGTGGAAACCCCAGGGGATGGATAGATTTTAAGAGCGAAGATAGTGAACACTGTTGAACTCTTCAGCAGTTCACTAGGCGCTGGGGCTCCAAATGCTGTCTCACAAGGGTCCCCCCGCCCCACCATCACACCTACTTTCTTTGCAAAGGAGTGAGGCACAGAGATGTCATTTTAGCTTTGGAAGAACCCTCTATTCCTAGAATTGCTTATGAATAGTCACAGAAGAGATGGAAGCAAATGGGAAGTCCCCAAACCTCAAGTCCTGAGGTCTCAGGATGGGGAGGGCCGCCTGTGAGGATGGCACCTTCTCCACCATGTTCTCTGATGTTTCCCAGCCCATTTACTGAGCTGACTCTAAAAAGAGATCCGATCACGCACAGGAACAGAACTAACAACAGCTGTGTGTCCCCATTCTTAGCCTGAACCACAGTCTTAAGAAAACAGCAGCCTGAACATACAGCATCTTCTCCCCTCCTTTAAGTAAGGAGAGCAGAAACCCAGAGGCATAGAGAGAATGAAGCAGAGAAAAGACTTCAGGCAATTCCTTGCAGAAAGCTCACAGACAAGTGTTTCCTTTCAAAGCAAAATGCAACAGCCGTAGACAAGAACATAGAGAGGGAGATGAAGCTAAGAAACAATAAAGGACCCAGTTTTTCTGTCATATTCTTAAATATGAATCACTAGATCTTTGAAGAAACCAGCAACAAAAGATAAATGGTCAATCCAGGAAATAGGTTTACCTCAGTCTTTCCTCACCTTCTCCCCCATTTAAAAATTCTCTAATCGGTGCCCTCGAATAATAACAAGACATTGGATCCAAACATTAAAAACAGGATAGTATTTCAAAAAAAAAAAGAGCAAATAGAGAGGAACATGATCTTATAAAACTTTGAAAATTATTATTGAAATATATATAATTTCAAACAATGGTTATAGGATGAAGCCAAAGAACTCTCCCAACACAGAACAGGAAATAAGAGGTACGAGTCATGGAGCATCGCCCATTTACAGGCAGTTTATGCAAAGTTTATTTTTCATGCACCCTTTCTTAGAAGTTATTTGTAGCATAGTGCAGTCAAACAATGAAATAAACTGTGAAAGAGAAATGTAAGGGGCCAGGACACAGTGGATTCAGCCCAAGAGATCAGGGATGAGAAGTCCCGGGGGCCGTGGAGCACAGACCTAGAGAAAACCAGCCCAGGTCGGAGCATGAGGATGGAGAACTCTGGGAGGGAAGTCCTGGTTGAAAAAGTGAGAGGTGCCAGCTAGTACACACACTGTGATGGAGTGTTTGGAAACACTTTGGGAAAACATTACGGGAGGTGGAACTTGTGGATATGATATTGGCATAAATTTCAAGAAAAAAAGAAAAGCAATCCAAACTCGGGGTGTGGGGGGGGGAAGCACAAGGAAGGCATCACCAAAACATGAAACAAACCGAATGAAGGCATCGTTTTGAGCAACTGGTGGCATATAAAAAAAGGATGCCAGAAATACTTAATTATAAAGGCTCAGGACGAAGGGCATTAGAAATTTGGAAAGGAAGTGGGATCACAGCATATAGCTTGGCCTTGCAGTGGACGACATATTTACACTACAACGTCAGAAATGCTACGTATTGGGTTTTGACTTTCAGAATCAACCCATAGTCAAATTATGGCAAGTTCAGCTATGATTTAATGACTTAAAAAACTGAATATGAATATCGACCTTGACCCCCGTAAAAGTGAAGGCGGGCTGGCAAAAGCTAGGATGAATCGATTGGGAAAGCGAGAGAAGTTCCAGTGTCCTTATCTTACAGAAAATGGAGAATCCGGAGTGACTGTCTGGGGAATCACACAAGAGAGAGAGATTTAGGTATCTGGAGGAGTGAGGCAGGGAGAAGGGGAGGGATCAGTGTGTTAAAGCTCCAATCTATTATTCAGGAAAGGTGATAGATAGTATATTCGAAAGTCTATTGAATTTGATAAGAAATATATGTGTACATGTGTTACATACAGACATGAGAATAATCACCAGAAGAATAAAAAATAAATGCAGTAAAAACTGGTCACTTGTGAGAAGTAGGACCGAGAGTGGGGAGAGGTGGAGCACAGGTACGTTACTTTTTATTTTAAGCCCTTCAGGGTTATCTAGCTTCTTTTTAAATGTACATTTATGTCACTTACAAAACAAAGTAATTTTTTAATTAAATATACTTTTAAGAGATAAAGGGGATCAAAATAAATATTTTCTTTGTTTGCAAGAAAGGCATTAGTAGAAAAATTAGCAAAATATAAAGGTCTACAAGTGAAATAAGTCAGAGAAAGACAAATACCATATAATCTCACTTATATGTGAAATATAAAAACAAAATAAACTAACAAAACAGAAACAAACTCATAGATATGAAGAATATTTTTGATGAGTGCCAGATGGGAGGTAGGTTGGGGGATGGATGAAAAAGAGGAAGAGATTAAGATGTACAAATTGCCAAATATAAAAACAGTCACAGGGATGTAAAGTACAGCGTAGGGAATATAGGCAATAATATTGTAATAACTGTGTATGGTGTCAGACTTATTGAGGTGATCACTTCATAAGGTATATATTTCTAATCACTAAGTTGTACACCTGAAACTAATATAATATTGTATATCAACTGTAATTGAAAAATAAATCTTTAAAAAATGGGAAGGTTTATAAATTTGATATAGTACTGTAATAGTATTGTATCGATATTTATTCCCTGATTTTGATCATTGTACTATAGTTATGCAAGAGAATTTCCTTGCTTTTAGGAAACAACACTGGAATATTTCGGAATAAACAGACATTATGTATGCAACTTACTTTCAAAATAACATTTCAGAAAATAACAATTCTATGTGTGTATATGAGTGTATGAGTGCGGGGGCTGGGGGGGGCGGGGAAGATGACAGAGCAATGTGGGAAAGTGCTCACAGCTAAGGAACCTGAGCAAAGGGGCTGTATTAGTTTCCTAGGGCTGCTGTAACAAGGTACCCCAAACTGGGTAGCTTTACCAATAGAAATGTGTTGTCTCACATTCTGGAGACTAGAAGTCCAAGATCAAGGTATCAGCAGAGTTTATTCTTTCTATGGGTTGTGAGGGAAGGATCTGAGCCATGCCTCTCACCTAGCTTCTGGTGGTTTTCTGGAAACCTTTGGCATTCCTTGGCATATTTATGCATTCCCCCAATGTCTGCCTTCATGCTCACAAGGCTTTCTCCCTGTTTGTGTATTGTTCTAATCCCCCATTTTGATAAGGACACCAATCATACTGGCTTAGGGACCCACGCTATTCCAGTATGACCTCATCTTAATTAACTAATTACATCTGCAAGTCCCTATTTCCAAATAAGGTCACACTCTGAGGTGCTACAGATGAGGACTTCAAAGTATCTTTGTTGGGCGGATGGGGGAGATACAATTCAACCTATAATGAAGGTATAATGGAGTTCTTTGTACTGTACCTTAAACTTTTCTGTAGGTCTGAAATTGTTCCAAAATTAAAAGTTGGTTTTTTTTGTTTTGTTTTGTTTTAAAAGATGAATGGAAAGGAGATCTAAGGACTGAAGGGAGGGTTGCAGGGGGAGGACAGCATTGTTAGGGTGGCTCTCTCAGAGCTGCAATGTTCTAAAAGCCCACTAAGGAAGCAGCTATTGAGAGCCACCTTGGGGAAGTGACTTTCCCAAGTCCCTGTCCTCCCAGGACAAAGGGAGCCTCCTTCCTCCCACCACCAAGGTGATAGACTCAGGTCATTGGAGAGGAGGTTCATTCAGGATTTGGGTCAAGAACATGAATTAATATTTTTTCCCTTCAAAATAAGCGTGTGGCAGGGCATACTTGCCCAGCATCTCAATAGATGCTAGCGGTGGCTAATTAGGAGAATGTTGCTAAACAAAGACAGCTAAATAATTGTGTGTTTCACAGAATTTCATTCCTTAACTAGTGTCTCTTAAAAATAGCATGCTCCATATGAGAGTTTTCCTTTTATTCAACTCATGTCTGAAAAACAGCACATTTCTATAGCAATATTTCATCGACAGGAAGGAGGAAGAGACCCCAGGAGATGGTAGGTGCTCCCCAGAGTATGAGCTGGGAGATGGAGGGCCCCACCCTGCTAGCCTCAGGCAGTTCACATTTGAGCCTCTCAGACCTCCTCCTTTAACACTTCCAGAAACAGGACTCTCTGGCCACCCTGCACAGCCCATCCCAGAATTCTATCACTCTAAGAATCCCATTCTTCTGCAGTATAGAAAATTTGGGGGTGGCAATTTCCTAAATAGAAGTGTCTGTTCTTGAGAAGCATCACCAAGATAATCCAGGTGTCCATGCACTGGGGTTCAGTGTCCATAAGTGCTCAGGACTGTGCTGACCAGTCTCCAGGAAGCACCATCAGATCTTGTCTGTGACCCTCAACTTCTGGCTGGAGATGGCCTGCAGTCTCCAAGCCTCCCTCACAGAGTCATTCTCCAGTCTTAAATGCCCTGCTGCCTTCCTCCAACCCCACCCCCTCCAACAACCACAGAGATGGGAAAGGGAACCAGATAAGATTTCCACTTGCAGCTGTGCCTCTAAAGCGCTGCATGACCCTGGGGAATTAATTCAACCTTTCAGGATCTCAGATTCCTGATCTGTAAAATGATTAGGTTAAGTCAGATGCTGGGAATTAACACATTTTCAGGTATTGTGGCCCAGCTGGGGACTAGGCTCCAAGAAGGTTCTAACTGACTAGGAACAGAGCAAGAGGACAACCTCCCAGCCCTAAGTGCCCCATTAGTTTTAATCCCACTTGGGGGGCTGGGAGGACGATGCCAGACTCCTCATTATGGCACTGTATTCAGAGTCATATTTGTAATAGGTCTACTAAGACCCCATGATCTTTTTCATTCCCACTCATATACCATTGGTTTTGCCTCCGTCCTTTATTGAAGTGATTTTACCAACTATTCACCAAAGCCCCAAATGCCCCGAGATATGAATTTTGCACATTTATTCCAACTTGAACGTAATTTATCTTTTTGAAAACTGTCCAAGGTGCCAAGCAGATGTCCTTCCTCAATATTGTAGCAAATAAGGGAAAGAAGGAATCCAGATCATAGAACCTCAAGAGAAGATTCCAGGGGCCAGATGGAAGGAAGGCTTCCTCAGTCCAATGAGGCATGCAATAGGCCAAAGAGTACAGGGGGATTCAGATGGGAAGGGTAGAAAACAGGGACATAAAAGAAAAAGCATAAGCAAAGATATGCTGGTGGGACAGAGAAATATCCACCTGAGGAACAGCCCACCCAGAGCATGAAGACTCAGGGTGAGGTGCCAAAGGAGGGTTGGGCTGTTTTCCATCTGCAAGAACCCACTTGCCCTACTTTTCATAACTGTCCTTGTACTCTCTGTTTGCAATTCCATCTCTCTTTAGAGCGCCCCATCCCTGGCTCCAAGTGGAAGAAGTTATCTGGGCCAATCAATGAATTCCAGCTCCTAGGCATGGTGACTGGTTCAGGGATAAGCATATGACCTCAGCTGGGATAAACCAGAATGACCCCAAGGACTCTACCAAGCAACTACCAAGAAGTGACTTTCCCTGTTTCTGTTATAGTCAGAACAATGGGGGACCTGGTGACTGTGATGGGACAGCATGAGGCTAACCCAGAGCAAGTGGGGCAGAAAGATAGAAACTAAGTCCTGATAGCATCCTGAATCCAGCCATGCCTGAAACCAGCATTACACTGTACTTTCAATTACATGGGCCAATAGATGTGCATATGTGTGCATATGTATTGACTTTGCTTACTATCACTCAAAACCAAAATAATGCACACAGCCATAATCTCAGATTAAGGAGAGGAGAAAGCACTAGACTAGGAAGTTAGAGAAACCTAGCCTCGATCTAGCCACATCACAGCTGTGTGAGTCTGAATAAGCCACTTAGGTTCCACATGCCTCAGTTTCCTCATCTATAAAATGGGCATACTAATTCACGAGCTGAATGCATGTGAAACTGCAGGCTCCCTGAATATTGTTAGAATCTATGGTATTTGTACTTGGTGCCGTGGGAGATTCTGCCCTGCAGCGCTCTGGGCAGAGAATTAGCTCTAAGAAAGATGTGCTTTATGTTCATTAGCCTGGGCACTTTACAGACTGGATCAAGGGACTAATACCTGCCCAGGGAGCCCATTGCCTGATACTCCCCAGGTGGAGAAGAGGCAATGCACCCCATGGGTACGGTGTCGGATGTCAAGTGAAAAGCTGAAGCCTCTTTCACACAGCGTACTGCACTGACTAGGGGGTGCGCAAAAAAAAAAAAAAAAAGCCACCTGCACCTCCATGGCCTTTCCCCCCATAAAATAGATAAATGACGGCTACCCTCTTTCTCCGGGAACAGGTCGAGAATTTCCTATGAGCTCTATAAACTACTTTGTACTCCCTGTGGAAAAGCTGCTATATAGCTATAAGGGGGTGATTAATTTTATCTCTCTAAATGTCTCAGTATCATTTGCCGAAATGATGATTTATTATTAGACAACCTTTATATTTCCAACGGGCTTTAAACTCATTTATAGTGGAGAATGAAATAAAACTGATTAGGGCCCTGAAAAACAGGGATGGGGAAGAAATGCGCAAGGAACTGGGGGTTATTTATCCAGAACCAGAGAAGGCAGATGAAGGACACAGCAAGAATGATCAATTATATGCAAATCACTATTGCTGAGGAGAGGCCCATATCTTCCCTCTCCACGATGGGGGGGAGGGGGGATGGAATGAGAAAAAAGATGGCAATGTATCTAGACTGATTTAAGCTGGACATCAAGACAACTAGAAGAACTTCTGAAATGTAAATTGGTTCAAACTCGGCATCTAAAAAATGTTTTCCATTACCATTTATGATATAATATTATCTGGGGGGAAAATACAACATAGAAAGACAATGCAGATATGGTTGATGAAAGGCCTCTTCAAGGAAAGAGAAGATAAAAAAATGGAAAAAAAAAAAAAAACAGAGGGCAAATCTTTCTCTTTAAGGAAGAAAAGGATGAGATAGTGAACACTATATGTCATGAGCCAAACCATGGTGGAGGGTGAAGACTGACGTATATCTATGTATAAAAGAAACAGATCTCCTGGAAGCATCATGGATTAAGAATCACCAAACTTACCTCCCATTTTTCTTGAAAGTTTTCCTAGGCCACTAGATCACGGTGTACCTAGATTTCAGTAAAGCACTTCTTGAGATGGTGGATCAAATGGAAAATTGTAGCCGAGACAAGTACAAATTGGTGGATTCACAGCTGGCAGAACAACAGAACCCAAAGAGGGCCCAATGGAAGCAGCACTTCCTGTGAGATTTCACAGGCTCTCTCCTCTTTGGCATTTTTATCAACTGCTTGGATGAAACTCTGCAAGGGACATTCATCCAATCTCAATTGCTGGGATGCACAGCCAAAACTAACCACATGAAATGAACAGTCTTGCACACTTATGTTCAAAACAATCCCATCAGAGCTAGAGGAGATCTGGCCTTATGGGTATTTATGTTGCCAAACCACAGACCAACTGCCAAACTTCTGGAGTTGACTGACAGATGATCCCTATACCTCCAGCATGCCCTTCCTTAGAGCAGGATTCACCAAAAGGTGGGCCACTGCCCATCTCCTTCTGGTTTGGGAGGTCTAAGGCTTTGGAACTCAGGACCCACTAGAGGAACGGGCACGTGCCATGACTGTAAGTCACTGATCTGGCGCCCATCTGAGTTTTGTCTCACATGAAAACTTCAAGTGATTGCTTGTGTTCCTGTTACCTACTGTGTGAAACAATCACCAGGGAAATGATTGACTTGAGACAATGATGTTTTATTTTATGTCTCACAATTCTTCAGGTTGTTCTCACGTGGGGTCACTTGGGAGGTTGCAGTCGGATGTTGGCAGGGGCTACAGCTACAAGAAATCTCTACTAAGCTCAAAGCCCACTCACACTGCTGGAAGTTTGTGCTGGTTGGCCACTGGGAGCTCACCTGGTTGCCATCAAGTGGAGCCCTACACATGGCCTCTCCATGTGGACTGGGCAACTTACAACATGGCAACTAGGGGCCCAGAGTGAGCATTCTAATAGCTAGAGTTCCCAGAGATCCAAGTGAAAGCTGTGAGTCTCCACATGACCCAGTTTTGAAAATCTCATCACTTCTGCCACATTTTGTTGGTTGAGCAAGTTACCAAGGACCTGTCCAGATTGAAGGAGATGGGAATTAGACTCTGTGTTGGCAAGGTCCCACTGCCAAAGAGCTTGTGGGATGGGAAATATTGTTGTAGCTGTCTTTGAACAATATAATCATCCACAGCTTATAACAACATGGAGCACTGTGATGAGACTTCCAATTGGTGAGAGAACACAGCCCTGCTGTATGTCGCACCTCGGAAGCCCAGACCTAAACCCTTTAAGCCCAGGGTGTACCCAATGGCACTCTGCCCCAGCACATTCAGCTTCTGGTGTCCTCCTTCCGGTCTCCTTCCCGAAGCTCATTTGCCTCCCAGTACTTGACCTCCGACTGGCTCTGTCTCACTGTCATCTCCACCCTGGCATGCCACGTCACAGGAATAAATAGTCTCACCACATGGGCACGCAAAGAACCAACCACCACTTAATCAATCGCAAGAGGCCAGAAAAATAAAAAGAAAGTATTGTCCTTTCTACAAATATTCAAAGAAAACTTTTAGGGAAAGTATTGTCCTTTCTACAAATATTCAAAGAAAACTTTTAGGGAAATTATATTCATTTTTGGTTTTTCTATGAGTAACAAGCTAAAGCATTCAATGGTTCATGAAACCCATATACTGGTTCTAAATGTCAGTCTACTTTTAAAACGCAGTAGCAGATGCTGGGGGAGGGGTGGATGGAAGGCCTTCAGCATCTGTGCTAACAGATCGCGTCTTACATCTTTTCTACCCTGGCCCCCCATTTTACTGCTTGCTTGTCCCTCTACTGATACAGGCATATGTCTGTGACATCATAGCCTGTTGCCATGGAAACTGATGCTATCATTGACTCTGACTTCAGGTAATAAAATTTCTTTGTATTTACAGTGTCTTGAGGACATCAGCATTAATCTTCACGTGTATGATGTTCCATGGGAAACTTACCAGTTTCCTGACTACTATTCATTGGGTTCAATATCATTGATTGCCTCATGGGAATAGTATAAAGAACCCTGGCATTACCTTGGCCAAGCTGGGTCTTAGTTTCCCTAACTGTAAAATGGAAATGAGAATGCTATGCTTTGGAGTTATTGTGAGGGGTACACGAGAGCTTCATGTTACAGAGCCTGAGACAAGGCAGGCACTCGCAGGTAAGTTTTACCAAGACCCCAGAGCTCTGATAAAGAGTCTGTACAGCTGCTTTAGCAGGAATCCTGTTAGACACTGGGGGATGGGGATGGTAGCTGGAAATTCTGAGCTACTGAGAGGACCATGACAGCATCAACTCCACTACCTCTCCCTGTCTCCTCCCTCTCTTTCTCCCTTCTTTATCTTCACTCTCCACTTCTCCTCCTGGGTTCTGCCAGGTGGTTCTGTTCAGAAAGGGCCAAGTAAAGCAGGAGAAAGTTACAACCAGCCCCACCCCACTTCCCCCTCTTCCTCTCTACTTCCCTTCCTCCCTCCTTCCTTCCTCCCTCTCTTTCTACATTCTACCACCCAGGGCCTGACCCTCCAATGATCCAGAAAGATCTCCCTCCCACCATCCCAGGGCACTCACCTTTTATCCTGGGTGGTCCCACCGGAGAAGACTCCAGCAGCTCTGAATGCTACAGGCAAGTTCTGTCTGAGGATTGCGCAGGGGCCTCTTTCCAGTCAAGAGTTAAAGCCCCACCAAGGAGACTGCCATGGGAATGTCCTGGTCTTCACTGGGGACATCTTGCTCTTTCCAATTCTGAAGTCCAGGGTAACCTCCTCCATCCTTTCCCTTCTCCTCACGCAAGTTCTGCCCAGCTCCATTCATCAAACCCACTGCGTGTGGAAGACACTTCCTTTCTGAGAGAGCATGGCTGTACACCTATCCCTAATTTTCTGCAAGCTTCTCTCTGAATTTTCATCCTCCATTAAAGAGGCAGGTGAGTCACTCCAGTTCACGCCTTCTCCTGAGATATTTAATGGTTTTTAAGCAAAAGCAATTATCTGAGTGGCCCCGGGCCCCAGGCAAGCTAGTGAAGCCTTTCAACCCAGTGCTGGGTGCTTGGAGGGTTCAGGGAACTAGTAAGCTGTGGTCCTGGTGGGGGTGAGAAGTGGCCTGGTCCACCCTACTGGGGAGCTTCTGCTTCTTCCCTCGTGGCCAGATCTGAGGCAAGGGTGCAGGTCTTGCTGAGCCTGATCCCTGGGCAGACAGAGTCTGGGTTCGTTTATGCCAAGCCACAGCTACAATCTACTACTCCGGTCCCCACAAACCATCCCAGCACTTCTGAAAAGGACACAAATCTCATTCAAGGTGATTGGAAAAAATTTAATAGCAAAAGTATGCCATTTAAAAACGGAAGGGTCCCTAATGTAACTTAGATCTGCTGTCTTTGCAAAATGAGGCAAAATAGAAAAAGATTGAGCTCTGGTTCAGGACAGATCATTACAGCAGGGCAGGGAAAAGGCGTTGCCCATGAATGGTAAGGAATAATAGCTTGCAACTTTAAATAAGAATCATGGGCATTCCTGAGTGTCAAGGCAAGGGCCTGACCATAGGAAGTAAATCCTTTTGCAAGGAGAATGAGAAAGGAATACATGTATGTTGGCTAGTGCTCTCACTACCCCGTACACATATCAGCCTGTATGTAATATCTCAGCTTACCTACATCGCAGGTCTGAGTGAAGGCGGGCCAATGTTGGGGGCTAAAAGATGCCAGTGGCCCAGGATGCCTAAGCTAAAGAATGTGGAGTTAGCCTATGTCTGGGGAACAGCCCTGAAGCTGGTGTGGAGACACGGCCAGTGGGAACTAGAAGCTGTGAAGCCTAAAGGTGCGATTCCAGACGGGAGAGCAGTCATGGGGAAAGGGGGTGTCCTTGCCATCCGAAGCTCTCCTTTACACCCAGAATACATTCTCCAAGTCCAGAGTGGAGCAGGGGGACCTCCCAGCTCCTAAACTAGTACCCGGACAGCACAAGCCTTTGGCGACACCCTCTTCCTCCCACTTGCCCCACTGTCTAACACTGTCTTTCACTCTCCATTTAACCAGTGTTGCCCTGGATACACTGTCTGGGAGGGACCACTCTGTTCTTAGGGTGTGGCCTCCAATGCTGACCTCCCAACCTCTTTGCTCCCCACAACTGTCCCAAACACAGAGAGAAAAGGGAGACTCCCGGGGCATGACAAAGAGTGCAAGCTGCCCCAGCCTCCCAGCATCACCATCGCCACCCAGAGCCTCTTCCTCCTCAAGAGGAACATGTCTCTGTCTGCACTGGAACTTTTCGTGCCCAAGAATCCCCAGAGAGAGACAGGTGTCCTCCTGGAACAATCAGAGCCAGGCTGCTCTCGCTCACTGTGTACGGTTTGGGAATGTTTGTTTTCTTCTGAGTTTTGTCTTCTTGTATTCTACAACCTAAGCCTTTAAGTATTTTAGGTTTCTGGATTTCACATTTTATCCTGTCCATTTGGGTTTGTGCTTTTTGTCACCATTATTCTTAATCCCTATCTTTTATCCTTACTAGAACCTTCTTCACGTGTCACTAATTCTCTTAAGTAGCTAGTTCCCTGATTTTTACCATTTTATTATCATTTTTAGTTTTTATGTATTTTTACTCTCGCACTTTTACTTAATTTTTAAATCTCGCACTTCTACTAATTTTAAAGCGTGTTCTACCTTTTAAAGCATTATCTGATTTTTGTTCATTCTACTCAACAGCAGAAACAGCAGGTGCAAATGTTTGAGGCAAGAGGAAGCGTGGGGGGTGCCAGGAATAGAGAAGGCAGACAGTGTAGGGGGTGCACTGCAGGCAGCCTGGACAAACATAAGTAAATAAAAAACAATCACCAAGAACTTGTTGTTGAAGAAGCACTTGGGCTCCAATCATCTCAATTGCTGGCCTCTGTATGGAATAATCTGGATAAATTTTTGCCCGTGATCAGAGAGCCCAGCCTCCAGGATCTGAAAAGTTACCCCTAACCATCTCTTCTTCCTCTTCATAAAAGGTAGCCAGTTTCCAAGGGATATAAATACTGGAAGGAAGGAGGGAAGGAAGAAAAGGAAAGGAAAGATGGAGGTAGAGGCAGGAGGGAGGAATTTTCTGAGCCCTCCTGCTAGTCAGGCCTCCCCTGGGGGTAGTGAGGCGTCTGCCCCTGTCCCTGGACTGCAGAGGGGCTGTGATGTAGCAGCAGGGACACTGACACCTCCTCTGTAAACTGGAACCGTCTTTCCAGACAAGAGCTCACTCCATTTCTCAGCTCAAGTCTGCATGGGGTCATGAGAGGAGAGGAAGTGATGCATCACCTCGGGGCTCAAGTAGGTAAGAGCAGGTGTGCCATCTCCTCCATCAGCATGGGTCCCTGAGTGACAAGGTGGAACAGAGCCCTGCCACTGGTCTCACTGAACTGTGATGCGAGGAAGAAATAAACTTTCGTTTTATTGGATAACCGATTTGGAGTCAGCTGTTAGAGCTATTAGCTGACACTGGCCAAATCAGAAATTGGCACTAGGTGTGTCCATCTGTCCCCTGAGCTGGGCCCATCTCAGCAAGGTGCAAAGCAAGAGGTAGGGGAGCCAAGGCCAGGCTAGGGCAGGAGGCATCAGTGCTCCCGGCCGCCTGTCACTGGGAAGGCCTCCAGCAGGGCAGAGATGAGAGATGCTGGGCTGCAGGAACACGCATTACAGGTCAGCCGCCTTGCCCACAAGGAGAAATTACAAGGGCAGTGGCTAAGCAGCCTGCAGGAGGCAGAGCAGGGGTGCAAGGTAGAGACTCAGCTTTTCTAAGCAGAACTCCCACACTACTGCCTTGAAAGAGAAGGAAAAAAGAGGCACGGGGAAAAAGGAGGAAGCATTTATTGAGAGCCTACTACATACCCAACACTGTACCAGGCACTGGCTTTATGTTATTGCACTAACTCACTACCAAAGCCCCTATAAAGGGGTGTTATTCATTCCCATTTTATAGGAGAGGAGATGACTGTCCAAGGCTCACAGCTCAAGAGTGGCCAAGTGAGGATGGGCACCTGGTCTGAGACTGTCCAAGGAGCACCATTCTACCTCCCTCGGGCAATGGGAAATTGCCAGTGGGGTGCATCCTGCAGGCCTGTTCAAGGCACCCATGCACAAACAGGAGGCTCCCAGCCCTTAAGGCAGATGGAAAAGGGGAGACACACCAAATAGAAAACCCCAATTTATCACAGAAAATAAGGAAGACATGGATGTGCTGATGCCTACCCAACTTCCATTTCTCTGTGTTCAGTTAGGAATTTGCCTCTGCAGACAGCAAAAACCCCACCTGCCAAAGCACTCTCCTGTCCGAGACCCCATGTTTAGAACCATTTCTATCCTGCTCATATGGTCTCCTCCACTCATAAGCTGGCTACTAAGTGTCCCACTGTACTCTAAAGATTGTCTGCCGTGACCTGCCACCACCGCCCTGTTTCCAGCTGGGCTGCCTATTCCCTCGTGCTCCTCAGCCTCTGACCAGCCCCCTGTTCACTCTAAACACAGTGTGGGAAGAGAGGCCAGACACCGGAAGGCTCTCAGAGGACCATATTACTGTCCCTGGCAGCATGGACACACCATGGCTGGTCGCACACCACAGATCAAGGTGGGGGGAGGGGGGCGCTCACCCCAGCTGTCAGCCTGTCAGGCTCTTAAACAAGACTCTAGCGACTTCCAATCTCATAACTCGAAAGTCAACCACAGGTTTCACTTCCTATGGAGTAAAGGATCAAAGAGAGGTGAAAGCAAAATCTATAGCCATCACTTTGAAATCATTCAAGAATGTGAGATAATCACCCAGGGGACACATCCTGGTACTTGGTTATGCCTGCTCTTTCCATGTGGCTCTTAAGAGATTCGGGGGAATGGATAGCCCCACAAGTTTTAAATGAGCCAGGAATGGGGACAGGCGAGGGCGGGGGCGGGGGGACAGGAGGTGGCCACTGGGGAGCCACTGGTTTGAGGAACATGTGGTGGGAGCATAGGCACAGGACCTCAGAGGTGCTGTGAACCTGGTTAACATGACCCTCCACCTGTTACTGCGCTTCCCACTCTGGGCTGGGGTATGTTGGGATGGGCCTGATCCCCCTCTATGGGGTGACCACTCAGCCAGGCTTGGACCAAGGAGCTGACACTGTCCACAGGAATCAGTTGCATCTACTCCTTTAACAGGAGCAGCTTGCAGTTCCAAAGCACATCCCAGTTCTGGGACAAAGTATTTCACGGGCACTGGCTCCAATTCCTAACAACCTCTTACTGAAGACCCCAGAGGAGAGGGCTTGGACTCCATCACCCCCACTGGACAGGGGATGAAGCTGAGCCTCAGAGAGATGATCTTCCCAAGATCACCAGCAGGTAAATGTGAGCCAGTTCTCCAACTCCCAGTACCATGTCTCCTCCACAGAAGCACATACCTTTAGCTCCCAGGCCAGGAAGGGGCCCTGCGTGAACCTTTCAACCATGACCGAGAAACCAGCACCACCCAGCACCATTTGAACCTTCCGCACACACCGCCTCCAGGCCAGACCTCAGTGCTCCATCTGCCAAGCCATGCTGGCCACTGGCCTGAGGAGCCAGGTACTCCGAGCATCAGTGTGTATGGCCCTTTAAGTGACGAAAGAGCTGTGCAATGCCTAGAGTTGCAGCCTTACTGATATCGCTATGCTGAGGACAAGAAGTGCCAGGAGTGCGCTTTTCAGTGGTGCCCAGTTCCTGGGGCCAAAGGTGGAAGGAGTTGCAGGTAACGGACAGACTGAGACCTTCAAACTGTATTTTAAAACTTTATTCTTTATTTTCAAAACCAGGCGGCCAGGCAACAGGCAAGAGTTTGAAATTTTGATTTTTCTAAATACCGTATCAAAATATTTACCTTTGTTACTGAGCTTTTTGGTACACCCTTAAATTCTACATCCACAGTGAATGCTGTATTCCTCTCTCCCTAGTCCCAGCCCTTTGCTTCCTCTTCTCACAAACTTAAATCCTGATCCAATGAGAAGAAGTCCTGAAGAAGAGTGGGGAAGGAAGAAGTGGGCCACAGGCCCCTTCCGAGCTATGCCGGCCAGGGCTGCTTGCTGGGAATTCACCCAGACCTGCTCACCTGGAGGTAGGTGACACTGGGGGCCCTGCTGCCAGAGGCCTGGGATTCCTGATCATGATGCGTGATGTCAGGCTACCGAACATCACTCCAGCAAATGTGCCTCAGTACCAACTTTTAGAGACTCGGAGCACTGGCCCTCCAAATCTACTGGAGTAGACAAGACAGAACCACACAGCAGCAATACATAGACCAGACAAGGTATTGGCAGACAGGGTAAAGATTTAGGGATCAATCTTCTTAGAAGAGGTGGCCTAGACATCTGTTTTAAATGGAAAGATACAGAAGAAATGAGAATAATAATGGCAACCACGGTGCTTTAAGCAGGTTACCTCATTTCTCTTTCACAAAAGTCTTAAGAGGTAAGTGGCACTCTCCCCACCTATCAGACAAATAAACTGAGGCAAGGAGAGGTTAAGTAGTTTTCCCAAGGTCAGAGATGAAATTCAGATTCAGGTCTGTCCAACTCCAAGACTCGACTAACCTGCTTCAGAAAAAAACTATCAATTCTATTGATTCAGAAAGCAATTTGGGAAAAGCTGGGAGATAAGAGATAGAGGACAAGATGCAAAGGATAAGGTGTTTGGCTCCATCACTTACCGTTGGCAGTTAACCAATTTTACTGAGTCTCAAACTCCCCCCAAAATGTATACTGATAAATATGATAAAATATTAACCACCGTCCCATCTGGGTGATGGGTTATGGATGTTCGTTGCCCTGACTTTTCTGTACTTTTAGAAATATTCATAATAAATTGGAAAAAAAGAACAAAATGTCCCCAGGTCAAAACTGATATATGACCCCCTCAAAAAAGTCCCTGGCATCAAAACAGCTGAATAAAAATAGCCACATCGAACAGCTGCACCAACCCTCTCGTAGCTTTGTGAGAATGCAAACTGGTTCAGCCTTTTGGGAGTGTAATTGCAACATCTATCACACTTTTAAACAAGACATACTTTCTAAACTTTTCATTTTTAAAATAATAGCAATCACCTAGGAAAGTTGCATGAATGAAACAGAGAACCCCATATACCGTTTACCCTGATTCACCGATTTTTAACATTTTGCCACATTTGCTTTTTCATTCTTTCTACATATATTTTATAGTATAATAGAATATAATATTTACATATACATTTCATATTATATATTCCTTTCTTACGTATGTCAATGCGCATTTGTTAATCTTCCTCCTTGAACCCTCACAGAATAGGGTGCACACATCAAGAGAATGATAGTCTCTTAATTGACCACCATACAGTTATCAAATTTGTAAAGTTTAACATTTCTATAAGACTTTCATCTAAATGAGACCCTCCTTCATCAATTTTGGGAGCCCATGTCGACTGTCAATTGTCCAAATAAGTCCTTTTGAACAATTTTCTCCCAGTACAGAATCTAGTAAAGGATCACGTGTTATATTTACTTGTTGTGTCTCTTTAGTATCAAAAAAAGGTTTGTTAAATTGTTTAAAGAGGCTACTTCCCTGATTCAGAAGTTTAGAGTCTAAGACTCTTGATCCAAATCCGGTCATCGTGAGGCAGGGCCTGAGATTCTACATTTCTAACAAGCTCCCAGGTGAAGCCTGGTTCACAGACCACACTGAGTGGTGAGACCAGAGAAGACAGCTTGTGAAAAGCTGGTTCAGACCACTGCAAGAAGTGTCTTGCTTTCCTCTTGGTGAACCCCTTGTTGGCAATGTTAGCTGAGCTGCAGGACTCAGTACACAGCAATGATGCTGAGCCCTCCCTCACAGGAACACCTCTTGGGCTTTCTGGAGGAGCGAGGTCCAAGACAGAGGGGCACATTTCACAGAAACAGGCTTCTCTGCAGGTTGCCCATCCCAGATAATTTTGACCTTGGTGAGGGCAAGTCTGGCTGGAAGGGAATTCTTTACCCTGCCTCCTCTAAAAGCACAAACCCTCTATTTCCTTCAAAAGGTACCCTCTCCTTCAGGAAGCCATCCTGGTTACCCTCACCCACTCCAACCTCTCCTCTGACCTCCTACTGCACCGGCAACCTGGCTATACCACTGAGCGCTCACTTGACTGTCATTGCTATTCCAGGTACTCACCGTTCCTTTCCCATCACCATGTCTCTGCTTCTGCTATTTCACCCATGATGTGCACCCCACCACTATCTTCACATGTTCAAGCTGAGTTTACCCCTCAGCTTCCCCTATAAACAGGTCTTTTCAATGGTGGTTCCTTCTTTAAACCATCTTCAGGTCTCTACACCCAGTACCAGGTGTATCGGTCTTGTCTCCACAGCTAGAACATCTGGATTTCCTGTGTTGCTGTTGCTTCTGTCTGATTTGAGCCCTTGGTTGTATGCCTCAGTGGCACAGGCATCAGCCTCTCCCCGAGTGACCCTGTGTAGTCCATCTGCCCATCTATCCATCCATCACATTTACCAAGTGCCTATACTGTGCCAAGCCCTGGGCTGGATTCTTAGGACTCTCAGATAGCCTGCCCTACCCAGAGCCAGATGTGACAGTGTCAGCTGCATCTTTGCTCGTGGGCACAAGCGGTGCTTGTGAGAATTGATGCAGGGCTCAGCTGAGCACATAGATTCTTGATGACACTATGTTAGGCCTCTGCAGCTTTGTCATGTGTCACCTCCCTCATGATTACTATAATCACTGATCATCATCACACAAATAACAGCAAATGTGTTGGAAGCACCTACAACACACTCAGTGCTGAAAAACCTGTGGAATCCTGAGTCTGTCAGACCTAAGTCATTATCCATAGCTTGAAAGCAGCACATATCAAAGGAGGTGGAAAAGCTCTAAGGAGTCAGAGCAGCCAGGAGAAAGGTGAGGAGTAGCCTGGGGCAACCAGCACTCTATCAAATGGACCAAGTTCTGAGAGGCTGGACTGAGCCTGGGTATGCTTCCTTGTGCAGGTTCAGGCTACTCTTCATGGAACATCCTATACAGAGGAATCGCGTCTTTCTTCATAAAAGTAAAACTCCAAACCTAAAGACACCTGTAATAAGAACAGGTGTCTAAAGAAGAAGGATGCTTAGGAATTTCTACCTGATTTCTGCTGCCACCACCATGAGATGCCATTATTTTGCCCATCAGAATGACGAAAATTAAAAGGATTGATAATACCAACTGTTGGTGAGGATGTGGAGCAACTGGGGCTCTCATACACTGCTGGCAGGAACGCAAGGTAATACAGCCACTTTGGAAAACAAATTGGCAGTGTCATAAATTTACACTTATGCTTATCATATTATCCAGCAATTCCACTCTTAGGTATTTACCCAAGAAAAATGAAAACTTATTCTTCATTTTCTGTCTACACAGAGACATAGAATCAAATGTTCACAGTAGTTTTATTCATAAAAACCAAAAACTAGACACTAGAAGAAAACATCCATCAATTGTTGAATGAATAAAACAATTATGATATATCTATGCAATGGAATACTACTCAGCAATAAAAAGGAATGAACCACTGATACTTGCAACAATATATATGAATTTCGAATGTACACTAAGTGAAATAAGCCAAACAAAACTATATGACATAATTTACGATTCCATTTATATGAACTTCTAGAAAAGCCAAAACTATAGAGCCAAAAACCAGATCAGTAGTTGCCAGAAGCCAGAAGTAGAGGGGTGGAGGGAGGGGAATAATAGGGAAGGGATATGAGGGTAATTGAAAATGCCTTATATCATGTGTGTATGTTGGCTACACAACTACATTCATTTGTCAAGTCTTATGGAATCATATACTTAAAATTGGTGAATTACATTATATATAAATAATATCTCGAAAAAGCTTATTTATTCAAAAAACTGACCCAGACACAAGAACCTATCTATCTTCAAATCTTATGGGCTCAGAGCTAACACTCGGTAAGAACAGGCTGACAAAACCATAGGTTAAAACACTGAAATACTTCCGCACCTACTGGTAAATCACCAAGCCCAAGGTTTCTGGTTACCCTTGCACACCAGGCCTTCACTGGGACCCTGGATCGCCCCAGGACAAAACAACTAAAGCAAGGCAACTCCTGGACTAGCTGAGGTGGACAGCCTTTCCAAGTTCTGGGTTACATGGAAAAATTACATGGAAAAATAGGTGATGAGAAGCTGTGCTCTAACTCAGCTGAGGGTTGGCTTATTTGCTGCCAGACTGATTTCATTGACATCACATATTCCAAACAGCCAAAAATGATTCCCGGGGATGTGGGAGAATGAAAAATCTTAGCTATTACAATTGTTTGTGGCCCTTCAGTACATAAACAGACGTACAGTGTACCTGTGGTATTAACATTTCACGATGTCTGGGGTACTTAGGGAAAAAATGTCTAAAAAGTCTCTTTAGGGGGTCAACAATGAGAATAAGTTTGAGAAACACTGGTTTAGATGCAGAACTCTGTGACAGAGAGAGCTGTGACATCAAAGGGCCAGCCCCTAGGTCCAAGTGTGGAGTTTCCACCAGAGGTTTTCTATGCAGTGGGCCCTTGTCATTGGTATAGTTAGGTGGCAGAGTTGGCTGGGAAGATGTGTGAAGGAGGAAGTGGCCTCATAAGCCCAGGATCCTTCTTTACAAGACACCCCTTCAGGGGAAAGCCACACACTCTCCTTCCTGTGAAAGCCTTTAAATCAGCTCAGCTCAGCAAACTCTCACCAGGACCCCCCCCGGACTAAGCCCAGGCTATCAAGATGGCTACAACTGGGACTCCACACGGAGGTCCACAGGCAGATGAGCATAAATCCAGGGACTTGCACCCCTTTCCTCCCTGACATCTTAGCTTTCTGGAGCCTACGGGGGCAGAACTGCACCCAGAACACTTGTGGTTTTCTATTCGTGTTCAGTAATGAAGACCACTTACAGATAAGAAGAAATTAAGCACTGTCGCTGAGTCCCTGTTTTGTCAAGTTCAGCCAAGCCAGAGCCTCCTTGGGAAAGGCTTGCTTTGTGCACTTACACATTATGACAATACTATAATTGTTCTTTCAGTTTTTTCCAGATATTTAATAACAACGCGAAGTGAGAGTCGCAAAGGCCAGCCTTACTGTAGAATGAGCTTTGTTCTTATTGTCCTTTTCTGAATAGCATGTTCCATTTGCCTGGCTGTTCCATGCCAGTGAGCTCTGGTAGTGGGAGCCAGGTGCTGTTACAAAGCAGCATCACCTACTCAGGACGGAATATTCTAATTTGCTAAACGGTCAGGTGCCACTGTCTGTCTACATCATCTGCACAAATACACACACAAGCGCATACGCACACACACACACGCATGCTGGGCTCTCCCTCGCTCCTCCTGTGCTACCCATGCTACAAGCCCAAAAATGGAAAGAACATCAACCGCCAAGACTAGAGAGATCAGGTGATATATATATATGTGGCATATCCATTTGGGCAAGTACTCTTTCTGGTTAGGTGAGAAGTAAAACTTCCTGGGACCTCAAATGACCTGAGTCACCTATCTATGTTTTTAAAAAACTTGAAATTTATTCTGAAAGCTCACAATAGTCAGCAAATGAGAGTTACTCTTTTCAAACGCCTGTGAGAGTGAGCAATGACTAGGAAGCAGCAGTGCCCTGAGCTCTCCCCTCTCCTTAGAATGTTTCAGGTGCCTGCCCCACCTTGGGGAAGTCATTTCACCAACCTGAACCTCAGATGCCAGATCCATAAAACACACCTAATTCACCGCCTATCTTCAGACAGGACTTTCCTCCAGTGATTCTCTTTCTGAAGACCTATATCAGAGGTCAGTTTTCAGGAATCAGGGGATTATTTGTAGGCATTTCAGTGCAAGGGTCTCTCAGAAGTCTTCATGTTCAGATAAGGTAAGGAGGAACCGCATTATAATTCAGAACTCATGTGATATTATGAGTGAATGTGTTTCCTGTCTGGGCTGGGCTAGGTTGGGTAACTCAGGCTCTATGAAAGAAGGCCATGTAGCCCTGGCAGTCTGTGTCAGAGAGCAGCTTTGTACCTAATCCTGAGGGTATGATAGTTGCTAAGGAACCATTGAGATGCAAATGAATTGGCAAATACTTAGCAGCAAGATATCAGAAAAGGGTGGGTAGGGGATGCTCTGAACAAGGTAGTCAGGTGAGTGAAAGGAAAATTACTTTCTTCTGATTGGAAAAAGAAAACCATGGGTTTTCATGCAAAGCGGCAGCATTGTGTCACTGTGTTAAAAAAGAAAAAAGAAAGAAAGAACTGTTCTTATTCTGCTCAGCTGGGAGTAGAGGAAAGTTGGAGCCAAGAGCAGGGAACTTGTAAGGGCAAATGGAGTCTTCCTCTGATGAACTCTAAGCCAATTTTAGATGCCTGTCTCTCGAATGAGAAGGAGCCATCTAGGGTATGAAGGAGACAAAAGCAAAGGACTTCGAAGATCCTCCAGCTTCATATCAGTCACAAAACCTCGACAAAAAAAACTACACAGAAAATTGAGAATATTCTACTGATGCAAAATGAAAATTCCAGGCAAGACTAAGCCATGACTGATAATGGTGAAAAATGAGGAGAAATGAGCCATCTCATTGTACCTCTGAGTCTGCATTTCTTTCATTCTTGCTCTCTGCTGGACATCCAACATAAATGAAATGGTTAAGATGTTCTAGTATCTCTGTTGGAACCCAGAGAAGTATGACTCTTCACTCCACTGTTTTAGTTTTTTTTTTCCCCATTACAGTTGACATTCAATATTTTATTAGTTTCAGGTATGTAGCACAGTGATCAGACATTTATATAACTCATGAGGTGGTGCCCTCCCCATAAGTCTAGTACCCATGTGACACCACGCAGTTATTAACAATACTATTGACTATGTTCCCTATGTTGTATGTTACATCCTTGTGACTACTGTGTAACTGCCAATTTGTACTTGTTTTTTTTTTCAATTTGTACTTCCTAATCTTTTCACCTTTTTCATCCAGCCCCCCAATCTCCCTCCCATCTGAAAACCATGAGATGAGGTAGTCTTAAAATTACTTTGCCTCAGGCCAACACCCTGCTGTCTGCCTATTCATCACTTTGAGTTTAATCATGGTGCTCAGGAATATAGGGAACATCCTTGTCAAGAAAGAAGCTGTTTGCCCAGCCATCACCAGCTCTCCTTTCCTGGGTTTTTACTTTTCCACTATCTTCCCTTTCCCTAGCTTTTCCCACATCTTCAACCAGGACCATCACAGCTACAGTCTTTCCTCTGTCCTTCAGAATCCATGTTCTTTCCTTTACTGCACACTAGTTCTCCGTTAGGTTCCATGATTCGATTATACAGAAAGGTCAATGGGGTGTGGAAGACTGTCACCTGTCCAGCACCCATTCTTCTTTCTTCTGGGAACAGCACCCTTACATTATTGTGAGGAGCCAGCCCTCAGTATCTCAGGCCAGGTGGCTCAAGTGTGTCTAGGCTAACCCCAACCCCAGCTCCAGGGATGGGTAGTCACATGCCCCAAACCTGGCCAATGAGTGCAGTCCACCACCAGTTTATGGAGAGGACCCAAGGGAGACCAAAGAGACAAAACTTCCAGGGCTTTGGCTAGAGCTACTGGAAGTGAGAATTTATCTTTCCACTGAAGTTTCAAGAGGATGTAAGTTTGAGCTACTAGTGGCCATGTGATCATCTTGTGGGAGAGCCTGCTTGAGGATAAATCAACATGAATGATTATGCTGATTAATCTCCATTGTTCCTCAGATCCATTTTCCACCTTTCTTTGCACCCTTCTCTGCCTCAAGAGACTGACCTCTGTGAACCTGGCTTCCATGCTTTCTGCCTTCTTGTTGAGTTCACCAGTGGGAGGCGCTGGCAGAAGATGAGAAAGAGGAGAAAGAGTTCAGAGAATACAATGCCCATCCCTCCAGGCATAATTTGGGCAGCAGCTGCATTGCTCTATCTATGTCCACAGCTCCGGTCAAGGGATCCTGTCCCATGCTACACTCTTGCTGTAGAATGTTGTCCTGATGGCAACTTTCCCTCTCCTTGCCCCTTTTGGCCTTGGGGAGAAATGGCCTCCTGCTATTGTTAGTCCCTGGGTGCATTTCCATCCTTATTGGTTCCCTTAACCATGTTCATACCTCAGTAAAGAGTCTCTTCATTAAACTCTCCTCAATTAACCCTTTGAGAGTGCCATCTGTTTCCTACTAGCACCATGGCTGACACAACTAAGGAATGAAAAAAGAGAGACTGAGTCCTGAGACAATACTGGTGCCCTCAGATATAAACTGTCCAGTAATAACAAAGACCAATACTCATCCCTTACCCTTGGCTCTTTCCCAGCTCGAGCTGAACATCTGTCTCTACAACCAAAGATATGACTAATAAAATAGGTAACGCCTTTGACAGAGAGCTCTGGATATCCACTTTCATGACTCAAAAAGTAAAATGACTATCAGCCTTCATTTCTTATTCCTGCACACTCCCATCTCCGTCTGACAATGTTATACTTACCCTCCACAGAGCTTTGCCCTTTTTCTCTGCCTCTGTCTCTCCTTTTCACACACACACACACACACACACACACACACACACACACACACACACAAAACCTTCCTCAAATCCTTCCTATTGCAAGTATGATCTTCTTATTTGGTTTCTCCTAGCAGCTGATGTGTAACTGTTATACCACATCTATCAGACTCCATCATGTGTCCTGTTACAGCTTGTAGTTTGCATGGCTCTGTCTCCCCCACCAGTCTGTTAATAGGTGAGCTTCTTTAAAAAAGGCAGTTCTTCTTTACTTTCGTGTTTTCGGTTTCAAGTACAATGTTTCTCATGTAGATGCTCAATAAATGTGTTCTGCCTGTGTACTCATGAACTGATACCTCCTAAGCAAATCTGTCCGTTCTGTCTCCCTGCTCCCACTCTCCATTTGCCTCCTGTACAATTTGGGCTCTCAAGTCTGGGAACGGCTCAGCCCTTACGTGGACACCCCAAGATAAAGTTGTATCATCCCTCAAGGCAGCCTATTCCATCTTAGTTCAGCTTGGTTGGAAAAGAATTTTATAACCAAGCCATAACTCTCCATACAAAATAAAGGTAAGTTGCTTGGCAAGATCTCTCTTCAAGTATCACAGAGAGGGGCCTTCCCTTCCTCCATCTTCTTCCCCCATTTTATGTTGCCCAAGCGTGCACCCCTCACTCTCAACCACATCACCCTGTTTGCCTCCTGAAATTATATTCTATGGTATTTGTCATCTTAATGACCACCTTCCCCTCCTGCCCCCTCCGACTAGGATGCTCCCAAACACTGGAACGTTTCTTATTTTGTTCACGATGCCTGGCACATAGCAGGAGATTAACAAATATTTGTTAAATGTTGAATGAATGAGTTACTCTATCTCCTCCCCTTCCCATCTTTCTCCTAAGTCCTCTCTAATCGTCTCTAAACCACTTTTCTTCTACTATTTCTAGGATATTTCAGTTATCAATAAAAAACAAAACTCAAAACTTACTGTTTTTAAACAAAGACAACGTTTATTTTGTTCATGAATCTGCAATTTGGATAGCGTTCAGCGAGGAAAGCCTGTCTCTTCTCACTTAGGGTCAGCAGGGATGGCTCAAAGGACAGGGGATGCAACCAGCTGAAGATTCACCCACTCAGATGTCTGGCATTTGATGCTGGCTATGGGCTATGATTTAAGCTGGGGCTATGGCTAGAACATCTACACCTGGCCTCTCCATGTCACTTGGGCTTCCTCACAACATGGTGGCTAAGTCACAAGGGCAAGCATGCCAGGAGAGAGTGAGCCAAAAAGAAGCTAATGTCTTCTATGATCTCATCTCCGAAGTTATAGAGAATCACTTCTGCCATATTATATTCATTAGAGTGAGGTAAAAAGCCAACTCATATTTAAGGGGAGAGGAATTGGGCTTCGTGTTTTGATGAAAAGAGTATCAGAAAATTTGCAGACGTGTTTCAAACTACCAGACAGGACATGACTTCGGGCTTTTAAAGTGTTCTGTTGGTCTTTTAATTCTCTTTATTCATTAATACGACACACACTTATTGACATCACCTATGTGCCACAAGCCGAGGATACCATGACAATTACGATAGAGCCCACCTTTTAGGAGCTTGCAGAACTGTGGAGTGCCCAGCAAAATCAACACAAAACGACAGACCAGAGTAGAATGTGCTTCTGTGGAGGCAGAAAGAGACAGCTGTGAGATCTAGGTAGGACCTTTGGAGATCCAATGGAGATCCAATGGAGACCAGTGGATCACCTAATCTAGCCCGGGGCTGGGAGGAAGGCATCCAGGAGGAGGTAATGACTACAGCAAATTTTAAAGAAAAAGTTAGGTTGGCCAAGAAAATATCAGTGAAAAATTTAACACAGGAAGAGCAAGCAGGTACAGACCCAGTGGCACATGGCAGCAATGAAATCGGAAAAAGAAAAGAAGATGCCCAGGGCATGTGTACCTGTGTAGCATGTGTGCATCTGTGCCTGCATGGAGCAGGGGAGGAAAGGAGGACTCAGTTTGTGAAGGGTTTTGCATCAGTCCTGAAGGTGCTGGAAGAGATTCACACATGTAGTGACTGGGTAAACCCGAACACCGAAGTATGGTCTGACACCCAAAGAATGGTCTGATCAGTGCCTGCCACAGGCCCCTGGGCACCTGCCCAAAACTCAGTGGATTTTTCTGATGATACTGAGACCCTCTTCCTTTTCCTGAAGCTTACAGCCTATGCTCCACCGTTCAGATCATTTAGATGCATTGACAAAGGGGCTAAGGGCATCCTTGGGTGGGTTCCCCTTCCACTCCTCCTTGGTGAGGCTCCTCCCCTACCTCTGTCCCCCTCCACCCAGCTCCAGCCTCAGCATCAATGAGAAAGCCAAGGGCAAAGGTCCTACCTAGATGTGCTGGAAAAATAGCAAGAGGAAAACAACAGAACAATTAACTGCAGGGCCCAGCTGCCTCTCACAGATAAGGCATTTTCTCTGCCGCCACTATCAATGAAGCTGCCTGCAATTATTCCCTGTCCTCCTGTTCAGCCCTTTCCATAATCATAGCTCCAAGGGGGACCAGCCACTGTCCAGTGAGACTAGGATGCTAAGGGATCTCTCTCCTCCTCCTCCCACATATCCTTCCATGCTCAGAGCTGATGCTAAACCCCAGTGTCCTCCTCTGATGCCTTGGTGTCTGCATCTGGCCAGATGGACAGAAGCAGACAGAGCTCAAGGAGCAAAAAGGCCACAGGCAGGGCAAGGCCCAGAGAGCAGAAACCGGGGAGGTCCCCAAAGGTAAATCCCTGCGCAGCTGACCCTTCCTCTGGAAGGTAGGCCTGTGGAGGGAGCTTGAGGAGACCCACAGCAACCCTGCTCCCCAAACCCTCCCATCACCACTAAGAGCCAGACACAGATGCCAAATTGCAGCCAACTAAACAACACAGCTCATCAAAAGACAAGAGCCAGATGGACATGCAGCAGAAAGAAAACAATAATGACCACAGTGGGGGTCTGACTGGTGGGGGCACATGGGAAAGGCCATGTGCACGTAGGAAAATGCAAACCGAGACAGAAAAAGGTATCTTCTAGCTGGGGGCACAGGGAGGACAGTTCTGGAGAGCCTGGGAGAGCCTGGCCACTGGGACCTGGGCGAGGAGAACAGAGCAGAACCGTCTGGCACCTCTGACAGCACCTAACAGGACAGTGCATAAACAGCTAGTGCTTAATAGGTGCTCCTTGAGTTATTTCATGAATAAGCAATGTTAAATAAAAAAGGCGCTGAACTGAGAGGCAGAGGCCTGGGGAACCGTGCAACTTGTCAAAACGTCAGTTTGAATCTTAGCTCTGTACCAGTAAGTTAATGTCTCAAAGCCTCCGCTTCCTCGCCTGTAAAATGGGAGAATGAATGCTTGGATATTAAGGGTATGGGAATCAATATATATATAGGGACCAGCACACAGTAAATACTCAATGGGCAGATGCATGCTTAGTCTAGTCCTGGCTCTAGAAGCAGCAGGCTACAGAATTTTTGCAAAGTTTCTTCCCTTCCCTAAAACCTGTCTCTAGTTCTGCTCCCGACATGTCAGGGCCGAGGGAATGAGCATGACCTTGTGTCTGTGCCTTGGAGCTCAAGCAGCCAGACTCAGTCCCAGAGACCTCAGAAGCTAGTGCAAGGGCCCCTGTTCCCTTGCCTGCCCCCTCCGCTCTTGGCCACCTGCCTCTGTCCGTTTCTCTGCTTATTATCACCTCCATTGGGGGATGGAGAAGCAGACCAAGAAGGTTAAATTCAAATCAGTCATTTTGTCACTTGCTGCCAGGAAGCTGGAGGGGGAGAGGAGGGATACAGAGCCTCAGGTGCAATCTGCAGGAAGAAATGAGTCTTGGTAATTGTCAGGAAATTTCCTATACGTTTCCACTTTGGCCTAGTTCTTCTACAGGGAACTCTAGGGGAACCTTCCATGAGGGGACAGAGCAGCCTCCTTAAGCATTTGCTAAAAATGTTGTCTGGGATTTCACCTGACCTGGAGGAACATCTCTACGGGTGACAAAGGGGAAACAGGGTCACCTTCTGCATCACCTTTTTCCCCTTTTAGCAAATGGATCATCCTGAATCCCCAATAATCAGCAGGGTCATTATAGTAAAGTGAAGGGCCCCCAGCTCTGGGCATTGTTCCCACAGAGCTAAGTAACACAACATGTTGGCTGAGCAGTGAGTGAGTGGGTGAATAAGATGCTTTTTTTTTCTCATTCACAAATTTATTAGCCAATTGCACTGAGAAGCATCTGGCAGATGATTCTACATAGGACCACTGGGGAGACTGTGGCCCCAGTATTGTCTGCACCACCTACACGGGCCTGGGCCTGCTGCTGGCCAGAGAAAGGTCCCTGGGGTTCCCTCTTAGAGGGCACCAGGCTAAGGCCTTTCTTGATGCCAGCCAAGTTCACCATTAGTCATCTCTGATGCCCCCAGATTAGGACCTGAGCTGCCCCTGCAGAACCCCTGCCAGCCAAAGAGGACCCATGCCCGACACACAATTAGCCAGGGGGTCACCATGTCCCAGATTGCACTTTATCTACAACTTTATCCACCTCTTCCCCCCCTTGCTTCTACCCTGGGGATGCACCCACCCTAGCCCCTGCTGCCCTCTCCACCAGAACAACCCCTCCTCTGGCCTGACTCAACAATGAGAAAACTGAGGCGCAGGGAGGGAGAGAGCTAATTGTGCACCTACTTGTTTCCTGTGTCTTAGGTCAGATGGAAAACAGTTTTCAATTAGCTAAGAAAAACCAACCCCACCAGCCAGGCCTCCCTGGAAGTTGTATTTCTATGTCTCTAACTCCCAGAGGAGTGACCAAAAAAAGCCAGTAAGGGTGGCTCGGACATCAAGCATCAGGGGTCTTTGGTGGAACATGTGGCCCTGACCTGGCCACTCAATGTGCCCCCTCTCAGCACAGCCAAACACTAAACACTGACCAGAGGGCCCAACTCTCACTGCAGTTGAAATGGAATCTTCAGAAGGAGCTGAGGAATTTCTCATGCAAAATTTTGCTTTTAAATATGAAATCTCTCCCAGGGCATTACTTTATATTATAGTAATTTCCTCAGAAGGGCAGGCATCATGCTCTGTGTCTCTACCGCCTCTGGAGACACAGAAATCTGATAGAAATATTCGGGTTGCTTAAGTAGTGAAGCGGAAGAGGGAGACATAAAGGGAGCTCTTCTGAGGAAGCCAATTCCTAAAATCCAGATGCAAGGATGTGCTCTAGACAGTCAGGTGGGGACAGAAAGGGTGCTGTTTGCCTTCAGAATGCATAGGGCACTCAAGGCCCATCTCCTGTGGAGACACGTGTCTGTGATCATTTCTTCCTTGAGCGAGCCGGCCAGAGCAGGGAGAGAAGCAAAGATGCTCCTACTCCTTCTTATCAGACCCACTATGCTGCAGGTCTCCAGCCCTGTATCAGTGTGTGTATAGGGTGGAAATAAGGGTGGGAGGTGGCAGGAAGGGAGCTACATGGAAACTGGTGCTTAAGCTGAAGCGTTGGGATTACTTGAACATTTTGCTCATCTCTTCTCCCAAAACCATGGAATCCTGGGGTTCCCAGTAATCAGTCAAGTACCTGTGGCCAGTGGCTGAATACACACCAAAATTCTTCCTACCCGTGGATTCCGGCTCACCTGAACCTTTCTTCATGCAAAGCCTACGAAAGGGGTGCAGTAGAGAGGAGGGGTCAAGAACACAGACTCCAGAATCTGAATGCCTGGGTTCAAGTGCAGGCTACTCACTAGCTATGTGAACTTCTCAAACTCCTTAACTACAATAGCATCTCAGTCATCTCATCTGAAAACTGGGAGAGGAGGGTTGATAACAATACCTACTTGATAGGGTTGTAAGGATGAAATGAGTTAATAGCAGCTAGTGTTGTTCGCTATTATCTGTAGTTCCCAAATATACTGGTGCCAGGCCATTTGCATCTGAATCACTGGGGCCTTTTGTTAAAAATGCAGGTACCCCGGGGCATCTCATTCCCCAACTCAGTAAGTGCAAAGTGAGGCCTGCCCAGAATTTCTGATTGCAGCTTAGGTGAGAACCATTCCCCGGGGGGCATGTTTCCAGGAAGCACCTACATCAGGATCTTCTGGGAGGCCAGAATACAGATTTTCAGGATCCATTCAGACTTGCTGAATTTGGGGATTAGAGCTCAGGAGTCCGTAGCAAATTGCCCAGGTGACATAGGTCTTCTGAAGCCTGAGAACCACTGCCTGAAATGGTACTCCTCTCTTTTGTCTTTCAAACTTGCCTCCACCCTTTGTCCACACTAGAAAAATACTATGCTCCTGAACCTGAGTGCTACTAAGGACTCTTAGAAATTAGCTGTATCTTTGACTTCAACAGCATCTGTATTTTTAAACTGGTACAGGTATATCTCCATAATGTATGTTTCTTGTCCAACTCCTAAGGTTGGAATTGGTGAGCATCATGACCCACTGTACAAAGAAAGACATCGTGGCCAGGTGTACTGGTGATTTTCCCAAGTGACAGAGCTGGGCAATGAAAAAGCCAGGTGGAGTCGATCTGTCTCTACCCCAGTTGATTTGAACCCCACCCCCACGGCCAGACCCCAGTCCTGACCCTGCAACTCCTTCACTGCCCAGAGTTCATGAAATTCAGTCAACCAACTGTAGAATCAGTAGTTTCCAGTATACAAGAGTGGGGGAGGGCGTGGGGAGGGTCCACACACTAGATCCTGTCCTGATTCCCCTGGCACCCTTCTACCTTGGTTCAGTTTGCTTTCTTAAAGCTTACTTCTTGATGGGCAGAATATAAAATGGTGCCAAATCATAACTCTGCCTTACGGGCTTTTCCCAAAGTACATCTTGGTAATTAGGACTCATCCTTGTGAGACGCCAAGGTAGAGGCTCTGGAATCTGAGTCTGGGTCTGCATAGGTCAATAAAGGCAGAAGAGGCTGGGGCAGGATCCTATGTGGCCCAGCAGGTTCTCCCCACACGAGCATCATGAGCTGCTGGCAGTTCTGCTCTGCCAACCCAGAAGGTTCAGGCTGGGGCTGGGTCCAGACCTTTGCAGCTGTTTACGTTGCCGAGATTTATCAAGCAATTGCCCAGAGATGCATCGCCCTACCTTACCAGCATTTCACTCACTGGCTTGAGAGGTCCCTCTACAAACACTGAATAATAGCAACCTCTTCACGATGCAATCAGATAATAGATAAGATTTTCTCAAATTTGCTTTTCTCTTCTGGATATTTTTAAAAAATCTTTGGCACCTGCTATTGCTTGTAGGCTCAGGCATGCTCATGGGTACCCAAAACAGATGCACTCGCAGTAAACAAATATTAACAGAAAAATGCAGAGACAGCCAATGACTGTCTAACCCGGTAGCCTGTTGTAGACACATGGGCTGAGGTTGAGGGTTTTTCACCATGATGTAATGGAGACTTAACTGCATACAGTGGAATTCAGTGTCCTTGCATTTCAAGGTGAGGTATGTCACAAAGGGGTACAATAACTCAGGTGTGAATTTATGGGTCAGCAATTCCTACTGAGAATCCAATATTTTCTAAGCCTTAAGAAATTTACCACCAAATCAAACACATGTACATGTTCAAGGGTGCCAAGTCCAGGACTTCACACCAAAAAGCAGATCTCCTGGGAGTGTTCTGGTCAGGCTGTGTCCAAATACTGAGGCCATCTGCAGGTATATGATCATTCGCGGACACAGTGGGTGAGGCTAGGAGGATGTTATTAGCCATCAGTGAGTGACTTGGGATTGCTGCCTCCCAGAAGGGCTGACATGCTTCGTCCAGGAATGCCCCCTCTGATGGAGGAGTGTCAGCTACCAGCCCAAAATGTCCCTGCTGTTGCAGAAGCACCTCGAGAAAAACCAAGGTCCCCCAATCCTTTCCAGAAGGGCAGCTCAGAGAATGCAGGCAGTTGCTTTTCCTCCATAGATACCAGCAGCCCATTCTCAGCAAGCTCTCAGACACAGTGTGAAAAGACAAGGGCTTGAAGAGGCAGTTGTTCGTCTGGAGACTGAGGACAGAGGCCTGGTTCTGTGACTAGAGAAAGTCAGCACCCCTACCTCCACAGCCTGCCCTGCTCCCTTCTGAAAATAGATTTTGAAAGCCCCCAGAGAGCCTTTCTCTACAGTGCCATCTCTCTCCTCACAGAGCAGAGATACCATACCAGCTGGAAATGTGGAAGGGGGCAGAAAAGGAGGGATGGGGTGCTCTCTTTCAGTATGAATGTCCCCCACGCACCCCCAGGTCAACCAGCCCCTGCCCTCTTTTCTTCCACCCAAGTTGGGGGATGGGGTGTTCGCAGGGCCCTCTCTGCCTCTGGCCACCTCTCCCTACCTGGCCCATAGCTGTCGCCATTCCTTTGTCCCTGCCCTGGCCTGGGCTGAGGATCTCGCTGGTCTTGGTGCTGCTTGCCATGGGTGACGAGACTCCACTGAAATTCCACCAGAGACCCCCAGGGGAAAGAAGACAGACATATACATGGCTGAACGAGCAAGGAGAAGTGCCCCCTGGCCACGGCAGAGTTTCGGAGGGATCTGCTATCTGTGTAGGCAGCTCATTGATCCACTTTTCTGATAATTATTCCTCACTCATCACAAACGGAATGAAGCTGGCCACAGCCCAGCCAGGCGGGCCGGAAGGCGTCTCTGTGAGGAGAGTAGAAAATGAACCTGCCTGTGTTCATTCGCGGAAAAGGAGTGAATGGTGTGTACTATCCCTGTGCACTGAGCAGGGACCATGGGGCTGCTTTAATATTCTGCTGAATGTAGTGTTTCTTTTAACCCTTGCTGGAGAGATTTTCAGCCCAGAGAGGCTCCTTCCTATCAGGCTTCTGGCAAAGTTTCTGGGGTTCCGGGAGAAGGGCAACAGCACTCCCTACAACATGGGCTGCTCCAGACGAGCTAGGTGACAGGGCCTGTATACAGGGCTGGGCTTTGGCAAAACAGGCATCCTCCCTCGCAAAGCTTCAGCCAGCTAGCAGAGGGGAGCTCTGGCCAGCCAAGAAGAGGGATCTGTGGAGGAAACTGCGCTCCACCAGGCGGCCGGTGTGTTCCCACACCTTTGCTCTCCAAACAATTTCGTTGGCAGGCATATGCCTTCCTTCATTGATGGAGACTCAATGCCAAGACCAAGCTCCCAAAGTTGGCACCTATCTGCTCTCCGAGGCCCAACCCCTGACCCTCTGAGAGGCCCGGAGAGTGGTGGGCAGGAAGCGCTGCCCCAGAGTCAGAAAGTCCAGTCATGTCTCGCCCGCTGCAAATGCTGGCTCACCCAGGCTGTCCTGACCGGTCTGGAAGTGTACATCGCCTTGCTTGTCCTGTTTCAACTGAACTTGCGCCCAAGAAGTCAAACCCAAGCATCCCTGGCTCCACACATCGCTCCAATCCCCGCACATTCCAAAAAATGGACCAGCAGCCCGAAAGGGCAGTGGGAGATGGAGGGCAGACAAAAAGCAGCCTTAGAAAAGCAAGCGAGAGCTTTCTAGGCATTAATCGTCGCACCTCCGCGCCGCCGCCAGAACGAACGCGGGATACGGTGGTCTTAACTACGAGGCGACGGATCTTAGCCCCGCCTCAGTGCCCTGAATGCCCGGCTTCGCTTCGAGAAGGGCAGCGCTTTCCGTGAGGGCTCAGGGGCGCCGAACCACGGTAGCCTTTTCTTTTTTTTTCTTTTTTCTTTTTTTTTTTTACTCATGGGCACAGGTAACAGCTTGGTGAGGAACACAGCAGCCCAGCGGAGCAAGCTCCTAGCTTGGGAGGCGGCGCGGGAGCCAGGAGCTGCGTCCCTTCGGCACCGAGTCCCCGGGGAGTTCAACCCTTTGTAGGCCACCGGGAAGGGGGGCTGTGAGGGAGGCTGCGGCGGCGCCTCACCCCTAAGAGTTGCTTCCATCCCGCAACTCAACTCTGCGCTAAGGGCGAGCTGCGTTCCCAGGAG
>NW_011889001.1:219218-243643 GCF_000151845.1 Pteropus vampyrus | reverse complement strand
CCGAGCCCGAGGCAAGGCGGCCGCGCGGGGAGGGCGCCGCGTCCCGGGGCGCCGCTGCACTCCCCGCTGGTGGCTTTTCCGTATCCTTTCGCGCTCTCGCTGGGACCGGACTCCCCGGAGCGCGGCGTGGGCGTGGGCGGGAGTGTGCGCGCGTGGGGCGGTGCGGGCGCGCGTGGGTGTGGGTGTGCATGTGTGTGCGTGTGTTTATGGGAGAGGTGGGTGTGTGCGTGCGTGTGTGAGAGGGCGAGGGAGTGCGAGCTGGAGAGAGCGCGCGAGTGCGTGTGCGTCCTGCTGTCACATTGCGAGCTAGAGCGGAGCCTACGAGAGGACGGAGCCGGCCAGACTGACGGGGGAGGGAACGGGATCCCCCACCATCAGCTCTCTCTCCACCCCTAACACCTCCTGTCCAATCAAGGAATCAAACCTGCAAAAATCTCCTGTCCAATCAGGCTCGAGCATCTCCTTACACAGGCATTGTTAGTTTAAGAAAAACTTTTGCTTGCTAGGCTGTGCGGGAGGGCTCAGAAGGCGCTAGGAGGGGTCCGGGCTCCCCCTGGTGGTGCTCTCGTAGAACCGCACCGGCCCGCCCCAGCTCCCCATGCCATGGACCTAGGGGTCCTAGCGAAGGAGAAGGTTGAGGCCCTTACCCTTATAGCTCACCCATAAATAATCAAATGTGTCTTCTTTCATCTTCTCAGAGAGACTTACCCTGACTACCCTATTTAGTGCAACCCCGTGGCATACCCTGGCCCTCCTATCCATAGCACTTTACCTTCTAACAGTGCTTCTAATTGATTTTACAAATCAATTCTGTTTGTCGTGGGTCTCCCCTTATTAGAATGGAGTCTCCATTCCTGGGATTCGCCTTTGTTTTATTCACTGCAGAATCCCAAGTGTCTAGAACAGTGGCCGGCCCGTAGAAAATGATGGTACATATCTGTCGAATAAATGAATAAGCTTCAGAGGATCTTTGGGTGGGCAGCGAAGTAGAAATGCTTCTTGTCCAAATGCTTCTCTCATCCTCCAGAAGTCTCTGGCTGCCTTGAGGTTTCATTTCTGAACGAAATCCACAGTGGGCCCTGACCCCCAAAGATCTGTCTGGTGTGAGAAACCAGTGGTCACACAGTTGGCTGTAAACAAAGAAGAATGCTATAGGAGCAGCAGAGGATTATGCAAGGTGAGGGCACAGAGGAAAGCACCATCCCTGTGGGTGAGGCATGGGCTGCAGGACTTAATAGGCAGCGACAGAGGGACAGGGTGTTGGAGGTGGGAGTGATTCCCACCTGCCTTGAGGCTGTAATGTTATTCTCTAGACATGTCCTCACCCCATCACCCCCACTCCAGACTTGATGATGGTCTGGTCCTACAGGGCCAGGGAAGACCTGTTAGATCACCTTACCACCAACTTCCAGGCAGCTGCCTCTTCCCCACCAAGCCTCCCCCAGAGTTGTTAATGAGCTAACAGTGGACAGATGTGATGATCCCTCCCATGCTCCCTATCCTCCTTTTTGGGCTTTGCTGAATCAGTCTCCCACCCTCCGTGTTTAGTCTCTCCTTTGCTGGGAGCACCCCACCCCCTCGGTCACAACCAGACTCTCCCCCATCCTGGAGGCGCTTTACTTCCTCTACTGTGACTCAGGTAGCCTCCCCCTCCCCCATCCCACCCTACCTCAGCACCTGAAGGAAAGATCCCATTGGCCTCATTCCCTCATCATCATTCTTAACACCATGCCTGCTGCCCTCTGCCCCACCACACACCAGCAACTGTGTCCCAACATCTGTGGAGCCATCATCCTGAGAATGACCCACTTTATTCCCAGTTACCCATTGTCCTCCTGGACCCTCAGCACCCTCTGACATAAGGGACCTGCATTTCTCCTGGGCTCTTGTCTCGGTTTCCATGGTCCTAGTTTTCCTCCCTGTTTTCCCATTTCTTACTATTCCATCTGTTCCCTCTTCAACTCTCAAAAGAAGTTTCCCACTAGCTTCATCCCTGGAACCTCTGCTCCCTGGTCTGTAGACAATTCCTTGGCGGTTCCACCTGCTCTTCTGCTTCCAACCCCCACCCCCGAATGGATTGATGAAGGCTGGATAAATGAGTCTCAGATCTTCTCTCCTTTACTACATCAGTCTTTTGAGAGGCACATTGGACAAAGTCCCCCTCTGCCACATCCTCCTCCTAATGCCTATGTCCCTATCCCTTGTTTCAGCCCAAACTGCTTTCCTTGGGACAACTGGAGAGTCTCAGAATGGTCACCCAGCTTCCATCTCTTCCCCTTTCTAATCTTTTTGCACTCCTGCCAAACTAATCTTTCTCAAGCCAGGCTGGATCTTATCTCTTCCCAGCACAGAAAGCTAGTGGCTCTTCACAGTCTGTTGAAGAAAGACCAACCACTCTGGTGTGGCATTCAGATATCTCCATAAGCTCCCTGGAACCTGCCTTCTCAGCCCTAACTCTGCCAGCCTCTCTCTGGGCCTGAGATGCTCAGCCAGCTTGATATACTCACCAGACCCACATCCATACCCACACCCTTTTCCTTGTACCCAGCTAGTCAGTCATGCACTCACCTACTTATTCAGCAAATATCTGTTGAGTGCGTACTAGGCAGGCCCTGCTCTAGGCTGTGGGGACTCTAGACATAGGTCTTGCTTGGAGGGAACTTACAGTGTAGTAGAGAAAGATGACAATGAAGGAGCAATTGTATGTTAGATGGTGAGAAGGATTAGAGAATAAAGCAAGGTAACAGCTAAAGGGCAATTGCAGGTAGTAAGACATAAGGGGAATGCCTCTGGGTTTTGAGTACATTCTGCATACAAGCACTGCGCTGGATGTTTACATGCAAAACTGAAATGAAGTGAATTAAATGTTCTGCCTTCTACTTCTACTAAACCTCCCCCTTCTCCCCTTTGTTTGGCAGCTTTTTGTGTTACTGAACATCCAAATCAGGTTTTGTTTGAAGAAAGGGTTCTATTGCAAGGCGAGAAGGAGGTTGGGGAAAGTAAGAAGGATTAAAGGACAGGGTTGGATTGGGGTGGGAATAGGGCACTTCAACTCAGAAGGTTATGAGAAAGACAGCATTAATGACTTTTAGAACATGCTGATGGCTCAGGTAAGAATAGCATCAATTTAGGGCTTTTATTAATTTCCCTAATAATCCAGAGGATTGACTTTTCTTGAGCAAGTTAAATATTAATTTAGCTGTGCAGATTGATCTTTCTGTTGCAATGGGTTATGATTTGTAAATATCCGTGACAGCACCATCGGTTTGGATTCCAAGCCTGGGTACCTATTTTCCCCAAAGTATCTCCTTTGCTATTTTTTTCTCTATGATGTCAAATGCTTGCTTGTTTTCTTGATTAATCACCCAGCTATTTGATATCACTAAATCACTGCTTCAAAGCGACAGATACTTGCCTCCAAGCCAGCAGCTGAGAGCTCTCAGGCACCCAAGAGTGACCTGACCCTTTTGCTAAGGCTCAGAGTCCCTTCTGGCTGGAAGGTTTGGGGGCAGTCAACCTGTTTACCCCCCACCTCTAAACGGTTTTGTGTCTGAAGGGTTGAAAAGCATTTCTAGTGAAAGCAATTACACAACTTGCCTTGATAATTCTACACATTACGAAGCTATCCTATTAGAAAGTTCCTGCTCGCCTCTAACCTACATCCCTTCTGTTGTAGTTGAAGCCTGCTTTCTTCATTCTACTTAGTAGTGCAGAGCATAGACAAATAGCAACGTTCCTGAAGATGGTCTTATGAGTGTTTTGTGCTTGAGAAGATAATACGTTGCTCCCTTATCCCATCTTTTTCTTTTTAAATATTACTTAACTGCATAAACGAAAGGTTTAGTTAAACACGCCATGACCCAAGCTACCTTTATTTAGATTCTTAAGCTGCAAGACACATTTTCATCAATTCTTTTTGGAGAGGCAGCTGGATCACTTATGAGTCATTTAAAACAGTTTAACAATGAATAATAGGCAAATAACAAAAAGCTTACTCTCTTTCATTTGTCTTTCATCATTTAATGAGCAGCAGTTCTGTACCAGTTGCCTGCAAGGTGCTAGGGACCCAGCAATGTCTGTGACCCAGCCCCTCCCCTTAAGGATCTCATGGTCTCCCTAGGAAGACAGATATTGAAATGCATTGTGGGACACTGTACAAAATGGCCTCTGGCTAGAGGCTTCCAACAAGCTTCTCCTTGTTTTTCAGGAAAATACCTCAGTGAATACAAATATGACAACTCACACTAACAAGGTGAATGAACACTGACAGACAACCTAATTGCCAGGATGTGGAAGGAACTGACAATACTTATAAGGTAGATAAAGCTGGATGGAGAAAAACCTATCAAGCACATGTATGACATATGCCAAGTTCTCTTCAATAAAAAGAACCTGCTTTAAAGAAATGGATAGCAAGATATGATGTAATTCCCTCTCCATCAATACCTGACTTAGACACCAAGGATCTACTAACCAGAGAATGGAGTAAATATGCAACACCATTGCTGTTTCAGCTTTAATCCAAACAAAGAACAGTTTACCCCAGTCATCCTCCTCCCTTCCCCAAGGTCTTCTTATACCCAGGAAGAGCCTGAAAATAAGCATGACAACTGGGCAGACAAATAGGCTGATGAACATGCAATGCATTCTGGAGGTAAAGGATGTTCAAGAGGCCAGAGCAGGCACAATAATAACCGTGGGAGTTGTGCAATCTGCTGAGTGTAGTTTTTCTTGTGATAAATCAGATCAGACTACCAGAGATATGGATTGGTGGTTAGAGGAAGATGCCACCTCAGTAGAGAAAATATACATTAGATGAAGCCTGTTGGCAACTGGCAATTGAACACTGTCTGGCTCTCCAAGTAGGTCTAAAAATGTGGTTCAGCCATCAAGCGAGCCAAGAGATGGAAGGCCCAAGGCCAATTCACTCATCCTGCCCAGCAAAAACCAGCAAGAACTAATGAGTCTCTTCCTTCCAAGGAGTAAAGAAAGGTCAAGATAGATTAGGGGCCCATTAGAACACTGCAGATTAAAGAGTAAGAGCTGTACCTCCAATACCCAGTGGGAAAGTATCCCTTTGAAAATGATACTCTGCACACTCGAATGACATTTTCAGGAAGCTTCTTGGCATGCATGAAGACAAACTCCATGAAATAGAAACAAGCTTATAAAAAAAAAAAAAACAGGTTAAACAGAAAAGGCAACAGAATGAACAAAGGTAAGAGAAAAAGAGAAGGGTTTAAGGAAACAAAAAGGAAGTATCAGAAACTCCACGTCGGTGTGGCAGGAAGGAGCACATTTGCAGCTGAACACTGAACAGATGATATGGAAAATAAACTGGAGAATCTTTCCAAGAATGCATACAAAATGGGCAGAAAAGGAAAAAAAAAAAACACGTTCAGAGAAAATACAAAACATGGAAGACAGAAAATGAAAAATCAATATATATAAAATTGTATCTTGCCAGGGGCTGGAGACCTTGAAGAGTTCTCAAAAGCAATCCTAGAAGAGTTTAGAGTTTCTAAGAGAGATACCAGCACAAATGCCATGAAAGTGACAGCAAATAAACTATATAAATGTCTAACCAATGTACTGTATACTTGAAACTAATAATAAAATAAATTTTTTAATTAAAAATAAAGTAACAGTGAGACCAAAAAAAATCGCATAGATGATAGAGGCTCTTTTCATCCCTCTGGCAACCAAATCAAAGTTGTGATGGAAACAAGGAGCAGCAGCAAGTAAAAATCTCCTGGGATCTAGATGAATAAGCCATACAACGAGGGAGAAATACAAGAAATCACCCTGCAAAGACAGAAGGTAGGACGGGGCGAGGATGTGGGGCTACCTGGTCCTGAGCGGCTGATTGAGACAGAGGCAGTGTCAGCATCAGCGGCAGATGCCTCTTAAAGGGGCCATGTCCCCAAGCGGATTTTCACGGTGACGGACCTGCTCGCTCTAAGCACCAGTACTGATTCAGCTGGGCGCAGGGGCACCAAGAACTTACAGGGAGAGGGAGACATTGTCAGATTGAGGGTCAAGGCAAGAATTGCTCTGTACAGAAGTGCCGACGGTACCCATTGTTCCCTGTTGAGCCCTCCCCCTACCCAGTGTGCAGACATAGCTGTGAAGTCATCAAACTGGATAACAGAGGTCGCTCTGCCCAGCAAATTCCCTGAAACCCTGCCTCCCCCAACTCATGACCCCACCCAAGCCACATCCAGGTATATCCTCAGCGAGTCAGGTGCTCCTTGCTGAGCAGCGCCTAGACTCACACTGGAGGCAGCTGGCCTTGGTTTCTGGTGTGGCCTTTTGAGGCAACTATAAGCCCAGCATCTGTGGATTGCTTGCTGAATCTTAACAGGTGGCCCCAGAAGTGTAGAGGCTTGGGCTAAATTTGGCCTGCAGCTGAACCCCTCTCAGGACTGTGCCACTGGACACCTATTTCACAAATCCGTACTAATGAGACTGGGAGACTTAGGAGCTTTGCTTAGTACATAGAAACAGATACAGAAAGACAACCAAAATGGGAAGACAAAGAAGCAGAAGTCATATGAGAGAATAGAACAGAGATCCAGATATAATGGAGTCAAGTAATCTAACAGATGCAGAGTTCAAAACAGTTATAAAGATGCTCAATGAACTTTTGGGATGTGTAGAGAACTTCAACAAAGAGATAAAAAGCATGAAAATGGAAATGGAAATTATAAAAGGGAACCAGTCTGAAATGAAGAACACATTATCTGAGATGAGAAGTATATTAAATGAAATAAACAAAGAAATAAAATGAATAAAGAAAAGGATCAAATACCCTATCTAGAGGACAGGAAAGCCAATCAGGACACTCAGAATGGCAAGAAAAAAGATGCCAAGACTATAAAAATAATTTAAGGAGCATATGGGACACTATTAAGGGTCCAAATATCCATCTGATCGGCGTAACTGAAGAAAATCAAGATGTTGAACAGCCGTTCAAAGAAATAATGATGGAAAACTTCCCTAACCTGGCAAAGGAAATGGACATAAAACCCCAGGAAGCTCAGAGAATTCCAAAAATCGGGGATCAGAAGAGGTCCACACCAAGACACATCATGATTGAAATCCCAAAGGTTAAATACAAAGAAAGAATTTTAAAATCAGCAAGAGAAAAACAGATAATTACTTACAAAGAAATACCCGTAAGACCGACAGCTGATTTCTCAAAAGAAGCTATGCAGGACAGAAAGGTTTGGCAAAAAATATTCAACAGGATGAAGACCCAGGATCTAAAACCAAGGATACTTTATCCAGCAAAGCTATCATTTAGAGTTGAAGGACAGATAAAGAGCTTCCCAGACAAAAATAAGTTCAAGGAATTTATCGCCACCAAGCCAGTATTACAGGAAATGTTGGAGGGACTTCTTTAAGAAGAAAAAATACAAAAGACTAACTTCAGATTAAAAGACACACACAGACTAAAAGAAAGGGGATGGAAAAAGATATTGCTTTGATGGACCTAGAAGGTATTTAAGTCAGACAGGGAAAGATGAACACAATATGATTTCATTTATATGTGGAAACTAAGAAATAAAAAGAACAAACTAATCAAAAACAGACTCACAAATATTGGTGTTGGACAGAGAGGAGGGTGTTGGGGGGCGGGGCTGGGAGAATATGGTGAAAGGTTAAAGAAGTACAAATTAGTAGCCGATGGATGGTCATGGGGCTGGGGAGCATGGCATAGAGAATGCAGTTAGCATTAATACGTTGGCTAGGTGGAGGGTCAGGGGAGGGAGGGAGTAATTGGAGGGATCATTTTGCAAACTATATAGATGTCTAACCAATGTACTGTATACTTGAAACTAATTAAAATAAATTTTTAAAAAGTAAATGCTCAAAGCTCAAAAAGAAAAAAAAAGTAACAGCAAAGCCATAAAAAAATTAAAATTTCCTTAGCTGAATAAAGACCCCATAGTCACATCAAGGTAATGTTTTTGAGCCATATGGTTATTTTAAAGAAATCTTACAACTATCCAAGGACATACATGAACAGACACATAGAAAACAAATTACCTACAATACAATATCATTAACTTCATAACACTAAATTCCAAAGGAAAATGGAGCCAGAGCCAGAGTTTTATGAGGGAAATTTTGTGATACAAAAAATATGTTTCCAGCAGGATAAAAGCAACAGACATTATCAGTTACATTTACATATCAGAAAATTTGCAACAATTTAGAAAAATAATTATTTGAAAATATATTTCAGTTGACAAAGAGATGAGGTTTGACAGCAAGCAATAATATCAATTACAATAGAAGTCTAAATGTTTGCAGACTGCTTTAAAATCAAATTAAAATGCCAAAAGTAGTCTCAATAAAGAATATACATGTTAAAATTTTAATTACAAAAACCTAAATGTAATAGCTCAAATTATAAGACGAAAGAGAAGAAGAATGTAAGGAAGGAGAGCAAAGCTATGTTAAATTCCTTTTTCACATGGGAGACATCTAGAAGCTTTTCTTTTTATGTTTGACTTACAAATTCTGAAATTGGTTTAAAATAGTTAAAGTTGGATTTAAAAACCTTTTAAATAGTTAAAGTTTTCAACAAATATACTCTAAAGAAGTATATATGCCATAAAAACTCTGAGAAAGATAAAAATGTTACCCCTATTTTAAAAAATGAAAAAAAATGTTAAACAGAAAATTATTGTTTAAACAATAAGAATGTATAAAAAAAAGACAGAAATCACTTTCAATAACAAATATGAGTGAATTGAATCTTGATTAAAAAAAATTCTTCAGCTGAAAAAATAATGTCATTACATATTGTACCTAAATCAAAGGAGAAACTAAGTAGTAAAAGAATAATTTTCATTTGTGGTAATATTATAGGATAAACAACAGCATT
Source organism: Pteropus vampyrus (assembly GCF_000151845.1). Taxonomy (NCBI): domain Eukaryota; kingdom Metazoa; phylum Chordata; class Mammalia; order Chiroptera; family Pteropodidae; genus Pteropus; species Pteropus vampyrus. The sequence goes on along the minus strand of NW_011889001.1, from coordinate 234,747 downwards.
CTTTTGAAATACATCTATAAAAACTCAATAATATGTAAAATAGCTTCTTTTTAATATATTGCAGAGCCCATAAGAAGTGTCTCTAAGAGCCTAGAAACAAAGAAATACCAAAATTCTGAGTGATAAGTGTGAGAGCTTATACTTCACTGTGGGTAGGGATTAGTCCCTGGCCTGAGAAATCTAATGACTTGAATTTTAATGTACGTCAATTGGAAACAAAACTTTGAATAAATGCAAGACAGCAAGTTGGAACTGAGACCATTGCATAAACTGAGGCTTCAAATTGCAACACATTCATTGAAAGATTGGACTAAGAGACAGTTTACCCACTATTGTAAAGGAGAACAAGAAAACTTACTTTGGTGCTTGGGCTCAGTGTATGAGAGAAAATAACCTCCCCTCAAAATTCTGATCATAAGACTTCACTTACATAGATTTAGTATTCAAATTTATACAACTTGGTCTCAGATGTCCTAAGCAAAGAACTCAACTGAAAAAAAAATCAGTTGTAAATGAATAAGTAGAGGGAAATGCAGGAAGGCTACACTTTCTATAAGATTCCCATAGATAAAGCCCTGCCAATTATGAACTCATAATCCAAAATCACAGAACACATAAATAAATTTATCATGAGTGAAATTCAGCAGATAAACAGGAATAAACCCTTATTACAATAGAACTATCAGAGAAAGACTTGTAAATATCCATATTTAAAATGAGATGAACAAAAAGAACTGATAGATTTGAGAGAGGACTGCACAGAATAGGAAAAATTTTAATTACAATAGACATTGGAATTAGAAAATAAATGGATAAGTTTAAGAGATTAAATATACTTGAAGAGGTTTAATGAACTCCAACTGAAATCTGAGAAAATTTTACTTAGTTGCATTATAGTTAAGAGATGCAAACATTAAAAGAGGTTGAGAAATATGGACGAAGCAAAGAGAATGCTATCATTCTAAAAATGCTGAAGAGGAAACAATAGAAGGGATGGGGGAGATAAATAACATTAAGAGAAAATGTCAGGTAATTTTTCAGAACTGATGAAAGAAGTTAATTATTCAGATTTAGGAAGCACGGATTTAGGGAGTTCTGAACAGAGAAAACAAAAAATTTCATGACTAGACAAAATTGTAATGAAACCTCAGGACACCAAAGACAGAAAAAAAATCCTAAAAGCAATCAGAAAGAAATGACAAGTTACTTGTAAGAAATGACAACTAGTCTCAGCAGCAAAATAATAAGTACAAAAAGGAAATAATTACCAACTTAAAATTTTATATAACCTGAAATCCTATATCCAGCTAATTTTTTATTCAAGACTGAGCAAAATAAAGACATTTGCAAGCAAGACTGAGGGAGTTTACCACCACAATACTGTCTCTGAGATCTACTAAAGGGAATTGTTCAGAAATAAGAGAATTAAACCCAGAAAAGCAAAGTAAGATAAAAGAAGCAATAATGAGTAAAGAACTGGTAAACATGTGGGTAAATCTTTGTGGTTTATAAGAGAAATATAACTCTGAAATACTGCATAAGAATAGCATCTAAGATGGGAGTTAAAAAGATAAACAATTTCTAAAACCCTGGTACCATTCTGGAGACAGGCAGAAATGCTGAATAATTTTAGATGTTATCAAGTCAACCATGCTTTAAAATGTTAAGGTTAATGACTTTCTGGTAAGTGATAGGAGAAAAGAGGGATAAATAAACTTAATACAAGGAAATGTAGGAAAGGAGAAAAAAGGAAAGAAAAGCATAACATAAGCACAAAATAAGTTGAAAATGAATCTAACTATACTAGCAATCACAATAAATGTATCAGCAATCACAACAAATAGAAGTGAAATAAACTCATCACTTAAAAAGACAAACATCAGACTGGTTAAGAAGAAAATCCAGTTACATAATATTAAAAGAAATCCAGTTACATAATATTAAAAGAAACATACTCAAAATATGAGGATTCACATGGGTAAAGGGATAAGAAAAAATATACCAGGAAAATATTAATTTTAAAAATTTGGTATTGGGAGGGGGATGATAGATGGAGTAAAAGGGATCAAATATGTGGTGACAGAAATCTATGAGCGGTGAACACAGTGCAATATGTGTATGACTTACTGTCAAATTGTACTCTTGAAACTTATTGAATTTCGTTAACCAATGTCACCATAATAAAAAAAATCTGATATAGGTAGATTAACACCAAAAATGTAAAGAAAAAGTATTGTTAGTAGTAAAAGAATCACAACATAATAAGAGGAATAGTATTTTTAAGAATACATGTGAATTCTGAATTTCTATGCATCAAAGGTAGGATCTCAAATTACATAAAGAAAAAAAGGCAGAATTTCAAAGAGAAACTGACAGGACTACTATTATAGAGAGAGATTTTAACATATCTCATTTTGTCATTATAGGTACAACAGATGAAAATTGCTAAGTAAACGGAAGATTGAAAAAATATAACTACCCAACTTTAGTGGATGTATAGAAAGCCCTATCCAATCACTAGTGGTTGGGCATTTTTCTCAAATACACATACAACAATTGTAAAAACTAACTACTTACCGGGCCACAAAGTATCTCTCAACAAAGACCAAATAATCATACAAATCACATTATTTGACCTCAAAGCAATTCAATTATAAGTCAATAACAAAAGAAACTTTAAATACACTTTAATAACCTTTAAATAAGAAATCATAATGAGAAATGAAAAATATTTCAAAGTTAATTATAATTAAAATGATCTTTCTGAACTTTCACATACAGCTAATGTGGCACTTAGAGGAAAATTGATATCTTACATTGGAATATTAGAATGCATACCAGAATAAAAGAAATTTGCTAACTCAAAGAACTTTAAATAGGCAATAAAACTGTGACTAACTAAAGGAAAAGAATATAAATACATATAAATATAGGAATGGAAAAATAAATTATCCATGAGAGCTCACATCTCAAAACTCACTGTCTAAGAAAAAGGAACTAATAAAATATAAAAACTTCTGACAAGATTGAGCTGGTTTGTGAGGAGTACGTAATGAGACAAAGCATAAAGGATGGAAAGAGGGACATATGTATAGAATAAAACTTTAACATTAGAGAATACTGTAAACCACTTGAATGAAATAGAAATTTTTCTTTAAAAGAAATACAGCATTTCAAATCTTCACAAAAAATTAGAATATTGAATATACTCATTACCATGAAAGAATTTGAATCAGTTATTAAAATTCTACCCATCCCAAAAGAAACAACATATAGTCCAGATGGTTTTGCCAGTGAGTCCTACTCCAAACATTCAAGGACATATTTCCCCAGATATTGTTAGGAAGCTAATATAACCTTAATACCAAAACCTGAGAGGAACAGTACAAGAAAAGAAAATAAAAGGCCAAATAAATGCACAAATATAAAATATTATAAACTGAATCCAGCAATGTACTGTACACCTTTTTTTTTTTAATGTGACCCATTTGGGCTCATTTCAGGATTGAAAGGATAATCTAATTTTAGAGAAATCTATTCATTTCATTAACTGACTAAAGGACAAAATGTATATTATATAGTCATCTCAGTAGACATAGATAAGACATAAGTTCTGAATAAAAATTCAGAACTTTTTCACAATTTAAAAAGTATTTTATAAGAGATATAGAAATATCTTGAGACATCTTGATATTTCTATACCTCTGATAAAATACTTTTTAAATTGTGAAAAGAGATATCTTGAGACATAGTATCTACCAAAATCCCAGAACAAATAACACATTTAATAGTGAAACATCAGAAGCATTTAAAGTTGAGGAAAAAGAAAGAATGCCTACTCTCTTTGTTTCTACTCAACATTTTCGTGAAGGTCCTAGCTAGCACTGTAAGACATTGTAAAAAATAAAAGCTATAAAGAGAGGAAAGGAAGAAAGAAAACCACATAAAGTCACAAATAGTCAGGTTACATATATAAAAAACCCAAGAGACTATACAGGCTAACCATTAGACCAAACATGGGAGATAAGCAAGTTTGCTGGTTACAGAGTCAATATATAAAAAGTTATTGCTTTCCCGAACATCAACAAAAAAACAATAAGAATAAGTTATTTTTAAGGATATGGCATTTTAATAGCAAAAAACTCTGAAGTATCTTGGAACAAATTTAAAGAAAGCTTTAAAAGGTGCATATGGAAAAAATATAAGACTTCATTAAAGAATGTTTAAGTAACTAGGGAGGTATACCATGTTCATGAGTGAGAAAACTGATAACAATTCTCCTGGATTTTAATTATAAATTTGATAAAAATATAAGAAAAATATCCACAATATTTTTGAAGAATTTGAAAATTTGAACCAAAATTCAAAGGCAAAACAACCAAGGCAATTTTGAAGATATGCATAATGGAGGGTCTTGCCTTACCAACAATCCACACTTATAAAGCTGCCGTAATTAAAACAATATGGAACTGATATAGGAAATTTAGGATCAATGTGTATAGGGAAAATTCATGTCAAGGGAAGCATTGCAAAGTCCTGGGGAAAGAATAAACCAATAAATGTTGTTGAGACAATCTGAAAACTAAAATTAGATCCCTCTTTCACATCAGATATAATCAAATCAATGGATTAAAAATAAATGTGAAAAGCAAAACTTTAAAAATATTTTTGAAAAAATATAGGAGAATATCTTAATAAAGTAGGAGGATGGAGGATTTCATAGACAGGACACAAAAAGCACAAATTGCAAAGGAAAATATAGATACATTTGACTGCATAAAATGAAAAACTTTAGCTCAAAAAGACATTATAAACATAGTTAAGCCACATAATGGGAGAAATATTTGCAACTCATTTAATCAAAAAACTATTAATATCTAGAATGTATAAAGAATTTCTTTATTTCTTAAAGAAAGAAATAAATATTTTTAAAAGTGCTCAGTTACTTGCTTTGGCAGCACATATACTAAAATTGAAATGGTACAGAAATTAGCATGGCCTCTGTGCAAAGATGACACACAACTTCATAAAGGGTTTCATATTTTAAGCCAGACACAAAAAGACAAATGTTTGATTCCATTTATATGAAATATCTAGTGTAGACAAATTCATCAAGACAGCAGGTAGATTAGAGGTTACCAGAGACTACGGGAAGGGGGTAGGAGGGGTTATTGTTAAACAAGTAGAGTTTTTGTTTGGGATGATGAAAGGGTTTTGGAAATAGATAGGCAATATTGTGAATGTAACTAATGCCACTGAATTGTACACTTAAAATGGTAAAGATGCAAATTTTATGTTATATATATTTGACCACAATGAAAAAAGCACCCAATATTAAAGAAGGCAAAAGATTCAAATAGATATTTCAGATAAGAGGAAATACATATGACCTAACAATATCTGAAAATATGCACAATCTCATTTGCAAGTAAAAAACACCACAGAGATTAATACTTTTCTCACTCATCAAGGCAAAAATAGCAAAGTTAGGCAATAGCTAAGGGTGGTAAAATGTGGAGCAACAAGAGCTTTCATACATTGCTAGTGGGAATGTCAATTGATTTAAACATTTTGGTTAGAAGTATAGCATAATTCATTGAAGTTTAACATGTGCTTCCTTATTTATTAATTAAAGTAAATACAGACTGCCGTGATAAAGATACTAACAATAAAATACTAGCAATAAAAAGGCTTAAATGTAAAGAAGTTTCTTTCTCTCTCACATCAATCTCCGAGTTTATTATCTTGAATAACTTTGATCCTTGTGGTCATTCTGGTACTTGGTTCTTTTCAAGTCATTGCTCTGCTGTCATCTGGGACTCTGTCATTTTCTGCAAAGCTGAAGTTACCACCATATTTGGGTTTCTGCTAGTGGGAAGAGAAAAGAGCATGGAGGAGGTATACCCATTGCCTAAAGACTCTGATCCCAAAGTTGCACAATGGAAAGCTGCTTAGATTCCATTGGTGAGAACATAGTCACATAGCCACATTCAACTAAAAGAAAGTCTGGGAAAGACGTCCAGCTGGACACTGCGTATGAAGTTGAGGAGGATGGATTTGAGTGAGCAACTGGCAGTCTCCACTATACTCAGACTCAAACAAGAAAGGGACACAAATAAAAAAGCTCTCAGATTCAATTCATAACAGGAAACAAACAAACAAACAGAAAACAGCCCAAATTTTATCATTGGAGAACAGAAAAATAAATAATGGTGTATTTATATACAGGAGCAAAAATGAATGAATTACTGCTGCACAGTTAGGAAGATGCTCCTTAGGCAATATTAATATTCAGCTAAGTGGTAGGTATTAATATTTAAATTGTATATATGCATACACATATGCATATATATGTACATTACATCTATTATTTTGAGTATACTTAAAATAACAAAGTTACCACCTCAAAATGAACCGGATATAGTTTTTCACCTAACAGGCTGGTAAAAACAAATGTTTGTTAATATTAAATGTAGGCAAAGATGTGGGCAGATGGACAATAAAAGTATAAATTGCAGTCTTTTTTTTTTCCCTGTAGGGCATTTCAGCAGTATGAAAAAACTTAAATTGGGCATTTCTATGAACTGCAGTTTCACTGGTCAGCACTAACCTAGAGAAACAACCATGGAGGCACATAAGAACACAATGTATAGAGATGTTCAATGCAGCAAATTTTAAAATAGCAAAAAAAAAAAAAAAAATGAGAACAATTTAAATGGTATTAATTAAAGAAATGACTCAGCTATGATCCAGCCATACTGCTAAATATTATACAAGAATAAAAAGAGTGATGTGGAACTATTTGTGTCTAACCTGAGTTGATCAAGACCCAATGTTCTATGAAAAGGCAAGTTGCAGAACAAATGAGAGAAAGCAGTGTAATGGTTCCTGTAGGTAGGGATGTGTGTCTGTGCACGTGTGTGTGTGTGCACGTGTGTGTGTGTGCATGTGTGTGCGTGTGCACGTGTGCTTTGTTCTGACTTGTCTCCAAAAAGAATTTGCTATTTAAAAAAGCCTTCCTGAAGAACGATTGTTTTAAAATATTAAGCTTAAAAATGTTTTAAAACCAGTGAAAGAGACTTGACCATCTAAATAATACTAAAGGAAAATGTAACTCATCTACGCATACAAAAGTATTTATGGAGTGCATACAATGTGTTAGAATCTGGGATATGGCGGTGAATTCCAAAAAAAAAGTCTCTTCTTCACAAAATTCAATCATTTGGAGGATTGGATTTCACCAAAAGTGAAACAGAAACCACAGTACTAACCATTTCCATATATTTTCCTTAAACAAACTCTCTGGATTTAAATTTTTTTTTAAGTGCATCTATTGAACAAGTCCAGTAATTGGTCAAAGCCTCAGTTTATCTATCTGAAAAATGAGCTGAGTATATTTATTGCTCAAAAGTCAGTTACAGGCACTTAGAGTGTAAAATCTGATCATTCTCTATATGAAGTGCTATGTGTAGTTGATCAAGGAGGAGAAATGAAGGCATTTTATCTTGCTCTTCACAAAGAGTCTAAAGTATGAAATGCTAATCATAATAACAAGAAATCTAGTCCAGATCAAAATACTGTTAGATAATCACACAACTAATTGGAGAGTGAGAACCAAAGGGGACTTATTAATGGTAAAATCTACAAGTACTTCTCAAAGAGGTCAATGCAGAACGGGTGCCTTTTTTTAACACCGACACCAAGCTCTTGATGATGCAATGGTGGTCAAATTTGTGGTTGTCACTTCTTGCTTTTTGAGATCTTCCTTTTGAAAAATTGGAATTAAGAATAATTGGCTTTTCCAATGATTAATAGATGAACCTCAGATCCACAAGTCTGGCTCTGATCACACCTCTTTTGAGTGAGACGGTCCCCAAACAGCATCGATTTCATTGTCCATCTGCCCTTCTTCCTACCAGAATGGTTTCAAAGGCCTTAAAAGCATTGATCTGAAAGTTTCTCCTGCACCTCGGACAAGTTGTCCCTATTGCCACCCCCTCTTGACAGCCACCAGCATCAAACACTGCCCCACTTCCATGATCTCCAACCCTGGAAATTTCTCTCTTGGACTCAGACCTCCAAGGCTTCCAGTACCCTCCTCTTCTCCCTCTTCATCGTTACCCTTTAGCTTGATCATAAACCTCAGTCTTCAACCCCAGCCCAGCTTCCCCACATCATTAAGAACATCAGGTACCCCTGGCTTCAATCACCTCGCAGTCTAGCCTAGAACTAATGGTCAGGCCATTTCAGCAAAGCCAGGCTTGCTACCAGAGACTCTAGAATGGAGCTCTAACTTGATGGCTAGTCCGAAGTGAAATGTACTTTCAATATAAAATATACTGAAATTTATACCAGACTTCAAGGATTTAGTAAGAAAAGTGTAAAATAGCTCATTGATAATTTTTACATTGATTTCATGTTGAAGTGATAGTTTACTATATTGAGATAAATTATATGAAAATGAATTTCACCTGTTTCTTTTACCTTTGTAAAGCTTACCTTTGTAAGCTATACTAGAAAATATATAGCTTGCATTATATTTTTACCACAACCAGCTACTGACTAGAACAATTGGAAACAGAATTGACTTCTCTGGGGCCAGGAGTTTGCAAGAATTAGGTAGGTGTTGAAGGCCCACAGAGGTGGGTTATGGTGCAGGGCATCCCAGAGGGGCCACCATGCCAGGGAGGTGAGTCAGAAACCCAGCCCTACAATACTACGGATATCTCTGTTCACAGACTAATGGGTGGGGAGATGGCTTGCTGAGGAAGCAGCTGGCCATGTTGGTAATACCTAGCATTTTTGCCTTTTCAGCTATTCGTGTTCAATGCACAGACCTGATGCAAAAAGGAAAAGGGGTTGGGGTAGTCAGAAAGCCGCATACTCACAGCAGAATGACAGCAAGAATGAGAAGGCTAAAAATAGCCAGGTCACTCTAGGAAGAGCGATACCATCCTACACAGAAAGGATGATGAAGGAAGAAGGGGTCATTGTCTGAATAATTCCACCAATTATTCAAAATAACCCAATTAAAAAAATGGGAACTTGAATATGCTATCAAGAGATTTGAGGTCTTTCTTCTCCTGAAGATCTAGATAAATCTGTTTTTCATTCTATACCCCAAAATCAGACCCTGAGACCAAGATTAAAATGCCAGTCTGTACAGAGGTACACTGGATATTCTGGGCTCACCAAGACTTTCTTCACTGGCCTATGCACCCATCCACCAGCTTCAAGTGCTGACTGCTAATAGCTCACAGGGGACCCTTTTCTGGAGCATTGTCTTTGAATGAATGGTCGCTACCTCCGTTAGGAGGATGCACCAGCCCACCCCCATCCTTCAGAGCAATCGTCAGAAAATATCTAACTGAAATGGTGATTCAGAGGGCTGGTCCCCTTGACTCCAGAGAGGACCAGCTTTGTGCTATTATTTGTACTCTTGAGCTCCCCCAAGGATCAGGCTGAAGCCATTCTGCAGCCACGGCCACAGCTTTGCTCAACTCCTTCTCCAGCCCGATTCCATAGCCCTTTCTCCTTTTCCCTGAGAGCTCCACCACCACCGCCACAAACCAAGTCATTTGAACACAACTGTCTCAGGCTCTGCTTCTAGGAACTTCATTAAGACTGTAGGGGAAGGAAACATGGACAGATGAATGAGAAGTGAGACCATGAAGGAGAAGCGACCAATAACAGTATATTATCAAGCCAGATAAAACCAACAGTAACTGGAGATTAATCCTGTATATTAACTCTGGAATTCAGTGTAGGATACACACCTAAGGGTCACCCAATCCCAGAAGTAAGTCAACTGGGGTATTTATACACCAGTTCTCACCAGACATTGGTTCAGGCTACTGGGGTGGGGAACATCAACTCCACAGCACTCCCAGATGTGTGAAGATGGGCCACCCTGTAAGGTCTCAGAGAAAGCCTTTGGGCCCCAAAGCTGGAAGCTGGAAGTCAGGCCACTATGGCTGAAGTGCCAGAGCCAAGGGAATACAGGCAGAGTAGAGTTTTTAATTCTAGCCCCAAACTTGTTTTTGTTTCATGAGGTCAGTGAATGAACCTCTACAACACTTCTACTAGACATCAAATTGACTCAAACATACTTGGCCCCTTCTCTCCATTCTCACACACACACTTACCACTCTCACACAGCATTTGTGTGTGAGGAGTCAGCATTGATGAAGGATATATTTACTTTGCAGAAATACAGTCTCAGAGATAACATTATGCATTCCTGTTCTTCACAGTCCTCCAGCTACCCCAAGAACCCTCACTGGCTACCTCAACTCTAGGATATCCATGTGGATGAGAGACCATCAGTGGAACAAAATGGTCTTTCATTTTACAGGACTCAGTCTCCTTAGAAGGTATTTATGGATTAATAAAGCAATTTTCCTCTCTATTACATTAGTATCATGGCATGCCATTGTATTGCTTTGAGTTAAGAATTAAGTATTAAGTGTGTGTGCGAAATTGAAAAGTAAATTGTTTCTTGTGTCATCTCTTGGCTGAGTGACTTAGCACAATGGAAGGAGCAGGAATGCGGATACTAGCTCACTCAGAGAGCCTGTGAAAGAGAATAAGACGTGAAGGTGAGGAAGTGAACATCAGCCTGTTGGAAGAGATCTCCAAGAGGACATGACCACTGGTTGACCACTGAGTTGGCCCCATGCATTTGGAGGCTCTTAACCCCATACCCTGTCCTTGGAATGTCCACCATTCCAACAGTGGGAGCCATTTCTAGGACACAGCCTTGAGATGCAATGTGTGGTTGAGATCATCTGGATGGCATACATGACTGAACCCCATTCAGGCTTCTATATGGACTTTTAAGATTCTGGTGAGCAGGTGCTAAGATCCACTTGTCTTGCAGATGCCCAAGACAAGCCTCACAGGTAAGTTCCCTTGCTTGTTAAAATTGTCACCTACCAATCTGGAGTGATCTGCCTCTTCCTTTGGTCTCCCCTTGCGCTTCATGTACCCCTAGGGGCCAGTTTGTGAACCAACGCAGCCACATGGTGGGTAGGTGTTCATTAGGAAATGATGCCCAGGAAATGCCAAGAGGAACTTTTTCCTTTCCTCTGGCACCCAGAGGAGGGTGCTTACCATCCCCCCAGGAAGCCTCTGCAGTGGTAAGGCCAGGCTCTCTGTTCATGCTGTTAGTCAATAATTTATTCAGCATGATTTTCTGAGCACCTGTTGCATGCTGGGCACCAAGCTGAGCATAGGGGGAATAGTAATGAGCAACACAAAAAGTGACTCCTCCCAAAACTAAGCAAATATAATCAGTAAGATCATCTCAGACAATGCCAACTAAGAACCATATAGGAAGTAAAATACTGCATGGCAGAGGGTGACTATTGGTAGGATGAGGTGCCTGACCTCACCCAGGGCCATTTGGGAGGGCATCTGTGAGGACATACAATTCAATTAGGGGCAGTAAACAAAAATGTCAAAAAAGAAGGGGGAGCAGTGAGGCTGAAGCCTAGCATGTGAAGAACAAATAGCTAAAAATGTAGGACGTGAGTTTGGGAAGATGGGCAGGGTTCATTGATGTGGAGCCCACTTTTTTCTGAGTTAATGGTTTTAAGTCCGGTGTTCATGCAGATAGGTTGCTGAGAGATACAGCTGGGACCGGGGGTAACATGGTAGGATGCACTTGACCTTTTTCCATCCCTTCGCACTAACAACAGTGATGCCTGTGACTTAATTATCAAAATAGACTTGGCCTCTTTAGGTGCCTTTTCACCTGGGCTAAGGGAATAGCTTGAGTGACCTCCAGACTTTCCTCCCAGCCATGCCATGTAGAGCAGTCTCCACCTGCTCAAAGAGAGACTACCTCTGCATGAAAGGAGCCCACCAGATTGCTCACTTGTAAGTGGTAGCTGGGTCTCCTGTCTTTTCTAAGCCTTTGGCTCTACTCCTACGAGCAAAAGCAGGATCTTGCAGCCTGGGATGGGGAGAAGAGTGAGGAAGTGGCTGCAGTTGCTCCCCACCTGGCCAACCTGTGACCCCGGTGCCCTGCTGTCTCTGTGAGCACATGGGCAGTGGTGGGAGCCTGGGATGACAAGTGCACTCCAAAGGGCTCTGGGTACCTCCAGGGTATGTGAAAGAAGAGGCCAGAGCTGTTGCCCATGCTTTGGAAACTGGAGAGCTTTTCCCAAAAGAGATTCATTGACCATAGGTCTTGAGCACCAGCCTGGATAACTGTCCCCACCTATGGGAAGTCAAATTCTCTTCACACTCCAAAAGGGTACAAGGAGCATAAACTGAGTCACAGTCAAGATGAGCTCCTGGGAACCATTCTTCAGTTCTTGAGATGAGCAAGCTCTCTGCTCCTTCTTGGTAGCAGTCAGACTTCACAAGGAAATGCTTGCACTCTGCCGATGAGACTGAAAGCCATCTTGGAATGTCATGGAGAAGCAGTGGGAGCCTCCCACTGGGGTGCTCCAGAGGCCCAACCCTCGTGTGCACCCTCAGCAGGGTCACAATTAAGAAAATCTGGGTGAAAGAACACCCTGCACCTGAAGTCAAGAGTGGCTCTGAGTCATTTCCATATGGAATATTGCCAGACCATGAGAGAGATAATGGGAGATGTAAAGGGAGAACAAAATGGAAGATAAGCGATAGGAGAAGGGAGAGATGGGGAGAGAGGAGAAAACAGAAAAGCAAGACGCTTAAGAGAAACCTTGCCTGGCTCTCAGTCAAGGGCTTTCCCCTAAGTGACTGGCACCAGTACAAGGTGTCCACAAGCCAAGTGTCTCCCTCACAGCAATTACAGCCTCCCATTATGGCTGGCTAACAGAAATCAATCTTCTTAATGCTGCCTCGAACAGAGAGGGAGGCCAGCCAAGTCTGGCAAGAAGATCCAACCATGCATCAGCTGCACCGGGTGTCTGGCATTAAAGGGTCAGGTTTCTCCCACCCACCTCTTCTCCTGGCATTGAAAGACCACAATGCCCACAGTGCATCCAGGGGAGAAGGCGGTAGGGCAGGCAAGGCTAATATTTCAGAGGTCCTGGCTGGGGTGCCTCTGCTCGGTATGCCTATCTCCGCTTCCACCCCTCCCCGCTCTATGGCTGGATCCACTTCCCCACATGAAGATGTCTGCAACTTGATCTCAGCAGCACATTTGTAAATAGCCCCTCATCCCTGCATCCAGAATGCATGTAGCTTTAAAAATATCCTTTAATAATATTATGGATTCCTCCAGGGTCAGTGGACAACAACTAAAAAAGAAGATGAAGTCTCCTGGATCTGGTATCTTCTGAGGGTGGAGATGAGCATGAACTGCTCTTGGATAGTCCTTTCATCTGACCGCCTCCACTCTGCCTGGAGAAAAGACAGCGGAGGTTCTCTTGGCTGAATCTGGGAAGCCTGCCGAGTTCATGGGGTGGAAGCAAAGGCTGGATTGCCCTACCTTGAGAACCTTACCCCACTGAGAGTCTCAGCACCCAGTCAGCTAGGATGTTGACTCCTCTTGTTAGCATCTGCCCCAGTATATTCTTGAAGTTACCTTCTGGCCAACATGGATTGATAATGTATCAGATTTGGGGATGCGTGCTAAGGGAATCAGGAGAAAAGTGTTTGGTATGTAACTCTTATCATTGTTTTCCAAATTAGCATCAACACCAGCTGTAATTTTGAAAGACTTTGAAGCTAATTAGCCCATGTACTAGTGATTAAGACAAAATAGACACAAGAGGAAAACTCAGAAGTAGGCCTATTATTTAACTATATTCAGTTTTCTTTTGCCACCGATAAGAAGGTGGAAGCTAAGAGGGAGAATAGCAAAGACCCTGTGGATAGGGAGATAAATTCTATCACCCCATACCCCTAGTCAACTATGATACAGTTAACAGATGATCATGCTGGGAAGGAAAAAAGTAAAAGCGTCTTGAACGATGTTTGATGACAAACCAGCTTAGTGTCTCAAAATCACAAGAAGGAGATTGTTAAATTCTGAAATCAGAGAAATACCACTGAATCCTAAGAATAAAATCAGGTTAGTGGAAAATAAATGAAAGATAAATTGCAAGAATTGTAATTGTTCTGAAGTATTTGCAATTCTTTAATTGTTTCTCCAAATAATGCAGCTTTATTGATGCAATCATTTTACTTAAGCCAGTTTCCTTTTAATAACTTTAAGACATATTTTCTTTTTCTAGAAAGAGCATTACTTTGTGGAAAGAGCATATTTGGATGCAGTGATTCCCCAAATCTCATAGACTGGCGACATCAGAATCTCTTGGGGTTCTATTTGTAAAAAATAATATAAACGGAGCCACTTTAAAATAGAATTATTGCTGTCATCCCAGAGGAACTGCCTTGCGGGTCTTATGCCTCAAACCTTTGGAATGTTAAAACAGGGCAAAATAACCTTTGGACTGGGCCTGAGGCAACACTGTGTCCCAAATAACTGTTTGCAAAGATAACAAGAAAGCAGATATTATGGCCACAGGATTGATGATTAGTGTATTGAAAATTAAAAATATTGTTTAGAATTAGCATCATTTTGTTAGCTTATCTGCACCAATAGAAATGCCTTACTTCTATCGATGTCATTTTCCCCTTCCCTTTCTCACAAATACACCTTGCCTTCGTCTCCTTCTAATGAGAACATTTTTTTAGGTTTCTGCCTGACTCGATGCTTCCCAAATAGCTATTCTTTTTGATCTCAAATAAATACTTGTCGCCTCTCACTTTGAAAGGCCTTTTATTTTTAGGTTAATCTCATAGACAGGCTACATCAGAATCTCTTGGGGTTCTATTAAAAGTACAGATTTGAGGGCTCCACTCTTAAATATCCTGATTTAATGGGTCTAAATGGGAGCTAGTAGTATGAATTGTCACCCATCTTTTCAGAATATTTCGATTGGCAGCCAGATTTGAGAACTGTGATCTGGTCTCTCTAACCACTGGACTTCAAAAGCCGGCTAATTGGACTGCAAAGACAAGGAGCCACCACACACTTGCTGTCAGCTTACCATAATGGGGAAAGCATCTCCCATTAGAAGAAAAGTAGTTTTGACTCACTTGGCTCTGCATGTCAGTGAAATGACAGGGAAGACACTCTGAGGTACGATAGAGGAGCTGGCAAAATGCAGTTCCTCCATGTGTAAGAAATGAACCCATTTGTACCCCACATCCTAGGACTGAAGACATGATGTAAGAGGAAACAGAAATAACTGTAAGCTCTCATCCCATGCCTGTAGCTCACCTCTGCCCCTTTTGGGTAAATATAAGCAGGGTAGATTAGAGGTCAGAAAAGTGCTCAGAGGGGAGGATGACATCCAGGACCAAGTCTGATTGTAATCTTCCAACAGGCCAATCCCCTTCCCGCCCCGCACCCCCACATCTTCCTGGGGCCCTTTATGGTCAGGTTTTGGCGTTACAACTCTGGTGGACCAAACACTAACATCAGGAATTTTTCAGAGTATATTATTAATCACCCATCCAGTCAGGAAATATTTATCAAGTTCCAGTTATGTGCCGGGCACCTGAGTAGCAATTCTCAATGTAC
>NW_011889001.1:213453-219168 GCF_000151845.1 Pteropus vampyrus | reverse complement strand
GGAGATTGTTAAATTCTGAAATCAGAGAAATACCACTGAATCCTAAGAATAAAATCAGGTTAGTGGAAAATAAATGAAAGATAAATTGCAAGAATTGTAATTGTTCTGAAGTATTTGCAATTCTTTAATTGTTTCTCCAAATAATGCAGCTTTATTGATGCAATCATTTTACTTAAGCCAGTTTCCTTTTAATAACTTTAAGACATATTTTCTTTTTCTAGAAAGAGCATTACTTTGTGGAAAGAGCATATTTGGATGCAGTGATTCCCCAAATCTCATAGACTGGCGACATCAGAATCTCTTGGGGTTCTATTTGTAAAAAATAATATAAACGGAGCCACTTTAAAATAGAATTATTGCTGTCATCCCAGAGGAACTGCCTTGCGGGTCTTATGCCTCAAACCTTTGGAATGTTAAAACAGGGCAAAATAACCTTTGGACTGGGCCTGAGGCAACACTGTGTCCCAAATAACTGTTTGCAAAGATAACAAGAAAGCAGATATTATGGCCACAGGATTGATGATTAGTGTATTGAAAATTAAAAATATTGTTTAGAATTAGCATCATTTTGTTAGCTTATCTGCACCAATAGAAATGCCTTACTTCTATCGATGTCATTTTCCCCTTCCCTTTCTCACAAATACACCTTGCCTTCGTCTCCTTCTAATGAGAACATTTTTTTAGGTTTCTGCCTGACTCGATGCTTCCCAAATAGCTATTCTTTTTGATCTCAAATAAATACTTGTCGCCTCTCACTTTGAAAGGCCTTTTATTTTTAGGTTAATCTCATAGACAGGCTACATCAGAATCTCTTGGGGTTCTATTAAAAGTACAGATTTGAGGGCTCCACTCTTAAATATCCTGATTTAATGGGTCTAAATGGGAGCTAGTAGTATGAATTGTCACCCATCTTTTCAGAATATTTCGATTGGCAGCCAGATTTGAGAACTGTGATCTGGTCTCTCTAACCACTGGACTTCAAAAGCCGGCTAATTGGACTGCAAAGACAAGGAGCCACCACACACTTGCTGTCAGCTTACCATAATGGGGAAAGCATCTCCCATTAGAAGAAAAGTAGTTTTGACTCACTTGGCTCTGCATGTCAGTGAAATGACAGGGAAGACACTCTGAGGTACGATAGAGGAGCTGGCAAAATGCAGTTCCTCCATGTGTAAGAAATGAACCCATTTGTACCCCACATCCTAGGACTGAAGACATGATGTAAGAGGAAACAGAAATAACTGTAAGCTCTCATCCCATGCCTGTAGCTCACCTCTGCCCCTTTTGGGTAAATATAAGCAGGGTAGATTAGAGGTCAGAAAAGTGCTCAGAGGGGAGGATGACATCCAGGACCAAGTCTGATTGTAATCTTCCAAAAGGCCAATCCCCTTCCTCCCCCACATCTTCCTGGGGCCCTTTATGGTCAGGTTTTGGCGTTACAACTCTGGTGGACCAAACACTAACATCAGGAATTTTTCAGAGTATATTATTAATCACCCATCCAGTCAGGAAATATTTATCAAGTTCCAGTTATGTGCCGGGCACCTGAGTAGCAATTCTCAATGTACTTTAAGTCACTGAGAAAACTTAAAACTTGCAAATGTTCAGGCCCCACACCAGAAATTTGTAGTCAGTTGTTTTCACATATGCTCTACAAATCTGTAGTTCTGAGAGCATCCAAGGTGATCTTAATGAATCGCCAAGGTCAAGACTTACTGCGCTACACCAGAGGTCCTCAAACATGAGCCAGCATCAGAATCACCTGGAAGGTTTGGTGAGACAAAGGTTTCTGCCTTCACCCTGAGACTTCCTGCTTCAGCAGTTTCAAGGTGGGAGCCAAGAATTCCCTTTTCTCCAAGTTCCCAGTATTACTGAACCAGAGGGTCCACCCACCCGATGTGCAGCAAAGCCAAACACTAAATACCAAGTTTTGCAATGGAGAAATTAGAGCTGTTTATTGGCAGGATGCCAAGCCAGTTGAACAGGAAACTATCGCTTAACACCTGAACACCCCAATGGTTTTCAATCATGAGTTTTTAAAAACAAAGATTGAAGGTTAGGGTAAGGTGTGGCAGGTAAAGCTGGTTGGTTAGTTCTTATGCAAGCCTCAGCAGTTTTCCTTAGTCTGATTAATTTAAGCCCTGACATCATCTTGTCTAGAGCCTTTGAAACTTTAGTCAGGTGATCTAACTGGGTTAAGGAAACAAGATTCTGCAAAACATCTCATGATTGTGTGTCAGTGATGTTATCTTTAGATCAAAAAGCAGAAACTAAACTTCTTGTGACCATAGTTATTGTTTAAGCTATCATTGCTTTAAGCTTACTTAACTAACTACATTTTTTCTATTATCTCAAGCGAAGTGTACTTTTAAACATTTTTCCTGGAACTTGCTTTATATATAGGCAGGCCTCTAGGACATGACTCACATACTTTCTTAATTTTTAACTATAAACTACATGGTAACCAAAGTAATTGAAACATTTAGTTAAAGCCTATAATTATATCTCTAGACTTCATAACCTAATACCTAAGTATGTTTACTGTTAACTGTTGGTTTCACATGGTGATACTGATCCTGCTGACCCAGGACCATAGTCAAAGCTATGGAAGTACTTAGTCCCTGCATCTCATGATACCCGTAGTTAACTAAAAATATATCCTCTTGCCTGTTCCTTAGCCAGCATCGGGGCCCACATGGAAATCACACCATGGAGTCACCCGAAGCTATTGTATTCCATGAATCTCCAAGCTCAAGTCCTTGGCCTGACTCGGGAGCCTGCTTTGATAAGGTATAGAGAGCTGCATTCCTACTGGAGGCTCTGGGGGTTAGAAGAGGATCTGCTCCCAAGCTCAGTCAGGTTCTTACCAGGATCCAGTTCTTTGAGGTTGTAGGACTGATGTCCCTTTTATTTGCTGGCTGTAAGCTAGGGCTCCTCTTAGCTCTTAGAAACCTCTCTGGTCCTCTATCTTAGAGCTAGCAGTAGCACATCAAGGATGAGATGTATCAATATCATCCTTCTCCATCTTAGAATCTCTCCTGCTGCCTCTTCTGCTTTTAAGGTTTTGTGCAATTACATGGGGCCCACCTGGACAATCCAGGATAATGAGCTTGTCTTAAAGCCAGCTGATTAGCAAACTTAATAAATTGTCAAAGTCTCTTCACAGCAGTACTTAGGTTAGTGTTTGATTGAACAACCATGGGACAGGAATTTTGAGAGATACCTTTGTACTTCTGCCTACCCCACCATGCTACCTGTTTTTCATTGCTGTCCAATGAGCAGACTATTCCTTCCTAGCATCATCCAGTACCTGCCCTCCAGCATCCCAGGCCGCCAGCACCTGGACTAGCCCAGAGATAAGACAGAACACTAGTGCTGACTGCCAAGAGAGGAAGGTTCTCAGTGTCTCTGACACTGTGACCAGGAAGAGAAGGAAAAATGCCCCTGATCACTGTAAAAGTATTTCATTGTCTTAATTAGAGCTCCAGTTAACTGCTTAGCAAGATTTACAAAATCTTCAGCCGGACAAATGAAGTCTTTGTTTCTGGGAAATTCAGGTCTGACTAGCTAAAGAGAATCCTCAGTTGTGGGCTAGCATGTTACAGATCCCCTCCAGGCTCACTGCCTATAATCCATTGGCCACACCACAGCCACCTGAGGGATCATCCATCCAATACACAAATACGATCATGTTCTTGCCTGTTTCTGTTCCTTCTATGTCTCTTTTGATGCTCAAGATTCTAAGTTCCTGGAGTATAAAAAAAGACCCCTAATCTGGCTCCCATGGGTCCCTCCAGCCTCATCACTTCTGACCTTACTTGCACTGTGTACTGCCTAAATGTCTCAAGCTCCCAGGGCACACTGTGACATTCTATACCTCCAGATCTCTGCTCTGGCTGACTGCCTAGAACACCTTCTCCCCTACTCTCTAACTAACCTTCAATCACCCATCACTCAACTTAGGTATTTACTCCTTCAAGAAGGCTCTTTTCTCTCCATGGCTAGACCAGACAAGGTGGCCCTGAGTGTTAGTTACCCAGTTATATCTCTATCTCCTCTCCTAGATGAAGATTTCCTTGAACAGTACATGGTGCCTGGCTCAGCATGGCACTCAAAAATGTTTGCTCGAGTTTGGAGAAACATGGCAAAGTGAGAGGCATCCCCAGATCTCTCCCCTTGAAACATCAACAAGCTGAACATCTAAAATTCAACAAAAAGCACCCAAACTGCACACCAGCACATCTGAGTGTGAGATCTGCACATAAGAGCTACCACAGGTCAGAACCCTGGGTGTTTGGTGGAGGACTGAGAGAAATAAAGAAGCTGCCTCTCCTAGCCGCCAGAGCTACCTGTAGGAGAAGGGGGAGGGGAAAAGGTGCGGCGACTTCCCTGAACACCCTTGCCTGGGAGAGTTGTGAGCTCCATGCGGCCAGTAGCGGGGCCCAGTCATCAGGGCAGAAAGCAGAGAAGCAGGATGGCAGAGAAACAATAGTTGATTTTTACCAGCCACAGTTGCAAAACCAAGGCTGAGCCACAGCCCCCAACCCCCAACCCAGAGGGCTCCTCCCCCTATATCCTCCAAGACCAAACACCGCAGAGCCCCAGGGGAATCTGAGCAAACGCTACTGAAACTGTCGCTAACACTCACTAGGACTAAGACTGAGGGTAGCAAGCGTGATTAAATATCTACAAGAAAATAAAAAGGCATTATTAAGGCTTTATATAAAGCAGGGATCCAAGAGGCTTAGATGCCACCTATTGAAAACCAAAAGAAAAGCACCTACTTTCCAACAGGCTAAAGAGAGACCTTTGTATAATAAATCTTCTTTCTAGGGGAGAGGGGGGGGAAGCAGAATACATTTCCATTATGCCCAGGTGGAGAAATAGTCTATTAAACACCATGAACAACCAAGGTGACAAGGCATCTCAGGAAGAAAGAGAAAACTCCAGAAAATAAGCTTACAGACATAGAAATATGCAACTTAAATGACAGAATTCACGATGGTATTTCTGAAAAAAAAAACTCAGTGAGTTCCAAAACAAGTCAACAATTTCAGGAATTGAAAAAACACCTAGATGAGCAGAGCAAGAAGATTGAAACTCTCAAAAAGAACAGAATAGATCTTCTGGGGGGAAAAAAAACACTATGAGAGATGAAAAATGAAATAGCAAGTTTGGGAAATAGAGTCGACCAAATGGAGGAAAAGATCAGTGATATCAAAGACAGAAATCTAGAAATAGAAAGAAGAAGAGAAAAACTGAAGAATGAAAAAAATGAAAGAGAAATACAAGAATTAACTGATACCATTAGGAGAGGAAACATAAGAATAATGGGCATCGTCGAAGGCAAAGAAAAGGAGTAGGGAATAGAAAGCTTTTCAGACAAATAATTGATGAGAATTTCCCAAATCTAAGGAATGAACTAAAGCTTGGAATTCAAGAAGTCAACAGAACACCCAATTATCTCATCCTAAAAAGGCCTTCACCAAGACACACTGTATTAAAGTTATCAAAATCAATGACAAAGACAGAATTCTCAGGGCAGCCAGGAAGAAGAAAATGGTAATGTATAAAGGAAAACTCTTTAGACTATCGTCGGACTTCTCAGCACAGACCTTAAAAGCCAGGAAAGAGTGGAATCAAATATTCTAAATATTAAGTGAAAAGAACTACTAACCTAGAATAATGTATCCAGCTAAGCTCTCCTTTAGATAT
>NW_011889001.1:210810-213403 GCF_000151845.1 Pteropus vampyrus | reverse complement strand
AAAAAAAACACTATGAGAGATGAAAAATGAAATAGCAAGTTTGGGAAATAGAGTCGACCAAATGGAGGAAAAGATCAGTGATATCAAAGACAGAAATCTAGAAATAGAAAGAAGAAGAGAAAAACTGAAGAATGAAAAAAATGAAAGAGAAATACAAGAATTAACTGATACCATTAGGAGAGGAAACATAAGAATAATGGGCATCGTCGAAGGCAAAGAAAAGGAGTAGGGAATAGAAAGCTTTTCAGACAAATAATTGATGAGAATTTCCCAAATCTAAGGAATGAACTAAAGCTTGGAATTCAAGAAGTCAACAGAACACCCAATTATCTCATCCTAAAAAGGCCTTCACCAAGACACACTGTATTAAAGTTATCAAAATCAATGACAAAGACAGAATTCTCAGGGCAGCCAGGAAGAAGAAAATGGTAATGTATAAAGGAAAACTCTTTAGACTATCGTCGGACTTCTCAGCACAGACCTTAAAAGCCAGGAAAGAGTGGAATCAAATATTCTAAATATTAAGTGAAAAGAACTACTAACCTAGAATAATGTATCCAGCTAAGCTCTCCTTTAGATATCATGGAGAAATAAAGGCCTTCCCAGACATACAAAAATTGACGGAATTCTCCACCATGAGGCTTGCACTACAGAAAATACTGAAAGGGGTCAGCTCACCTAAAACAAACACACACACACACACACACACACAAAACGATAATTAGGAGTAAGGTGACTATCAGGCAAATAGAAGCAGAGGAGTGCAACCATTACTAAGAACAGGGCATTATAAGCTTAAACAATAAGAAGAGAATTGCTATAGCGAGATAGTAATGCATGTTCAACATACATAGGGACAAAATTAGACAACAATGACTGAAAAAGGGAGGATTCAAAGATCCAAATTTGCAAAGGGGAATGGAGAGAAGGCACATGCAGAAGAAAAGGGATGACTATATATATAACTATCCTTTACATATTCATAATGGTCACCACACACCAAAAATTCAGAACTGAAGTATATAACATAAAACAAGAAGGACCAGAGGGAAAACCCACAGAAGCCAACCAAAATAAAGAAAACAGAAACATAAGGACAAGGAAGCAATGGAAACACCGAGCTACCAGAAAGCAAAAGATAAAATGGCTATAAGAAGACCTCCTATTTCAATAATCACCCTAAATGTAAATGGACTAAATGAACTCACCAATAAAAAGGCACAGAGTTGCAGAATGGATCAAAAAAACAAAACCCAAGCATACACTTCCTCCAGGAGACACGTCTCAGCTCCCAAGACAAATATAGACTCAAAGTGAAAGGGTGGAAAATGATATTTCAAGCAAATGGCATTCAGAGAAAAGCGGAAGTAGCAGTGCTAATATCAGATGAAATAGACTTCAAAATAAAAAAGGTAAAGAAGGATACTGGAGGACACTTCATAATGATAAAGGGAATCATGCACCAAAAAGGCATAACACTTATTAATATCTATGCTCCCAATAAGGGAGCCCTGAAATATGTAAAGCAATTACTAACAGAACTAAAGAGAGAAACAGACCAAAACACTATCATAGTAGGGGACCTAAATACCCCACTGTCGGATTTGGACAAATCATCCAAACAGAAAATCAATAAGGAAATAACATCCTTAAATGATACATTAGACCAACTGGACATAATTGGCATATACAGAGCCTTCCATCCCAAAACAGCTGCTGATACATTCTTCTCTGCTGCACATGGAACATTCTCAAGGATTGATCACATACTGATACACAGAGATAGCCTCAACAAATATAAGAGAGTTGAAATCATACCAACCATATTCTTTGATCATAATGCTTTGAAACTAGAGATTAACTGCAAAAAGAAATCAGGAAGAACCACAAATATGTGGAAATTAAACAACATGCTGCCAAAGAATAACTGGGTCAGAGAAGAAAAAAAAAGGGAGATCAAGAGATACTTAGAAACAAATGATAATGATACTACAACATATCAAAACTTTTGAGACACAGCAAAAGCAGTCATAAGAAGAAAGTTCATATCATTACAGGCCTATTTCCAAAAACAAGAATGAGCCTAAATAAACAACCTAATGCTTCATCTTAAAAAACTAGAAAAGGAAGAACAAATAAAGCCTAAAGTCAGCAGAAGGAAAGAAATAATAAAAATTAGAGCATAAATAAATAAAATTGAAAACAAACAAAAAAAGCACAATAGAAAAAAATAAATGCAACAAAGAGCTGG
This sequence comes from Pteropus vampyrus, assembly GCF_000151845.1. Taxonomy (NCBI): domain Eukaryota; kingdom Metazoa; phylum Chordata; class Mammalia; order Chiroptera; family Pteropodidae; genus Pteropus; species Pteropus vampyrus. Next base: position 211,152 of record NW_011889001.1, on the reverse strand, counting down.
TTCTTTGAGAAGATTAATAAAATTGACAAACCTCTGGCTAGACTCACTAAAGAAAAAAGAGAAAGGACACAAATAAACAAAATCAGGGAAGAAAGAGAGGTAATTACAACTGATAACACAGAAATACAAAGATCATATAAGAATACTATGAAAAAGTATATAAAGCCAAATTTAATAAAGTAGAAGAAATGGATCAGTACTTAGAAAAATATAATCTTCCTAGACTGAATCAAGAAGAACTGGAAAGTCTCAATAGACAGATCAGCAGTATGGAAATTGGAACAATTATCAAAAACCTACCAAAAAGTAAAAGTCCAGGATCAGATGGCTTCACCAGTGATT
>NW_011889001.1:206603-209880 GCF_000151845.1 Pteropus vampyrus | reverse complement strand
TCTCAATAGACAGATCAGCAGTATGGAAATTGGAACAATTATCAAAAACCTACCAAAAAGTAAAAGTCCAGGATCAGATGGCTTCACCAGTGATTCTACCAAACATTCAAAGAAGATTTAATACCTATTCTCTTCAAACTCTTCCAAAAAATCAAAGAGGAGGCAATACTTCCCAACTCATTTTATGAGGCCAATATTACCCTGATATTAAAATCTGGTAAAGATAACACTAAAAGAGAAAACTACAGACAGATATCTCTCATGAATATAGATGCAAAAGTCCTAAATAAGATACTAGTGAACCGAATACAGCAATATATTAAAAAGATTGTACACCACGATTGAGTGGGCTTCATTCCAGGGGCACAGGGATGATTCAATATATGCAAATTGATTAATGTGATACACCACATAAACAAATTAAAAAATAAGAATCATATGATCATATTAATAGATGCAGAAAAAGCCTTTGATGGGATACAGCATATTTATTTATGATCAAAACACTTAACAAAATTGGTATAGTAGGAAAGTACCTTAACATAATAAAGGCCATATATAACAAACCCTCAGCCAACATTATACTTAATGGTGAAAAAAAAAACCCTTCCCCTCTAAGATCCACTATCGCCACTGTTATTCAATATAACTCTGGAGGTCCTAGAGTATGCCATCAGGCAAGAGAAAGATATAAAAGGCATCAAATAGGAAACAAAGAAGTCAAACTGTCACTATTTGTGGATGACATGATTCTCTATATAGAAAACCCTAAAGACTCCACAAGAACACTACTAGAAACAATAAGCAAATACAGTAAAGTCTCTGGATACAAAACCAACGTTCGAAAATCCACAACTTTCCTATACTCTAATAATGAAATGTCAGAAAAAGAAGTGGAAAAACATAATTCTGTTTGCAATTGCAACAAAATAGAATAAAATATCTAGGAATAAATTTAACAAAATATATGAAAGACCGATCTAATGAAAACTATTACTCTATTAAAAGAAATCGAAGAAGATACAAAAAAAGTGGAAAGATATTCCATGTTTTTGGATTGAAGAATCAACATAGTTAAAATGACCAGATTACCTAAAGCATTATACAGATTTAATGCAATCCCCATCAAAATCCCATTGGCATTTTTTAAAGAAATAGAACAAAAAATCATCAGATTTGTATGGAAGCACAAAAGACCCCTAATTGCCAAAGCCATTCTGAGAAAAAAAAACAAGACTAGAGGCATCACTCTGCCTGACTTCAAATTATACTATAAAGTGACAATAATCAAAACGGCATGGTATTGGCAGAAAAACAGACACACGGACAAGTGGAACAGAATCAAGAGTCCAGAAGTAAACCCATATTTATATGGGCAAATAATTTTCGACAAAAATAAAAGCCAAAAACATACAGTGGAGAAAGGACTCTTCAATAATTAGTGCTGAGAAAACAGGAAAGCCACCTACAAAAGAATGAAACTAGACTGTTGTCTATCACCACACACCAAAATTAACTCAAGATGGATTAAGACCTGAATATAAGACCTGAAACAATAAAATGCATAGAAGAAAACATAGGAACTAAAATCAAGGACTTTGGACTTAAAAAGAGGATTTTATGAATTTGACCTCAAAAGCAAGGGAAGTAAAAGCTAAAATAAATAAATGGGACTACATCAAACTGAAAAGCTTCTGCTCAGTCTATGGCCATTCCACCCTGAATCTGCCCAATCTTGTCTGATCTCAGAAGCTAAGCAGGGTCAGGCCTGTTTAGTAGTTGGATGAGAGACCACCTAGGAATGCCAGGTACTGTAGGTGTTAAAAGAATTAAAAACAAATAAACAAACAAATAAATAAATAGCTTCTGCTCAGCAAAAGAATTTGTCAACAAAGTAGAGACAACCATCCGAATGGGAAAATATATTTGTAAGTAATACCTCTGATAAGGGCCTAATATCCAAAATATACAAAGAACTCATACAACTCAACAACAACAAAAGAAATGATCCGATCAAAAAATGAGCAGAGGACCTGATCAGACACTTCTCCCTAGAGGACATACAAACGGCCAACAAATATTTGAAAAGATGCTCAACATTGCTAGCTATTAGGGAAATGCAAATCAAAACCTCAGTGAGATACTGTCTCACACCTGTTAGAATAGCTATAATCAACAGGACAAGTTGCATTGGAATAATCAGTGTGGGAGACAGAAAACGGCCAGAATAGGGCCCAATCTGCAGGAGTCACTTCTTCACTTACAGGGCCCATTGCGAAATGAAAATGCAAGGCTGCTTGTTCAGAGGATATTAAGAATTTGAGGGAGAGAAAAAAAATTGGTGTAGATGATAGAGGCTCTGTTCATCCCTCTGTTCATCTAAATCAAAGTTGTGACAGAAACAAGGAACAGCAGCAAGGAAAAATCACCTGGAATCTTGATGAACAAGCCATACAACTAGGGAGAAATACAAGAAAGCACCTTGCAGTGGCAGAAGGTAGAACGGGGTGAGGACACGGGATGACCCAGTCTTGATCGGCTGAGATGGAGGCTGCAGCTGCGGCAGTGGCAGTGGCAGAGGCAGAAGCCTCTTGAAGGGGCTGCGTCCACAAGCGATGTTCGCAGTGATGGACCTGTTCGCTCTGAGCACCAGTCCCCATTCAGCTGCACACAGGGGACACCAGGGACTTACAGGGAGACGTTGTCAGAGTGAGGGCAGAGGGGAGACTCTCTCTGTACAGAAGTGCCGGTGGTATCCATTGTTCCCTGTTGAGCCCTCCCCCTACCCAGTGCATGGACACAGCGCCACCATTGCTGTGAGTTCATCAGACTGGATAACCCAGGTTGCTCTGCCCAGAGGATTCCCTGAAACCCCGCCTCCCTCAACTCACGGCTCCACCCAGGCCACATCCAGGTATATCCTTAGCAAGTCAACTGCTCCTTGCTGAGACTCACACCGGAGGCAGTTGGCCTCGGTTTCTGGTGTGACCTTTTGAGGCAATTATAAGCACAGCATCTGTGGATTGCTTGCTGAATCTTAACAGGTGGCCCCGGAGTAGCAGAGGCTTGGGCTAAATTTGGCCCGCAGCTGAACCCCTCTCAGGACTGTGCCACTGGACACCTACATCACAAATCTGCACTAATAAGACCGAAAGACTTAGGAGCAGACACAGAAAGACACGGAAAGACAGCCAAAATAGGAAGACAAAGAAGCAGAAACCATATGAGAGAACAGAACAGAGATCCAGATACAATGGAGTCAAGTAATCTAACAGAT
>NW_011889001.1:205215-205748 GCF_000151845.1 Pteropus vampyrus | reverse complement strand
TGCCGGTGGTATCCATTGTTCCCTGTTGAGCCCTCCCCCTACCCAGTGCATGGACACAGCGCCACCATTGCTGTGAGTTCATCAGACCGGATAACCCAGGTTGCTCTGCCCAGAGGATTCCCTGAAACCCCGCCTCCCCCAACTCACGGCTCCACCCAGGCCACATCCAGGTATATCCTTAGCAAGTCAACTGCTCCTTGCTGAGACTCACATCAGAGGCAGCTGGCCTCGGTTTCTGGTGTGACCTTTTGAGGCAACTATAAGCATAGCATCTGTGGATTGCTTGCTGAATCTTAACAGGTGGCCCCGGAGTAGCAGAGGCTTGGGCTAAATTTGGCTTGCAGCTGAACCCCTCTCAGGACTGTGCCACTGGACATCTACGTCACAAATCTGCACTAATAAGACCGAAAGACTTAGGAGCAGACACGGAAAGACACAGAAAGACAGCCAAAATAGGAAGACAAAGAAGCAGAAACCATATGAGAGAACAGAACAGAGATCCAGATACAATGGAGTCAAGTAATCTAACAGAT
>NW_011889001.1:197542-204560 GCF_000151845.1 Pteropus vampyrus | reverse complement strand
CGGCAGTGGCAGTGGCAGAGGCAGAAGCCTCTTGAAGGGGCTGCGTCCACAAGCGATGTTCGCAGTGATGGACCTGTTCGCTCTGAGCACCAGTCCCCATTCAGCTGCACACAGGGGACACCAGGGACTTACAGGGAGACATTGTCAGAGTGAGGGCAGAGGGGAGACTCTCTCTGTACAGAAGTGCCGGTGGTATCCATTGTTCCCTGTTGAGCCCTCCCCCTACCCAGTGCATGGACACAGCGCCACCATTGCTGTGAGTTCATCAGACTGGATAACCCAGGTTGCTCTGCCCAGAGGATTCCCTGAAACCCCGCCTCCCTCAACTCACGGCTCCACCCAGGCCACATCCAGGTATATCCTTAGCAAGTCAACTGCTCCTTGCTGAGACTCACACCGGAGGCAGTTGGCCTCGGTTTCTGGTGTGACCTTTTGAGGCAATTATAAGCACAGCATCTGTGGATTGCTTGCTGAATCTTAACAGGTGGCCCCGGAGTAGCAGAGGCTTGGGCTAAATTTGGCCCGCAGCTGAACCCCTCTCAGGACTGTGCCACTGGACACCTACATCACAAATCTGCACTAATAAGACCGAAAGACTTAGGAGCAGACACAGAAAGACACGGAAAGACAGCCAAAATAGGAAGACAAAGAAGCAGAAACCATATGAGAGAACAGAACAGAGATCCAGATACAATGGAGTCAAGTAATCTAACAGATGCAGAGTTCAAAGCACTGGTTATAAAGATGCTCAGTGAAATTTTGGGACGTGTAGATAAATTCAGTGAGAACTTTGACAAAGAGATTTTTAAAAAAAAAAAACATAAAAATGGAAGTGGAAATTATAAAAGAGAACCAGTCTGAAATGAAGAACACATTATCTGAGATGAGAAGTATATTCGATGGAGTAAACAAAGGAATAAACAAAGTGAATGAAGAAGAGGATCAAATGCCCTATCTAGAGGACAGAAAAGCCAATTAGGATACTCAGAATGGCAAGAAAAAAGATGCCAAGACTATAAAAATAATTCAAGGAGCATATGGGACACTATTAATGCTCTAAATATTCATCTGATCAGCGTAACCGAAGAAAATCAAGATGTTGAACAGCTGTTTGAAGAAAACTTCCCTAACTCGATGAAGGAAATGGACATAAAACCCCAGGAAGCTCAGAGAATTCCAAAAATCAAGGATCCAAAGAGGTCCACACCAAGACACAACATAATTAAAGTGCCAAAGGTTAAATACAAAGAAAGAATATTAATAACATCAAGAGAAAAACAGATAATTACATATAAGGGAAAAACAATAAGACTGGCAGCTGATTTCTCAGAAGAAGCTATGCAGGACAGAAGGGCTTGGCAAAAAATATTAGACAGGATGAAGACCCAGGATCTGTAACTAAGACTACTTTATCCAGCAAAGCTATCATTTAGAGTTGAAGGACAGATAAGGAGCTTCCCAGACAAAAATAAGCTCAAGGAATTTATCACCACCAAGCCAGTATTACAGGAAGTGTTGGAGGGACCTCTTTAAGAAGAAAAAACATGAATCAAAAACAGGAATAAAGAATGGTAACAACTACATTCCTATCAATGAGTACCTTAAATGGAAAAGAATTAAGTGTTTCAACCAAAAGATAGAGTGGCTGAAAAGATAAGAAAACAAGACCCCTACATACGAAAAGTAAGGGAATGAAAAAGATTTTGCTTTGATAGACCTAGAAGTATTTAAGTCAGGCAGAGAAAAATAAATACTATATGATTTCACGTATATGCAGAATCTAAGGAATAAAAAGAACAAACTAATCAAAAACAGACTCACAAATATAATGGACGATTTGGTGTTGGACAGAGGGGACGGGAGTTGGGTGGCTGGGAGAATGGGGTGAAGGGCTAAAGAAGTACAAATTAGTAGCTGATGGATGGTCATGGGGATGGGGTGCATGGGATAGGGAATGCAGTTAGCATTAATAAGTTGGCTAGGTGAAGGGTCAGGGGAGGGAGGAAGCAATGGGAGGGATCGTTTTATGAACTATATAGATGTCTAACCAATGTACTGTATACTAGAAACTCAATTAAAAATATAATTAAAAAAAAAAAAGAATTTGAAGACGGCAGAGCATTGAACCATGCATGGGGTATTTCTAAGAGCAGAGCCCCATGTGACTTCACAGGTTATACCCCTGTCAGTCAGCCTGCTAGTCTAGAATCTTGACACGGGCTAAATAGTGAAGCTAGAAAGGCCAGACTACTCACCTTCCATTTCTCAAAAACCCTCAAGGCTGATTTTACATGTCTATAAAGTTAACCTATTGAAATAGTCTTTTAGCTGAAGGGTGACTGTAATACAACCTCGTTAAGGCCTCTTTCTTTAGCTAAGAGGAAGATATCACCTGCATTACAACACTGGCCACAAAGTATAAAGCAGGTCTATGTCAATAGCCAAGGATCCGGGCATGTGTGAGCCCACTTTCTAAACACAGATGTTAAAAACGCCAAATCGCACCAGTGTGTACATGTCCACAGCCAGCCTCTTCCCGCAGCTGGGTTCAGAAGGCTCTGGGTCGCAAGATGGAGCCAATGGGAGGGCTGGGATACCCACCAGTTTGTTCTCAGGAGCATGATACAATCCACATGATGGGATGGTTATCCACGTGGCAGGACAGCCTCTGGACAGAACCAACCAGTCTCAGGTACAAATCAGTGACAGGGAATCCCACCGAGGGTCAAAGAGCTACAAATAACAGAGATATCTCAAGTCAGTTTTTAAAATGCTGTTGGGTGAGGGTGAAGCAGAGCTCTTGCTTGGTGCCACAGAATGAAACTGGGAGCACCAGGCTATGGGCAAATTGGAACTTAAAGGCAGCAAGGATACAAGGAAGCTGTGACACGTTTCTCCCTCAGTGCCCCTGCTTTCTCTGTTCCTGCACCATTTCCCTTCCTTTCTCCTCTAACAAGCTGGTGAGCTGAAGTTTAATTTTGTGGCTGAAACAAGAAGCTTTGGGATGGGGGTGGCCTTCCCCTCACGGGTTTGAGGTAGCAAGCCCTTTCCAAATTCTGCGAACTGCCCCTTTGTGATGAATAAACTACATCTGAGTGTGGGAGGTAAATGCAGCAGAATGACAGCCAAGCAGCTGTGGACATCTCAGGTCTTGGGGAGAGGATGGACAGGAGCAGGACCACAACAAGGGTTGGGAATGATGAAGGAGAAAACCAGAACAAAAGAAGTAAGTTAGTGCAATGCAACAAAGCAAGGATTGTCACATACTCTATCAAGTCAGGATGAAAGGAAACAGGGGTGGTGGTTCAGGGGAGAGCCAAACAGGGATGGCCTCAGAAGGCTTTGGAAAGAGGAACCCCAACCTGAATTTGGTGAGATCTTGTCCTTGGCATACCACCAGGAACTGCTCACTTCCCTTTAAAGACCGGGAATGTAGAAATTCACGCAGCTACTTGGCATAGAAGCAAACTAGAAATAAGAGGCTTGACTTGCTTGTTGAACCATGACAAGCAGCAGGCTGTAGTTGTACCATATGCTTCTAAGTCACCCATCTCTATACAGTTTCCTCTCAGGTATTCTTCACATGCCAGCAGAATATATTCTACACAGGCAGTGAAGCTAGCCATGGGCTGCCCTTCTGACCCAGAGAGTATAAAAGGGAGACATCCATCTGCAGTCCTTGTCACTCTACCTTGTGCCCTGTGAGGTGGTAGCCCCAGACATGGACAGTGAGTGGCAGTGACCCTCCACTAAAAGCAGACTTGCCACGTGGAGCCAGAGAAGCATTGACTGGATGACTAAGAATAGGACATTATTTAGAATTATCACTTACCTTAAATCAGACCAAAGATCAGAGTAAGGGACACAAAGACCGACATCTCATATATCTAGTGGAGACACTTGAGCCACAGAAAACTTACTGCTCTGGAAAGAATGTGCTTTGGAGGTAGGTATTCCTAGCTAACTGTGTCATCTCAGGCAAGTTACTCAACCCCTCTGACTCTTCATGAAATGAAAATATCTACTACGCACAGTTGTTTAGAGAATTACACGAGATATTACAGTGCTTCTCACAGACATCTAGTAAATGTTAGAGATACTTATCTTCTCATACCTCTAGATTATGGACTCGTGGCCTGTCTCAATCCGGTTCATCACATGAAGGCAGATATGGAACTCAATAACATAGCCCTGAACGATAGAAAAGCCACAATTTCTACTGAGCCTTATAATTACTTTTAAAAATTAATGATGAAATCATTCCTGCCCTCTTCTGTGATTTGGCAAATGGTTTTTGCTTTCTTATTCACAGTTAGAAATGTCACCAGCACAGACCCAAGAGGTTGCCTGGTGAGTTTTCTGGGACCCTCCAGGAGAAATGTCTCATCCCTACTTATTCGCAAAGTTCTGACATTTTAGCTGGAGGTGTGTTTTGTTGTGTTTTGTTTTGGTTGTTGAAGTCCCCTGTATTCATTTGCAAGAGCTGCCCAAAATGAAGTATCACAAACTAAGTGGCTTAATCAACAGAAATGTATTGTATCACAATTCTGGAGGTTCAACATCTGGAATCAAGGTGCTGGCAGGGTCTCGCAAACTGAGGGCTGTGAGGGAAGGATCTGTCCCAGGCCTCTCTCGGTAACGTGCAGATAGCCATTTTCTTCCTATGTCTCTTCACATTATCTTTCCTCGGTGCAGCTCTCTGTACCCAAATCCCCACTCCTGTAAGGACACCAGTCGTTTGGAAATAGAGGCTACCCTAATGACTTCATTTTGACTTGATTACCTGTATAAGGACCTAATCTCCAAATAAAGTCACATTCTGTGAGGTACTAGGGGTTAAAACTTCAGCGTATGAATTTGCGTGGGGGAAAGGGGACACAATGCAACCCATAGCATCCTGCCACCTCACTCACATGCACTTGTGCCAAATAGGGGAGGAGAGTGCAGTGTCACCTGGCCTGGCTCCTTCAGAAAATGGTGCATTTCCACAGTGAAGGGGAGAAATTGCCACTCCATACAATATTTCCCCTCAGCAAAGCCCATCCTGGGGTAGCTAACCAGGAAGGCATGTACTTGGCCTCTCTCAGACCTACCAAGATTTTTAGAGTCTGGGCTTATAGGCCAGGCCTATCTTCGTGGCCGTATTAATCATCCTGTAGGCAAGGACTTCACCACAGTGGCTTCGATAAGTCTGCTGGTCTTACACATCAGAAACTATATATAGCCAAGGGGTCAATATCAAGGTTTCTCACTTCTCATTCTGCCCATCTCGCTACAAAATGTGGAGATTCTGTTACATCTTAGGATAAGAACTCTAGAAGGTTTTGCTTCCTCAGGAAGAAAAAGAAGCAGGTAGAGAGGTAAAGAAAGTTCAGTGTTGTAGGTAAAATGTGGACGGAAGATCCCCCAGGGTTGCTCGTTTTCATGTTTGGTGACCGGAAGCTTCAGAAAACATCCCAGCAGCATCTTCACCTTGGGAACAGAGAAGGAGAAGTGAGGGCCCAGGCACACTGGAGAATTTACACTTAAGAAGAAAATAATAAAAGGTAGCGATGAAGAAGCTCGTCTTTGCAAATTCTGTTCCGAATCTCCCAGGCAAATCTGAAGTACTAATATCAGGGCCGGGTGGACAGGGGCTGCCAGATCTCTGCCCCTGAGAGTCGCATCCCCTCACTGCCCAGAGTGGAGGCAGTGCCTTGCTGGTGACCATCTCGGCCAAAGCAATTTTCCCCCTTGCCCTTTTAGACAAAACGAATTTTTCTTGGGTCAGCTTTAATGGTGAATCCAGCAGACACTGCTCAGGGTCATCCTCTCTGAAGAGTGGCATAATGCCAAGGGGGTGACCAGGCGGCCCCACGACAGGAGCACATCCTGGATGGAGTCCCAGTTTTGACCTTCCCCCCTAGGCTGCAGTGGGCCTCTTTTCACACCAGGTCCTCTCTCAGCCTCCTTTATTTTCCATGTTCATGTTTGTGAAAATTAAAACCCTGCAGATTTAATTAGGGGCCATGTTGGGAAAACGAATGGACAGAGTTTGGTGGGCAGCCAAGGGAATCTTGCCGGCTTGGGGGTGGGGCTCTCTGAGCATTTAAATGGAGAGAATGGTGGCTGTGCAGAGGAATCACCCCAGTGACAACGAAGCCTGGTTCCGGGTTCTTCCTCAGACACAAAGCCGAAGTAATTTTGCCTTAGAACATTATCATTTAAGAGCAAAAAAGACCTCTCAAACTATCTTTTTTTTTTTTTAACAACAGCCCTTTGAACAACAAATATAGTCATTCCAAAGAATTAAAACTTCAAATACCTGGCAGAGTCCTGGCATAAGAATTAGCACTGAGGCACTAAGCAATCAAATACCCTTGTTACCTTGTTACCTCCATTCCAGGGAGGCCCCAGGACAGTACTGTCCCATCGAAGTCTGCAAGTAGTGGTGAGGCAACTATTTGCATTAAACTCTGAGTTCCTCTCTTGCCAAGGGCACATGAGCATTTCTACCTCTGGTGTGGCCACTGACCATTACAGCTGTGTGACCTCACATAAGTTCCTTACCCTCTCTGGTCTCCACTTTAGGTCATTGTTATGGAGATCGAATACCACAGAATAATGCATTAACACCATGCCTAGTGGGCATGTAGTAATTGCTCAATAAATGCTAACCCTTTTAATTGTCCTATTTACTACCCCCCAACCCTGGGTTGGGGTTGTGCTCTGCAGATACATAACAGATGCTGAACAGAGATGGTAGTGCTGACTTTCCTTCAGACCAGTCTCTTTTTTTTTTTATTAAGTTTGTTGGGATAACATTGGTTAATACAACTATATAATTTTCAGGTGTAAATTATAATTTGACATCTGTATACCACCCAAAGTCCAGTTTCCTTCAGCTACCATATATTTGATCCCTGTTACCCACTTCATCCTACCCCTACCTCCCTATATTTGACCCCCTTTACCCCAACTACCTCCCCTCTCCTCCCCAACCTCCTACCCTCTGGTAACTACTAGTCCATTGTCCATG
>NW_011889001.1:191193-197492 GCF_000151845.1 Pteropus vampyrus | reverse complement strand
TTTTTTTTTTTTAACAACAGCCCTTTGAACAACAAATATAGTCATTCCAAAGAATTAAAACTTCAAATACCTGGCAGAGTCCTGGCATAAGAATTAGCACTGAGGCACTAAGCAATCAAATACCCTTGTTACCTTGTTACCTCCATTCCAGGGAGGCCCCAGGACAGTACTGTCCCATCGAAGTCTGCAAGTAGTGGTGAGGCAACTATTTGCATTAAACTCTGAGTTCCTCTCTTGCCAAGGGCACATGAGCATTTCTACCTCTGGTGTGGCCACTGACCATTACAGCTGTGTGACCTCACATAAGTTCCTTACCCTCTCTGGTCTCCACTTTAGGTCATTGTTATGGAGATCGAATACCACAGAATAATGCATTAACACCATGCCTAGTGGGCATGTAGTAATTGCTCAATAAATGCTAACCCTTTTAATTGTCCTATTTACTACCCCCCAACCCTGGGTTGGGGTTGTGCTCTGCAGATACATAACAGATGCTGAACAGAGATGGTAGTGCTGACTTTCCTTCAGACCAGTCTCTTTTTTTTTTTATTAAGTTTGTTGGGATAACATTGGTTAATACAACTATATAATTTTCAGTTATAAATTATAATTTGACATCTGTATACCACCCAAAGTCCAGTTTCCTTCAGCTACCATATATTTGATCCCTGTTACCCACTTCATCCTACCCCTACCTCCCTATATTTGACCCCCTTTACCCCAACTACCTCCCCTCTCCTCCCCAACCTCCTACCCTCTGGTAACTACTAGTCCATTGTCCATGACCATGAGTTTCTGTTTGTTTGTCCTGTTCATTTGTTGCTTTTAGGTTTATATCCCACATATAAATATCATGTGATTTTCAACTTTTTCTGTCTGGCTTATTTCGCTTAGCATGATTATCTCAAGGTCCATCCATATTGTCGCAACAGACCAGTCTCTTGACCTCAGTTTCCTCATCTGAAGACTGGAGTTAAGGATCTCTACCTCCTGCTCTGGATATCAAAATGAAACCACAAATGACAAAGGGCTTTGGGATCCACGATGATGAAAATTAATATTTTTACACTTGATTCAAAAGCACCTCCCCTAGAGTCAGACTAATGGGAGTTCTAATTGTTTTTTAGGTAATTACTTTACCTCTCTATGCTCCAGTTTTCCAACTGCAAAGCAGGGATAACAAAGGCAGACATCTTGTAGGTTATTATAAAGATGAAAAAGTTTGCGCTAAATGCTTAGAAGAGTGCCTGGCACATCCAATCGCTCCTTAGTCTTCTCTTATTATCACAGCTACTGTTCTCATCATTACCAAGAGCAGTACATGCAATAATCGGGACCATATTTCCTCTCTTAGGGGTTGCTCGTCCCAGGTCTTTTATGCTTACACATTACTGCCAATGACTCCTATCCCTTATATAAAAATCCAAGCATCATGAAAAGCACTTGGTTTCCTCTCCTTCCAGACTAATCACCACTTTAACCAGTGTTCTTTCCATGCCACAGCCCTACAGGTCAGGCTTTACTGGTTTCCAGTTTTTAAAATCCGGGTGTTGTAAGTCATAGTCAGGGCCTGCCTGCTTCCTGTTCATTTGGATTAATTTCTGTTGTTGGGAGGTTGGGTGGTCTCATGTAGACAGCGCTAGGGGAAAGGAAGGTTTGTCTTGCCAAGAAAATCCAATGGGTGATGATCCCAGAGGCAGAGGTATGTCCTCTGTGTGGGGGGTCAGTCATGCAGAAATACTAATAAGCTGACTGATAAAGGCCCTAATCCCTAAAAAATCATGGGCTCTAGCTATAAAGGGCAGCTCTTACGACAGAAGAGAAATACCCATTTGGTCAGAGATGGCTTGTTTCTCCTTGCCACTGTAAAATCTGACCACAAACTTAGTGGCTTAAAATAACACAAATTTATTATCTCAGACTTCTGGAGGTCAGCAGTCTAAAAATAAGGTGTCAACAGGGCTACGTTCCTTCTGGAAGTTCTTGAGGAGAATCTGTTTCCTCGACTCTTCCAGCTTTTGGCGGCTCCAGGTGTCCCTTGACTTGAGGCAGCATTGCTCCAATCTCCGCCTCCGTCCTCACATGTCCCCTCTTCTTTGTGTCTATTTCTCTTCTGTCTCTTTTAAGAATATTTGTCATTGGATTTAGGGCCCACTTGATTAATCCAAGATGATCTCATCTCAAGATCTTCAACTCGATTACAGTACAAAAACCCATTTTCCAAATAAAGTCACATTCACAGATAGTAGGGATTAGAACCCTATATCTTTTGGGGGTCACTATTCAACTCACTACAGAAGGAATTGTTGGATACGTGAATTACTAAACAGGGGACTTGCCTGTTCCTTAATAACTAGAAGCCATCCCGTAAGGAGTTATACACAGGAGTGGTCTGTAGGTTGGAAAGACCTTAGGGCATCCCAGCTCAGCCCTAAAGCTGAAGGTGAGCTTCCGGAGGACTGGGAAACTCCTTGGATGTCAAAACAACATACACCTTGTGGAGCCCTGGGTTTGGGTACAAGTGACACATCAGGGAAAATGGAGCTCCATTGAGTAGGACAGCTCAAAATTTGGGTGACAAAGAGCAGAATGGGAAATCATGCTTAGGGAGTGGTTCAGGCTGGTTCAGGGAGCTGTGCTTATACCAAGGGAGGCAAGGGTGGCCTCCGAGGGTAGGAGGCCCCAGAAGGGCCATGTCTGGGGGACTAGAGTGAGGTTGCATTGGAATAACCAGGCCAGAGACGGGCCCAGTGAGCAGGGACTGGGGGGACAGCCAGCATCCTTCACAAAGCTACCCCTCAGGCTGGCAACTAGGAAGCCTGAGGAAGCCAGACTCTTAGCTGGAAATAGCCTGTCAGGGTTACTGGCTTAACACCTTACAGATGAGGAGACCAAGGCCCAGGGAGAGATGGATGTCCCCAAGGCACAATGGTCAATGGTGCAGCTGCAGCTACAGCCCTGACTCTTGGCTCCTGGCCCAGCATCTTTCCTCTGCGTGGAAAGCACCACTGTCTCCGCTGTTTTGGGGAGCCAGGATCATGTGACCATGTTACCCAGAGAGTCATCAGGCCCTAAGACTGGTGCAGAAGACCACAGACATGAGCAGCGTTCGGTGCAGGAAAAAGTTAACCTGAAACGTGAGTAGTTACTGGGATGGCAAAAGGTGATTCAATGGAATCTTCTGATGGAACATGCGTCTTTTGTGGGAAGAATTTCTTGATATACGTCTGTTGGAGCCAAGCCTTCAGGGTAGGTCCTACCTGCCTGGGAAGACTCTAAAACGCAAGGGAGAGAAAAGAAGAAAAGAGTGCTAGGGTGAAGGGATGAGCTAGGGAGGGGACAGAGATGGAGATGGTATGATGTGCCCAAGGGGGACAGTCAATGGATGCTGGAAGAGAGGGGCTGCAGTGGCATCTGCAGAGGTCCTGCCTTGCCCTGATGTATACGTGACCTTCATGGCCTTCAGAGGAGTCTGTACCACTCAGGGATGCAGGTGGGCAGCGGCAGACACCTCTGGAGAGCCCCATGGAGAAATCGCCTTGTGTGGTTGTTGTGATGACACAGGCAGCACTGGGGACAGAGAAGATCATGAATAGCTTGTGTCCAGACAATAGGGGGGAGGGGTGAACCCCCACATATTGCAATTGGGGTGGGTTTGGGCCCATCTCATCCAGCTCTGCAAGAGGTTAGGAGGCTCCAGCTGACTCTTGAGTGACATGTTTTTACCATAACAGCCCTTAAATGGTCTATAACTGTTCTAACATCTACGATCGGGGGGCGACTTTGTCACAGACAAGTTGTGCTTTTAAGTGTTTTTCCTTTTGTTATCCCATCTCTACACGATTTTACTGGTCCACTCCCATTTTGGCTTAGCGCCAGTGTGTTCATAGTCACATACATCCAGGCTCACCCTGGACCCCAGCACTCACTAACTCCCTGCTCTCCTGGCCCCTCACCTGGGCCCAAAGTTGAAGCCCATATATTAAACCCCTCCTTTCACCCAGTGCCAGAACCTGCCCCACCCCCTTTTCTCCCTCCTCACTCCCTCTGCTCACTTCTGCACCCTAAATGCCCCCTTTCTCCGACCCCTCCACTAAAGTACAATTCTGTGAAGTCCTCAGCTTAGAAAACTGGTCCTTCCCTGACCCTCCGACCACCCGCATCACCATTCTGCTTCTCTCCTTCTCTTCACTCCTAAGGGAATCTTCTTCATGTCCTTGGCACCCATTCCTGAATGTCCCACAAACTGTCTTCAGCTTCTCTCCGGAGGCATGCTTCCCTGAGGCTCGCTCTTCTCCTCCGCCTGGTCTGGGAGCCCCTAGGCTCTGGTGACACAGCTGACCACAGAAGTTTCCCATCCTTGTCTCAGGAACTCTCTGCCCCTTCCTTCCTCCTAGCTCCTGTATCTTCTCTGTTTTCCATCGTGTCTCCCCACAGTCGTCCATCACCACCACCACCACCACCACCACTACTACTACTACTACTACTACTACTACTACTACACACACACACACGCACATACATATCTGACTTAAACTTAATCATCACTCATCTCTTCCCTAATTTTGTACATTTCTTCTCTCTTTAGGACTGAAAATTTTGGAATAATGCTTGACTCATCTTCCTCTATATGCCTCCCCCAGTATTATGCCAATCACCCAGTCCTATGCACGTTTAATAAATTTTGTTGAGTTGAATTGAAGTATTAATAGAACAATCTTGTAGGAGTATAGAGTTAAGTTCTAGACCAAAGTCCAGCACTGGCTATATAACTCTTCATGGATCTCATTTTGTTTGTTTATCTGTGAAATGAGGATTAACTGGCAAACACTGCTGGTTACATACTCATTATCCATTTTTCTTGTATTCCTTAACAAAACCCTGATTCTGTCCTGGGTAGTAATATGCTCAGCCACAACCCCAGCTGCTCCCTGGGTGGCTGGTTTTGGCCGAAGGGTGACATTTCCTGCAGCCTACAGGTCTGTAGATTCTCCTGGTCCCATAATCATCCCCAGCCATGAATAATCGCCCCAGTCCTCCATGCAAACAATTCAAAAGGAGAGACATCTGCTTGCTTGATATCTCCAAGGGAATAGAGTGTCCTATGTTTAAAGTCTCAAAACCTGAGAGCTGGACAGACACTGAGACCCATTGCATCCAATTCCTGTCTCACTCAGAGACCCAGATATTGCTACAAGATTCTCTCTACTGTTGTGCACAATCTGGGCCCAAATAGAAATTTCTCCTACGAGCCCTCATTTCCCTTCTGGAGCAGAAAGGACAGGGTGTAAGATAAGCCTTCATATGTCACAGATGCCCCTGGGTTTCCTCTTTTCCAAATTTAGCTGATCTTCAACCGTCAGGACAGACATTGACCCTAAACCATACTGGTCCCTGAAATGTACCAAATACCGCAGCCCTCCATCCCTGCACACAGGTTCTTGATAAGGATACCTTTCTTAACACTTTGCCGATTGTTCAGTGCTAGAATGAGAACTTCCCAGGTGTGCATGGTCCCCTTGGGAAGGCTCTCTACACATAAGCATGGGCCATCTTTTCCTCTGATCTTAACCTGAATTCAGGAAGGCTGGAATATAGGTTAGAAAGTACTATTATGAGATGCCATCCAGACCGGGAAGAGTCGAAATTATCCTGCAAATGCTGAGTGGAGACCTTCCCCTTGGGCTGGACAAGTGTTCCAGCACAAAGGGCTCAGAAGCTTCTCTGTCCATCCCGCCTCCAGCCCCACTGGCTCCAGCTTCCCTGCAGAACGCAAAGCTCCTCCTGCCGCCTGGAAGGAGCTCAGGCCACCCTGTGTACCACATGTGCAAGCCTTTCTCCAAACCAGGGGCAACTATCCCTGTACCATCTCTCAGAGGCGAAGCGTGAACACCACTCTGTGCTGTTTCATTAGCAACTGTTTATCTGAACATTGTGCTCGGGGACATGTGAAGCACCGGTCCAGTTCTCACAGCTTTCTCTGGCATCAAACGCTCAGAGGGCCAGGTGAGCATTCAATTTACAACTACTCAGCAATAGGTATCCCAGTTGTATAAGGAAGTTCCCAAAGCTGCGGTTCCTCTTGGGATTATCTTCCAAAGGGAGCCAGGCTGAAGGAGGGAGGGGAAAGAAGTTGATATTTGGCCACAACCACAGGGCTGGGGAAGCTCTGTTGTATGGGCAGGCCCCAGTCAAGCAGTAGGCACAGGAGACTGAAGGAGGGGTTGCTCTTTCTCCTTGCTAACCACCTGAGGGCTTGGTCATCATTCACACACTGTCCACTAGAGGGCAGCTGTGGG
>NW_011889001.1:183463-189893 GCF_000151845.1 Pteropus vampyrus | reverse complement strand
TGGCCACAACCACAGGGCTGGGGAAGCTCTGTTGTATGGGCAGGCCCCAGTCAAGCAGTAGGCACAGGAGACTGAAGGAGGGGTTGCTCTTTCTCCTTGCTAACCACCTGAGGGCTTGGTCATCATTCACACACTGTCCACTAGAGGGCAGCTGTGGGTGAGGGCTCTGCCACTCATGGGAACTCCCAGGGCCTCCAGAGCTCAGGGCTCAGGGCTTAGGGCTTCGGAAGGAGCTCCCAGATAGTGGAAGCTGAGGCACTCCCTTTCCGCTTTGTACCTGCTGGGTCATCCATTAGTTAGCTCTCAGAGGCCGCATGGCCCAGTACCTCTCTAAGTCATATCCACTGACCCGAGAGACCACATAAGTTGGCCGAGACACCAGTGGTAAAGAGGGAGCCCAGGGTGTAGCCGAAATCGGAGAGGCATATCAGAGGCGCCCATGCAGTCCCTGAATGTCCCTTCCAGCCCTCTCGTGGTCCACTTCTCCTGGACCAATGGGGCAGGAAGAGAAGGTTTGAAAGGCTGAAAGCTTGTCTTTCCCTATCTAAGTGTCATGGGGTCAGGGAATGGGGACTAGAGCTCTTTTTAAGAAGAAATAAAAACACGGCACGAGTCATATTTTTGCTGGCCTAGCCAACCTCTTAGAAGAAAGCTCAATTTGCAGAACACATAAAATCAGGGCTGCTTTGGTAAAAAAAAAAAAAGAATAAACAGATGCCCACCTTCTGAGTATCCTGTTAACCACCTACCCTCTCCACCTCCAGCATTGAGCAGTCACTGAGTCACCTCTTGAAGAGGTTGAGAGTCTCAAAACACAGTTTGAAAATCTCGAGGATAAGCATCCTGAGGCCTTGGGGCATAGCCAGAAGCCCCTGGCCAGCGCACATGGGAGAGTGAGCTACTGCTGGATAAAGGGAAAGGGGTTAAGAAGCAGGAGAAGACCCTCCCCACACGGGGCAGCCCTTCTGTTGACAAGATGAGCTGTGTCATCTGCCAAAACTAGAAGAAAACTCTGAGTAGATTCTTGATGGGCAAAATAGACAGCCCAGGGTTTCTGAGCATGAGTCCTGCTGCTCCTGTGGCTGTCACAGTCCCAGCCAGAGACAGCCTCGGGGCACTAGAGGACAAGGCCTCAGGGAGTCCTTGAGGCTAAGACACAGCCTTGCCTGCCTGGCCCAGCCCCAGCCACCATGCATGTGTGGTGCAGTACACCACAGCAGGCAGGAGTGTGTTCCAGCCTGGAAGGGAGAGGCCTTGCACCTGGCAAGACCTTTGGGTTCAGAGACCTTTGGGTTCAGAGACATTTTGTCATATTTTCAGTAAAGACTGAAAGGGACATTTTACACTGTCCTAAGTGGCTCCCTAATAAAAGGAACCAGATGTTAAAACACACAAGCAGCACACATACAAACAACTTCACACATGTGCATATATAGACTTCACAGCTACTCCGAATGTGTGGCTTACACACATTTGTCGCCTACCTTACAGTACTTTGAGGCAGTATTGCAAAGTGGTCAGGTGTGCGGATCCTGAGCCAAGAGCATTCTGTTCTGTCTAGCTCTGTGTCCTCTGGTTGGTTACCCCATCTCTCTGAGCCTTTCTCGTTTGTAAAAGTGCATGTGTCAGAGCCATCTACTTCCAAGGCTCAACATGAGGATGGAATGGGAAAGTGGCCTGCAAAACTCTAGCCTGAGATCTATGCCTGGTCATGAGTGTGGACATCCGGGACAATAGCACTGAGTGGTGGGCTCAGGAAACCAGGAGGTGCTGGCTCACTCTCTAAGTGATAGAGCTTGACCCAGGCAGTTATCACTGCCATTAGGCCAGTTTGCCAACTCCAATGGTCCATGGGGAACGACGGTCCTTTACCAG
The DNA here is from genome assembly GCF_000151845.1 of Pteropus vampyrus. Lineage (NCBI taxonomy): Eukaryota > Metazoa > Chordata > Mammalia > Chiroptera > Pteropodidae > Pteropus > Pteropus vampyrus. Next base: position 188,018 of record NW_011889001.1, on the reverse strand, counting down.
TGTCAGAAGACCTGCAGCCTGTGGACTGTCAGAGGGATGAAGTTAGGCACTTTCAGCCTTCATGCTGCTTGCCTGGAAGACCCAGGAGTTAATGACATGTCTCCATGGGGGGAGGCACTGACCTCAGGGAGACAATGACGGGGAAAGAGAGCTGGGATAAATATAGAGAAATGAAACTGTAAATAGAGCGGTGGCAGATGCAATGGGAACGAGCAGAGAAGGCCTGTATATAGAGATCAGCTTCGGAAGACTATATGGAGACAGCCAGCCAGAAACCTACTGACAGACAGACAGAGAGAAAGACCACTGTCCAAGGTCATGGGCCTGTGTAATCACACCTGCACCGACCCCTACAGCTGAGGACAGAGAACAAAGGATGGAAACACACAGCCCCATCTGCTTATGACCTTCATGCCCACTTCGTGCCTAAACTCCCCAAAGGCCCTTTCTTCCCCACAGCTGAGTTTCTGCCAGGCTTCTGGCCACCAGATCTGAGTCGTGCCTGGGCAGCAGTGGAGCCAGAGGGGGTAGGCAGGAGGGGAGCAACACAGGTCACCGGCAAGCTGGGCAGGAGGGGGAGGAGGAGGCATGGTATGTCAAACTGCTCGTCCCAGTGGCCACAGGCAATCACCAAGGACCTTCACTTGTCAGCTCTGCATTTTAATGGCATTAATGAGAACTCATGCAATTTTCTCCCTGGAGAAAGTGCTTTTCTTCTATGATTCCTGGCCCGGGGAGGCTGCACCTCTCTCCTGACCTGCCTTCACCTAGTCTGTGGGGAAATGGAGCCAGGCTGAAGGAGGGAGGGGAAAGAAGTTGATATTTGGCCACAACCACAGGGCTGGGGAAGCTCTGTTGTATGGGCAGGCCCCAGTCAAGCAGTAGGCACAGGAGACTGAAGGAGGGGTTGCTCTTTCTCCTTGCTAACCACCTGAGGGCTTGGTCATCATTCACACACTGTCCACTAGAGGGCAGCTGTGGGCGAGGGCAGGGCTCTGCCACTCATGGGAACTCCCAGGGCCTCAGGGCTCAGGGCTTAGGGCTTTGGAAGGAGCTCCCAGATAGTGAAAGCTGAGGCACTCCCTTCCCGCTTTGTACCTGCTGGATCATCCATTAGTTAGCTCTCAGAGGCCGCATGGCCCAGTACCTCTCTAAGTCATATCCACTGACCCGAGAGACCACATAAGTTGGCCGAGACACCAGTGGTAAAGAGGGAGCCCAGGAGGTAGCCGAAATCGGAGAGGCATATCAGAGGCGCTCATGCAGTCCCTGAATGTCCCTTCCAGCCCTCTCGTGGTCCACTTCTCCTGAACCAATGGGGCAGGAAGAGAAGGTTTGAAAGGCTGAAAGCTTGTCTTTCCCTATCTAAGTGTCATGGGGTCAGGGAATGGGGACTAGAGCTCTTTTTAAGAAGAAATAAAAACACGGCACGAGTCATATTTTTGCTGGCCTAGCCAAGCTCTTAGAAGAAAGCTCAATTTGCAGAACACATAAAATCAGGGCTGCTTTGGAATAAACAGATGCCCACCTTCTGAGTATCCTGTTAACCACCTACCCTCTCCACCCCCAGCATTGAGCAGTCACTGAGTCACCTCTTGAAGAGGTTGAGAGTCTCAAAACATAGTTTGAAAATCTCGAGGCTAAGCATCCTGAGGCCTTGGGGCATAGCCAGAAGCCCCTGGCCAGCGCACATGGGAGAGTGAGCTACTGCTGGATAAAGGGAAAGGGGTTAAGAAGCAGGAGAAGACCCTCCCCACACGGGGCAGCCCTTCTGTTGACAAGATGAGCTGTGTCATCTGCCAAAACTAGAAGAAAACTCTGAGTAGATTCTTGATGGGCAAAATAGACAGCCCAGGGTTTCTGAGCATGAGTCCTGCTGCTCCTGTGGCTGTCACAGTCCCAGCCAGAGACAGCCTCGGGGCACTAGAGGACAAGGCCTCAGGGAGTCCTTGAGGCTAAGACACAGCCTTGCCTGCCTGGCCCAGCCCCAGCCACCATGCATGTGTGGTGCAGTACACCACAGCAGGCAGGAGTGTGTTCCAGCCTGGAAGGGAGAGGCCTTGCACCTGGCAAGACCTTTGGGTTCAGAGACCTTTGGGTTCAGAGACATTTTGTCATATTTTCAGTAAAGACTGAAAGGGACATTTTACACTGTCCTAAGTGGCTCCCTAATAAAAGGAACCAGATGTTAAAACACACAAGCAGCACACATACAAACAACTTCACACATGTGCATATATAGACTTCACAGCTACTCCGAATGTGTGGCTTACACACATTTGTCGCCTACCTTACAGTACTTTGAGGCAGTATTGCAAAGTGGTCAGGTGTGCGGATCCTGAGCCAAGAGCATTCTGTTCTGTCTAGCTCTGTGTCCTCTGGTTGGTTACCCCATCTCTCTGAGCCTTTCTCGTTTGTAAAAGTGCATGTGTCAGAGCCATCTACTTCCAAGGCTCAACATGAGGATGGAATGGGAAAGTGGCCTGCAAAACTCTAGCCTGAGATCTATGCCTGGTCATGAGTGTGGACATCCGGGACAATAGCACTGAGTGGTGGGCTCAGGAAACCAGGAGGTGCTGGCTCACTCTCTAAGTGATAGAGCTTGACCCAGGCAGTTATCACTGCCATTAGGCCAGTTTGCCAACTCCAATGGTCCATGGGGAACGACGGTCCTTTACCAGTGTCAGAAGACCTGCAGCCTGTGGACTGTCAGAGGGATGAAGTTAGGCACTTTCAGCCTTCATGCTGCTTGCCTGGAAGACCCAGGAGTTAATGACATGTCTCCATGGGGGGAGGCACTGACCTCAGGGAGACAATGACGGGGAAAGAGAGCTGGGATAAATATAGAGAAATGAAACTGTAAATAGAGCGGTGGCAGATGCAATGGGAACGAGCAGAGAAGGCCTGTATATAGAGATCAGCTTCGGAAGACTATATGGAGACAGCCAGCCAGAAACCTACTGACAGACAGACAGAGAGAAAGACCACTGTCCAAGGTCATGGGCCTGTGTAATCACACCTGCACCGACCCCTACAGCTGAGGACAGAGAACAAAGGATGGAAACACACAGCCCCATCTGCTTATGACCTTCATGCCCACTTCGTGCCTAAACTCCCCAAAGGCCCTTTCTTCCCCACAGCTGAGTTTCTGCCAGGCTTCTGGCCACCAGATCTGAGTCGTGCCTGGGCAGCAGTGGAGCCAGAGGGGGTAGGCAGGAGGGGAGCAACACAGGTCACCGGCAAGCTGGGCAGGAGGGGGAGGAGGAGGCATGGCATGTCAAACTGCTCGTCCCAGTGGCCACAGGCAATCACCAAGGACCTTCACTTGTCAGCCCTGCATTTTAATGGCATTAATGAGAACTCATGCAATTTTCTCCCTGGAGAAAGTGCTTTTCTTCTATGATTCCTGGCCCGGGGAGGCTGCACCTCTCTCCTGACCTGCCTTCACCTAGTCTGTGGGGAAATGTAATAGAAATTATTTCTGTCTTCTTTTTATGATTGTAATTAATTCTTTCCAAAGGGGATAAAGGAACGTTCTGTCTACATACCTAGTCATCTTCCATCCCTCTGGCAATTCTTCAGGAGAGAAGCTGGCTGCTGTCCACCACCATGTTCCTCCAGGTTTCCCTCTCCATGATGAAGGAACATCGGTCACAGCACATGTTCACAGCCCACATAGGTTGGACATTTACCTCAGGCTCTGGGCTGGTTGCCGTTATGGTCACATCTTATAATAGCATCTGTCTAGAACTTGCACCCAAATATCCACATTCAAGGTGTTCTTGAGGTGGGTTGACTCACCTTAAAATATCTCCCCTTGTAAGTTGTGATTCCTTCCTATCTCTCTGAGCATTTTTCTTGGTGTCTTTTATTGATTATTCTTTTTCCACCTGCCCTTAATGTCGGGATTCCCCAGGCGCCCCTCTTGCCCTCTTCCCTCTTCTTATTCTAAAGCCTTAACTCAGAAAATCTATTCACCCTCAGGCCCCGCTGGATAAGCATGCCAGCCTCTGAGCCAGGCCTAGGGGAGCAGAAAGGAAAGACTAATCCCTGCCTTCAAGGAGCCCAGTCTTCCGAGAGAGCAGCCAGAAACTAAGCAACACTAAAATCAGTGAGCTCTGTGCTTGTGGGATATAAGAAGTGCCAAGGGAGTCCAGCACTATAAAGTTCTACGAGGGTTTTCATAGAACTTTATAAGGTTGTTGGGCTGAGTGGTTAGTAGAAAGTGCTTACAGCAGTGCCCAGGACAATGAGAAGTCCTCAGCAAATGAAGAAGCATATGATGGCTTGAGCCACTGATAAGACCCACTCCAGTCCCCAGCCCATATCTTTCCCTGCAGTTGTAGGTGAGCACACCTAGCTCTCTTCCCAGGCAGGTACATGTGGCTATGCAACGGACACTTCAAATTGAACAGCTCCCAATGGAACGAGCACATCTCCCAACCCCTCTGGGTCCTCCCCATAGTGATGGTATCACCATTCATTCATTGGTCCAGTTGCCTGAGCTACAACCCGGGAGCCATTCACACAGTCACAGTGTCCTGGGAACTCTATC
>NW_011889001.1:176262-183413 GCF_000151845.1 Pteropus vampyrus | reverse complement strand
GCCAGCCTCTGAGCCAGGCCAAGGGGAGCAGAAAGGAAAGACTAATCCCTGCCTTCAAGGAGCCCAGTCTTCCGAGAGAGCAGCCAGAAACTAAGCAACACTAAAATCAGTGAGCTCTGTGCTTGTGGGATATAAGAAGTGCCAAGGGAGTCCAGCACTATAAAGTTCTACGAGGGTTTTCATAGAACTTTATATGGTTGTTGGGCTGAGTGGTTAGTAGAAAGTGCTTACAGCAGTGCCCAGGACAATGAGAAGTCCTTAGCAAATGAAGAAGCATATGACGGCTTGAGCCACTGATAAGACCCACTCCAGTCCCCAGCCCATATCTTTCCCTGCAGTTGTAGGTGAGCACACCTAGCTCTCTCCCCAGGCAGGTACATGTGGCTATGCAACGGACACTTCAAATTGAACAGCTCCCAATGGAACGAGCACATCTCCCAACCCCTCTGGATCCTCCCCATAGTGATGGTATCACCATTCATTCATTGGTCCAGTTGCCTGAGCTACAACCCGGGAGCCATTCACACAGTCACAGTGTCCTGGGAACTCTATCAGGGTCAGGCTGAGGCATGAGAACTCTTGAACTAAAAGTAAGGTTCCTGAAAAAAATAAATGTCAAATTCTCGTATAACCCATTCCAATATAAGCCATCACAAGTCATAAGGATATACCCAAAATAATTGAAAATGAGTACTCAGACAAATCTTTGTACACAGATGTTTGTAGCAGCACTAGTCACAATAGCCAAAAGATGGTAACGACCCAAATATCCATCAATGGATGACTGAATAAAGGAAATATGATATATCCATAAAATGGAATATTATTCAACCTTAAAAAAGAGTGAAGTACTGATTCATGCTACAATGTAGATGAATCTCAAAAATATGTGACACAGAAGGTCATATATTGTGCGATTCTATTTATACGAAGTGTCCAGGGTAGGCAAATCCACAGAAAGAGAAAGCATGTGGGTGGTTGTCAGGGACTGGGGAGAAGGGGGAATGAGCAGTAACTGCTTAACGGGTACAGGTTTTATTGTGAGAGGTGGAAATGTTTTTGAACTAGACAGAGGTGGTGGTTACAACAACACTGTGAATGTACTAAATCCCACTCAACTGAACTAGAGGTGGTGGTTACAACAACATTGTGAATGTACTAAATCCCACTCAACTGTTCATTTTAAAATGGTTAATTTTATATTGCATGAACTTCACTGTAATTTTTTAAAAGAAGTCTGTAAGTTTTTCTCTGGTGGATACGTTGGTCTTAGCCATAGACACCTTTTGTATCAGATCAGGAAAGCCCAGTACCTTCGGGTAAGATAGATTGAAATTAGGCCCAGAGAAGCAATAGATGGCTTACAGAAAGCCCCTTTCTCTTCTAAACCCCTCCTCAGATGAACATGCCTCCTCACCTGCTCCCAAAGAGAAGCTTCAGTCCCGTCAGTGTAGGGTTGGGGGTCCCTTGGGAAGAGGGGCTTCCCTGTGTGGTGTACAGGCACCAGCACTGAGGCCCGACCCAGAGGCTCAGAGCAGAGCAGCCCTGTGGCTATCTGATTTTCAAAGCAGGAGGCAACTCCACACTATCCACAAGTTGCTCAGAGAGAAAATCAGGAATCTCCTGCTGCTGTGGGCTCAGGACTACGACTGGTAGCCCTGCTCTGGAAGTTCACAGAATCAGGAACAGGAATATGGGCTCTAGGGGGTCTCTCCTCCAGAAGGTGCCTACAGGAGCCAGGACATTTATTAGCAGGGAAGGAAGGGTTCTGGCCAAAGCAGTAGGCCAGAGACCATAGTTATAGAGTCCTCTCCCCATCATGTCATACAACTTTAGTCAGTGTCTGACCTAGTCTTGGAAAAATGCTCGCGCTTGAAGGATCTGAGAAGAACTCGCGCTGGGAATGTTGGCCAGGAGATGCGATTGGTGGTTCAGAGTCTAGAGCTGGGGTCCCCAACCCCTGGGCCATGACCGGTACCAGTCCATGGCCTGTTAGGAACTGGGCCACACAGCAAGAGGTGAGTGGTGGGCAAGCTTTCTCTGTATTTGCAGCTGCTCCCCAGCGCTAGCATCACCCGCCTTAGCTCCACCTCAGATCATCAGGCATTAATAGGAGTACCTGGTGTTACTGGGCAAAGTGGAGTCCTTGCTTACAAGCGCTCCCTCTCCCCAGTGCCAAGCTCAAGTCGCACATCAGCTGGTGGCAAGGGCTTAATTAACCAATAGAAGTCTGGACCTACCACAGGGCCTCAGGGCACCCATGCCTCCACTAGCAAAGCCCAGAGCTGGAAGCTCTATCCTTGCTCCACCTCTGTCTGCCCAGCTCTCCTGGTCTCTGGGTTCCAGCTGGTAATCGATTCTCTGCTTGTCTCTCATTTTGTCTTATCATCCCACTTGATCTCCCTTGTGGCATTTTTCCTTTCTTTGAACAATTCATGTTGATCTTCTAACTGCAAGGGGGAAAAGGTGGAAGGAAGAAGGGGTTGGGGGTTGTCTGTCTGCCTCTTTATACTGTTCTCCTGGTTGGACACACTGGCTCCTGGTCTGGAGATTTTGAGATAGTGATAGGATCTACTTGGTTTTCTATATTTTTCTTTTCTCAAATGACTGAAGTTCTATTGACTCTCCTTCCCATTCCCCTCTCTCCATCCCCACACGCCCAGTTCAGGCCCTTTCGGGTCTCCTCAGAATCACTGCAGCAACATTCTAACCCACCTCTCTGTCCCAGGTAGGCCCTTTCCAGCTCATCGAAGAAAATCTGAGCACTTCGAGTCCCTGCTTCAGTGGTTCGCAAGTGTAGTTCCCAGACCAGCAGCATTGGCATCCCCTGGGAACTGGTGAAAAATACAAATTCTCAGGACACATCTCAGACCTACTGATTCAGCAACTCTGGGGCTGGGCCCAACAATTTGTGTTTTAACAAAAGCTCTCCAAGTGATCATGATGCCTGCTAAAGTTGAAAACCACTGACCTACTTAAAAGGCTTCAGGAGCTTCCACTGCCAAGCCCAGATTCCTTGGCAGAACATCTGGGCCCTACTTTCTGCTCATCTTCTGAGTCCTGCCTCCTCCTCCCCACCCCTGTATTTATACCTTGGCTTCTACTTTCTAGCCCTATGATCTCAGGAAAAGCTCCAAGACTCAATTTTCTCATCTGTAAAATGGAATTATACTAAATTTAGATAAGTATATGTCTTAATTTGAGTCCCACCAGAAGCAAAGTCTGAGACAAGGCCTTGGATGCTGGTAATTTATTTAGGAAGTGATCCCAGAGCGTAAGAAAGAAGATTTGGAAAAAGCTTGTCAAAAAAGAAGAAATGCCGCTATAATTATTGCCATAGGTAGTGGGGTGGGGGGGTGGGGGGGGGCTCCATCTTTCTGGATTCTCTGAGAAGCATATAGAATAAACCCTCCCCCCACCTCCCAGGACTGTCCTTCCAAAGGACAAGAAGTCGAGTCCTTTATCACACCTCCCATCTCCCATTGGTTAAGGGCTGACATGGCTATTAACTCTCCACTCTCTTTTTCAGACTATACTTCCAAGTACTCTTGTTCAGGTGTGTGGGTTTATGAAGCTTCAGGGAAGGCCTGTGGCAGAGAAACAGAGAGATGCAAGTTGCAAGGTGCACTTGAAGTGTGACTGAGCTCATGTAGACCTTTCCGCCACGGCTACAGCTGAAATCAGAGGCGGGGCGGGGGGATGTGAAATGGGGCTCTAAAAGCATCTGTTCCAGTTGGAGAATAGACACTCCCATAGAATATTATGACTCTCTCTCATGTGGCCCCGTTTCTCTAAACTGATTGCCTGTTTAGTTGTCCATGTCCTCAACTTGACAGGAATTTCCTTGAGGGCAAGGACAATGTCTGTCTTGGTCATCACTGCAACCCCAGTGCCAAAGAGAGAGCTCTTCACAGGGAATATCTTCGAAAGTGTTTGTTGAATGACTGGATGAATGAAGGTAACCACTCGCCCCCCCAATGGATACTCAAGACCATCAACTGCAGCACTACTTAGACTTGTTGAATTGAAGGAGAGAGTGCACTATTTTCTGATCAAGTAGCAGAGAATCATTCAAGATGAGTGGGTTGGAATTCCTCTTCCATTCACGATGAAGTAACAGAGACCAGGTTTACCCTCTCACCTGAAACTACAACCCCAGACAAAATATACGAAGCAATGGCACACAAGTCATCAGGCATTGGTTAAAATGAAGGGTTATCCCTGAGAGACAGGAAATAAATGAGGTGAGCCCTATGTTTTCCCAGTTTAATGCTCAGAGAAAGTTTCCAGGCAGCAATAAGAAGCAGGGCAGGGGGTAGAGGATGGAGGGACAGGTTACAAAGGGCAATAAGTAAACATTTTAGGGTGATGGATATGTTCACAATCTTGTAGAGATGATTTCACAGGTATAATATATACATATGTCAAATTGTACACGTTATGCCATTTTATTGTATGTCATTACACTTTCATAAAGTTGTTTCATTAAAAAACAATGAGAAAACTAGTATTTCTGTGTAGGTAATGGAGAGTAATCTATATTAGTAAAACATGTGGAGACTCATTAAAGAATGTATATGTAATCAAGATCTTTCTGGTAAGATTCTTATCTCTCTGCTTTTTGACAAATCATCTTTGTCAAAAATTTACATCCAGTTTCCAGTGAGGGTTCAGAATTTTGTCATCAGGCCCATGGTATCAGGAACACATTTATAAATTCCACATAAATCGTTCTTCCTTCCATATCGGAGCCGGTTGCTCGGAGAGGGGCACATTTAGCTCACTAGGCCACACACCAGGCTGTTTTCCTCTGGAGACTCCAACCTTATTCCCCACATTCTGCTGCTCCACCAAAGAAAATCTAGGAGGCTCATTCCCGCAGCTTCCCTCCCACACCGGGATCATTGTCACCACCTGTCTGAGCTCTTTATCCTTTGATGCCCTTTGTACCTGCCTACCACCCTGCTGCCACTCAGTGAGCCACCAGTTCCTCAACTGATTGCTCACCCCCTTCCTTCTCAATGCTCTGCTCTGGATAAGGAGAAGGAGGGGGCTCCCTCCAGAGATGCTCGGGCCCCCAGGGAATTATTCCTCTTAATTTACCATTCATTTCCCTAGCAGAATAACTGAAATTCCTAAAGACACAGTTCTTTCCGTTCAATCTTATAACCACCTCTTTGAGAATCTAAAGGTGTCCCTAGGGGCCTATACTGGGATATGTTCAAATATAGCCTAATGTTCCCTCTGGTCAAGACCTGAGGCTAAGTCTGACCACTCCACCAAATCTCTTCTGTATTAACTTAATCTTTTTTACACAATACATTCCCTCTGCCCATTCCCCTCACACACACCTGAACTTACCATCAAGCTATAAAGTAACTGAATCTCAATTGTGGACAGGTCTCTGGTTATTTCCCAGTGGAATTCTGAGCCTAGTGTAAGTCAGCATAGGTGGGTGGATGGGGTTGGTGGGGTGAACATCACACTCTACGGGAATCACAGGGTCAAGTTAGTAGTTCAGGGTAGTCCACATAAAGCTCTACAAAAAGTACAATGAATTCCCTAACACGTTTGTGTGCTTGGTGGTGGGGCGAGGGTAGGTGCTATGGGAGGCAAAATTGTAAACTGAAGGACTTAAAAGTCATGGGCCCTGGAAAAGGAGAACTTGCTGTGTTATGACTGGAATTTTTCATGGAAGTGTGTCAGGAGGAAGGGAGACTTTTGGAGGACCTCATTGCAACAGGGAAAGAAGCCTTTGCTGGATTCCTGTTGAGGTAGATATGCTCAGCTTTTGAGCTGTGTGTCAAGGATGACTAGAAGAAGAGGACTGGTCTGGTATCATAGCTGGCATCCTGTTGCAAACTGTTGCATCCTATGACATTCCAGGTGGGACGGGAAGACTCAAGTCTACTCCAGTGGCTCAATGAAGTAGGCCAGGTAGTACTCAGTGCTCATAATGTGGAGCGAATCCTAACTTCAATAGGTACAGGAGCTCCAACATCCCCCTTATCCCTGTTCTCATGGCCTGGCACAAATCCTCTTACCTGGGTTCCTACAGCAAAATTTCTACCTCTAGTCATGAGCCCTCTCTGCCACCCTTTCCCACTCTGCTACCAGGGAGAGTTTTCAGCAGCAATTATGCCACAGTTTTCTGCTGGATCCCTGCTGCCTGAGGAGGAAATGTGCCATTGTGGCCCTATCCACCTTAGTCCGGTCTCCTGGTGTCTCCCACACACTCACTCCCATGTTTCTGAACTTGTCGCCATTCACCCAACACACCAGATAAACATCCTCTGTGTTTGTAAGAAGCCAGAGGAGAAGGAGCAGGTCGAAGATGGAGGAGAGGGGAAGATGGCAGAGGGAAGTGACCCAAGAGTTGATGAGAGCTGAGTGAGTAGAGGACAGAGAGTGATAGCTGACAGAGCAAAGAAAGTGCCCATGGGTGAGAAGCAAGAGGATGCAAGTTGAAGGGCATTCACTAAGCCCCCATTATCTAAATTAAATAAGAAATAGGATCAAGTTAAAACTGCAACTGCAACCCAATGGGCCGTGCCCCCTCAGAGCATCCACACATATGCACACTTTCCACAGGCTATATGCTCACTGTCCCCTACCCTCCTTGGTGTATTTGCCTTGTCTCCAAGCAATCAAATGTTGCTGTAAAAAAAGTACCATGAACTGGGTGGCTTTAAGCAACAGAGTTTGTTCTGGAGACTAGAAGCCTAAAATCAAAGTGTCAACAGGGCCATGTCCCCTCTGAAGCCTGTAGGGGAGTTCCCTTTCTTGGCTCTTCTTAGCTCCTGGTGTTTGTTGGCTATCCTTGACTTTCTTTGGTTTGTAGTTGTAGCTCTGCTTCCACTGTCTATGATGTTCTTCCTTCCTGTATCTGTGTCTCTGTGTTCCTTCTCTTCTTATAAGGACACCGATCATGTTGGATCCATGAGTTATTTAGAAGTATGTTTTTGAATTTCAATATTTTAAAATTATTTTATCTGGTATTTATTTTTTCACTTATGCACTGGGATTGAATATGTGGTCTCTATGTTATTGATTCTTTGAAATGTATAGAGACCTAATTAATGGCCAACTTTTTGGTTAGTTTTTATATGTAATCCTTGTGTACTTGAGAAGAATATATATGCTCCAATTTC
>NW_011889001.1:160262-175362 GCF_000151845.1 Pteropus vampyrus | reverse complement strand
TCAACCCCTTCTCCCCTAAATATTTTCATCTGTGATGAGTAAATATCTTCAGAAAAAGAATGGATACTGGCAGGAATGTCTGAGCTGAGCCCCTCGGATTATAAGAAGTTTATCTGATTTAGCAAATGAAAATACTGCATGGGATATATTATACTAAAAAATTTATATATTGTTTATCGAATGGTTCAACCTTACCCATTCATTACCCTGGGGGCTGGAGAGAAGCAAGGGGGCTCTTCCTTGTAAGCCCTGACTTCTCTCTCTGAACGGATCTGTGATGGGTTAGAAATGTGCTCTCTCTGTTTGGACACCCAGACTCAGTATCTCTTACTTGCTAACACTCTCCCAGGGTTCCCTTTAGTACTTAATCTAGGGAACAAGGACACTATTGTCATTGGTTTTCAGAATAATTGAACCAGCATCCTAGAACTCTCATCTGGCCCCTTGCCAACAATACACACAGACCTACTGCTAAGGTTAAACCTCAGAAGCTGGAATAGACCAGGAAAACTCCACATCGAAGGATCATGGCCAAGCACTGCCTTCTCCTTGAGCCCAAGAAAAACTGCTAATCAGTTGCCCAAACAGGACTTCCGTTGCTCAAAAACAATGAACTTCTTGATTCCAGTGGGTGTTGGTACCTCAAAATCACTGCAAAGTCTTTCTGGATGTTTTGATTGCCCCCTCTCCAATCTTTACCTGTGAGTTTTCCTGCTCACAATTATTCAGAGGTTTCCAATATTTCCTCTTCTATGCCTAATTATAATAAGCTAATAATTGAGCATTATGTACAATACTCTTTAAGTTCCCTATATATTTTTCCATTACATTTGTGATAATTATCTCTTAGTACAGCTCTGACTAAGAAAGCATGGGCCTTGACCCAGACACTCTGGAGTTTGAGGCCTAGATGATCGTTTACGAGCTTATGACTTTGGCCAATTCATTGAACTTCTCTGAGACGTCTATCCCTCATCTATAAGGACTAGCACAACTGACTTCTTTGAATCAAACCTTATTTTATTAGAAATCATTCAGATTAATAGGAAAAAAATTGCAAACTCCACTTTAGAACTAGATCTTATCCTTTTATAAACCATGTAGATTTATAGAAAAATACTGTAAACTTCATTTGCAGCAGAACTAGAGACCAATTATCAGATTATGATATATCTACAGTAGAATATTATGTAGGCATTAAAAATGAAGTTCTTTAATCCTCACGCTGTGAATGGTAGACTTTATTTTGTAAGAAAAGCAAGACGGGAAATACCATGCTATGTTTTGTATAAAAAAAGAAGGACATAAAAATGTTTTTTATTTGTTTAATTTACATAGACAACACACAGAACTTAATAAAGTGGTAAAATCTGGTGTTAGGATGGGGGATAATGGTTAAAAGGAAGAGTGGGAATGAGATTTTTCACTGTTTATTATTTCGTATTATTTTGATTTTGAAACCACATGAATACATAACTTATTCAAAAGTAAAAATTGAAAGTTGAATGTTTTTAAAAATTAAAAATAAAATCTAAAAGTTGTGAGTTAAATGAGAACATGCATGTAGTATGTGTGTATGTGTATTGTGTGCATGTAGGGGTGGGGAGGGATCTGTGCATAGTACCCAAAAATTTACATGACATATAATAGATATTCATTAAATGTGGCACTCTTCCCTTGTTCATGTTTATTTTTTCTAATTCTAAAATTATATATTTTGGTTAGAGAATAATTTTCAAGTTAAAGAAAAGCCTAAAGAAAAAAATAATCACCCATTATCCCAGCACTCAGAGATACATCTGTTAACATTTTGCATATTACTTACCAATTTTTATATTTTTATGTAAGTATTTTTACACAGGGAAATATATACAATTTTTTATCTTTTACTTTAAAGCAAAGCCAACCCTTGCAACTTCTGCTTTTAAAATCTGCAGTATATTCCATTGTATAAATGGCCTTTGTCACTGTTCCCCTGCCAGTGTTGCCATGGTCCCATCACCTCCCTGAGAACAGGGGCCGTGTCACATTCATTTTTGAGTCCCCTGTGTGTGGCTTGCAGAGGGATCCTGATAAATATCTGTTGAATAAAATGTAAAAAATAATTACCTCAAAATTATTTAAGTAATCGTTTATCGTTGGGTGCTTGGGTCATTTCCAATTGTTTTTACTTCCCTAAATAATGCTAGCACAGTCATTCGTGTATGTAAATCACAAATCACCACACATGTCTTTATTTGTCTTTTTAGGTGAAATTCCTAAAAGTAAAGTTACTGGCTCAATCAACGGGAAAACAGTTAAGGTTGTTGAAATCACGTTGCTAATTTGACTTCCAAAAAAGTTGTCCCAGCATGCACTCTCAACAGTTGCTCCGGGGAGGCTAGGCACTGATGTTCACTGAAATTAGGAGCTCAGCTCCTTAAATCTTTGCTCATTCCTTGGCAAGAGAAATGGCATTCCGTTGCTTTCTTTTAAATTTCTGTAATTGTTTTAGTGAGGTTGAACAGGTTTTCAAATTTTATTAGATATGATTTTTTTTTTTAAACCAGCTGTCTGTTCATACACTCCATCCATCTACCTACTTGGGCCTTCTTGTTTTCCTTCTATATCTTCTCTTTTTAAATTTGAATCTCTCTGCTTTTCTCTTGCTTCATAGTTTACCTAATTGTCTTCAGGGAATTTTTTTACAGGTCTAGGGAAGATTTATATTGTGGAAAATGTCCAACAGACATAAATGTAGAGAGAGCAATGAATCCCCATGTTCCCATCACCCAACTTCAACAATTCTAAACACTTTGACGGTGTTGTTTAATCTGTTTTTCTGTTTCTTCCCTAACACACACATATGGATTTTTTTTTTTTTAATTTCTTTCTGGAGTATTTTAGGTAAATCCTAGACATTTTATCCATAAATATCCAAAGAATTTTTTAGCTACCATATGAATATTTCTATTTAAGAAGTACACGGATTAACTCCACAATAAGGAATGTATTTATAACATTTCAGAATCCTGCCCTCTATCGTTCCTCCACATTTGGTTGACTGTAAAATGGGGCCTTTGTCCTTCTTCATCCTACTGGCAGGTACTCCCTGGGATATGAGTGAAATATCACAGCCACGCACTTAGGACAAATGAATGGCCAAGGCCTTGTCAAAGTCACCCAGATCGACAGGAGAGGAGAGTCATCAATTTGCATTTGCTGAGCACATAAACAACTCATCTCTAGCCAGTGTTTTACTAACTGATTGCCACTTTAATCAAACTCATAATTCAACATCGTTAATACTGTTAAATCTGAATTCATCTTCATTAAATAGCAGCTCATGTCGAGAGGGGAAAATGGGTTTACTCCCCTTCCCTTCCTCCTCTCCCGATTAAATGGAGACTTCTTCACCCTGCTAGAAGTGATGGATCTCATTGCCTTTCTTTTTGTAGACTGGGCCTCAGATTTTAAGTAGAACTCCAAGATGGTGGCAGTATCTTCATTTCCTCTGTTGGAACCATTTTATCCAATTTCAAATCACTGTAGAAATCAGAAACCTAGTAAGCTGTCACAACTGTGAGGACTATGGGTGTGCAAGGTGGAGAAAGCAGGGAGAGAGAGAGACAATTAGAAGGAAGACATGTCTGCACAATAGCAAGAGTTTTTAAAAAAATAAGTGCTTGCAAAGACATAACTGCAGCCAGGCTGGAAGAAGAGAAGGCCATGCCACCCCCGGGCTCCGGCCTGCTGTTCCCTGTGCTAATCCCGGTGAGAGCAACAGGAGCCGCAGGAATCTGAGCTGCCTGCCTGACTTCAGCATCTGGCGCTGGAGTCCAGGGCTATGGATCAGGGAAGTTATGTTGTTCTAGTAAAGAAATACCAGCTTGTCAAGACCTAGGACTGGCTTTGGATGGGACCCCAAGCCTACTCCAGAAAAGTCTAAATGCCCTTTATTGACCAGCTCTTGCATTTGGGTCAAGCTTTGGCCGTCTAGCACCTCCTGGCCTGGTGTGCTGCAGAAAGAAAGAACAAGTGGCAGCTCAGCCAGCTCCCTTAATCAGGGAACGTTCTTGCTGTGTGTGTGTGTGTGTGTGTGTGTGTGTGTGTGTGTGTGTGTGTGTGTGTGTGTGCGCGCGCGCGCGCGCGCGCGCGCGCGCACTGCCATGTCCTGCTACTGGAGCTGGAAGTTACAAAGCACTTTGTTCAAAATGAAGCCCGCTGTCAAATGGTAAACAAGGCGGATTCTGAGGATTAAAATGTCAAGCCCGACCCAAAGCCAGGCCTTTGCTAACATGCACCGTGGCGGTTGGTGCCCGGAAAGGTTTTCAAAGGCTTGAGGCCGGCATGAGGTGTGTGAAACCAGAGCTTGGCCTTTCCGTGGAAAAAGCTAGGGGAGAACAGAAGGAGACAGGCTCTCTCACCATGAAACGTGTTTAAAGAAGAATCTCTTGAATTAAAATAGATGCACTCCTGAAATAATCTTGTTTTGAAACATCACAAATCTTAGGAAGAGGAAAAGGCTATCAATACACTTACCCTTTGAGTCTGTTATGGCTCTTGCTATTTATAATGTATTTTTCCTCCATGTGGCTTAAAATAATCAACGAACATTATCACATTAACTCTTGCAATCTCCCCTGCCCTTCCACAGACTCCCGTCCTTCGGTGCCACAGAGGACACAGGCCGTGGCCTCTGCCGCCCTCACTCCTATAAGCCCCCTGGCCTATCTGGCCAGGGAGAGCATCCTAGCCACTGCCGTCACAGTCCACAGTCTTTCCTCAGCTGCTCTAATGCCTGGTGGCAGGGAGACTGCTGGAGGAGAATACTGGAGCGTCAAAACCTACAGGACCCTGGAGAGTCCCCAGGCCCTGGTCCCTGTTGCAGCATCCTGACCTACTGGTGTCACCATGAGGCCCATGGCAGGTCACTGATGTCAATAATAAAGCTCCGATGCCTACAAATTGTTTATTTTTTAAAAAGTAAATTAGAGCAGGGTAAAGTTATCTCAAAAGAGGGTGAAAAATGCCAGCCCACACAGTACGTATATGTTAACTTTTAAGACTCAGAAGAATTTGCGTAAAATTTCATATTATCCGCTTCTCTTGGAAAACCCAGTGCTGGTGATCGCAAGTGTCAGCTCTGGATGGGAGCTGAGTGGCCCTGCCCTTTCAGCAGGGAGCAGTGCTCTCTCTGAGTGACACCATGAGACCCTGAGTGAGCACATCACTTTCCCAGTGAAGATAGTGCTGGCCCCTTGTAGGCGTTTGAGGTCTGACCTCTGGCAGGCAGGAGCAGAAGCAGGTTTCCTGGAAGCTGAAACCTGTACAATTTGGGGAGCCCATTTAAAACAATACAAAACCACAGATACAAAGTTAAATCAAAAATAAATATTTATTTAAAATGAGAGAAGAAATGATATCAATTTACAAATTTGGTGACAAATATCAGTGATGACGATTACAATATTATAGCTATACAAATGCCACACAATCCAGAAAAATAATGTAATTTTTAAAAAATAATACTTCACTGCATGACATGCCCCTATAATACTTTTTTATTGTAGTTTTTGGTTGCATCCTTTGATTACGTCTCCATATGAAAATAATTTTGTAATATTTTCTCTAGCAAGAATAGATAGATAGAAATGTACTTTTTCTTCTAGATACGCTGGTTGAAATTTGGTTTAAATTATCGATAGTTTAGAAAAGTTTCTTTTAGCATCACCCTTCATTATTGGTAATGTTATATGCACTTTTAGGATTTTTGCCAAATTTAGGAAAGCTTTTATCAACTTTCTTTCCTATATGAGTTGTTGCACTGTACTTACATAGCGGTTTGAAATACTGCAATAAGACTGTGCCCATAGCATAGGAATTCTAATCAATTCTATTTTACATGATTCCCATCAGAAAAGAAAAAAAAAGATTATATAGTACAATTATAATTGTATGTTCTGCCTTATTGAGTATATTCTTGCATAAGTGAACTTCTATTTTGACTAGGCATTGATGAGAATTGAATCCACTGTTTGCAATTTTATATGCCTAGTAATTGGAAGATTATCCTACCGTACATAGGCTCTGTACATTTCAAGCTTTGTTTCTCCTGCATTATCCACATACTTCAGGAGCTGGAACCATGGATACATTCATGTTGTGATTCTGAGACAGTTCACAGAATGAGCAGTGGAAACATTCTTAGAGCCGTTTTTATACTAGCATGGCCAGCAATGACTTATCCTTGAGAGCGATGCAAACCACAGAAATATATCCCATTAAACCCAAACGAAATGCACCTTAACTCAAACTTCCTTAACAGTTATCAGAAAAGCCCTTGGCTACTCCAGTGCCACCTGACACAAAGAGAAGTTTGACAGAGCAGAAGAGAGAATGGACAGTGACCATGGTTTCACTATTACAGCTCAAACTCCTCACTTTTGCCAATTTTACAAAAACATAGAACCTTATGCATGCATTGTGAAGGTCTCTCCTAGGATTCTGGAAAAGGGCCTAGAAAGTGAGGGGACTGAAGTGGAAGCTTAACTTGCTTCTAGGTGCATTGTCCTCTGGGGGATAATAACAATCGCACACCCTTGTAGAGACACAGGACTTTCACATCACCCACAGCTCCTACTATCTAAGCCACAGCCCTGCGTGATTGCCCTTTACCGCAGTGCCACTAGTTGTTGTGGTGCTTGTCAGTTATTGAAGTGACTTACTTCCTCAAAATTATCTTTTGGAGTTTTGTCAAAATCTAGATCTTGTGGAGGAAATACATTTTGCATATGACCACTGACCACCAGATATACCCCACCTGCAGGAAAATGGCAGAGGACTACTGTGATCGCAGGAGGCCCTCATGCTACAGGTAGAGAGAAGTGAAACTGCCCAGGGTTGTTGGGGCAAGGATTAGACTCCTCTTAAATCATCCTTAGCCCAAAGTTGTTTCTAAAAGTTCAAAGCACAGTCTCAGCTTTAAGGTGGCTCTACCATCTCTTCTCACACCTGGCGAAATACCACCTGCGTAGCCTTCTAATGGGTGTTACTTAGTGTATTGGTCAGGTATTGCTCTAATACCCACCTCAAAGCCCTTTGGCTTGAAACAACTATCATTTATTCTCAGGTATCTATGCATTGGCTACAGAGGCTGTGCTTCATGCTGGAGGATTGTGGGCCTAAGTTTATTCCACACATTTCTCCTGCCCCTTGGACCAGAAAAGTAATGTAGGCATGTTCTTCTCAAGGTGATGGCAGAGGTACGAGATAATGAACAGAAACACATGAAGCCTCTTATGACTTAGGCTTGGAACTGGCACGTTATGGTTTTTATCCACATGTCATTGACCAAAGCAAATCCTATAGCCAAAATCAAAGTGAAAGATGTAAAGTGTACTCCACTCATAAGGCTATGCAAGGGTGTGAATGCAGGGAAATGGGAAAAATTGGGGCCAATAATTCAATCTACTATACCTAGGAAGGAGCACAGATGACAGAAAGGCAAAGCCAGCAACCCACTGTAGAGATGAGAGAATTGGGGAGTGCCACAGACAACAGAGCTTTAGCAGGGTATTTGGCAGGGGCAAATGTGGACAGCTGGGCAGATTTATTGCTGAACCACTGTGCCCAAAGAGCATTGACTAAAGGATTGATGTCCATCTGGAAGAGGTTTGCAGTGGCATACCATCAGCTTCTGCCTTGCTCCGCTGTTTTCATCCACATCTTGGATGCAGGTATTGGAATCATGTTTTATCAGATTTGCAGGTGATACACATTTGAGTAGCGTGACTAATACACTTTGATGACAATATCAAAATTCAAATTGGTATCAACAGGCTGGATTTATGGGCCCAAAATAACCAAGGACAAATAAATTTAAAAGAGAACTAACATTTATTGAATAGCTACTAGATGTCAGGCACACATTTTATTTAATCTTTAAACAACACTTTAAAGCAAATATGCTACTTTTCAGATTTAAAATATCCTATATCCTATAAGAAGAATGAATTACATCCAAATCAAGCAGAAGGAAAGAAATTTAAAAATTAGCATGGAAACTAATAAAACAGAATAGAAAAGTAATAGAGAAAATCAACAAAATCAAAGTTGGTTCTTTAAAAATACTGACAAAATTGGCAATCCTTTAGCTAAGCAGAAAAGGAAAAAAGAGAGATAACTCAAATAATTAAAATAAAAAGTGAGAGGACATCACTACTGACCTCACACACAAAAAGAAAGGATTATAAGGGAATACTATAAACAACTATCAACAAATTAGGTAACTTAAGTGAAATGGACAAGTTCCTAGAAACACATAAATTACCAAGATAGAGTGAAGAAGAAACAGAAAATCTGAATAGGCCTATAACTAAAGAGATCAAATTAGTACTTTTAAAATTTCTCATGAAGATAAGCAGCCCAGGCCCAGAGGAATGAAGTCTGCCAAACATTCAAGGAAGAATTAATATTGATCCTTCATAAACTCTCAGGAAAATTAGAAGAGGAGAAAATACTCTTCAACTCATTCTATGAAGCCAGTGTTACCCTGAGAGCAGAAGCCAGTATTATCCTGCAGAACAGTATCCTTTATGACCACGAATGCAAAACCCTTACCAAAATAGTAGCAAACCCAAACCAGCAATCTGTACAAAGAATTATATGTCATGAACAAATGGGATTTGTCCCAAGAATGCAAAATTGTTTAACTTTCAGAAATCAATTAATGTGGTACACCATATTAATGGAATAAAGGACAGAAACCACAAGACCATTTCAATAGATTCAGAAAAATTATTTGACAAATATAAATACCCTTTCATGTAAAAAAACAAAAACAAACAAACAAAAAAAACACCACTCAACAAACTAGGAACAAAATGGGACTGCCCCAATCTAGTAAAATAGGAATCTATTTTAAAAACCCATAGCTAGCATCATACTAATGGTAAAAAATTAAACTCTTTCCACCTGAGATTAAGAACAGAATAATAATGTCTATTCTCATCACTTCTTTTTAACATGTATTGGGGGTTCTAGTCAGGGCAATTAGGTAAGAGAAAGAAATAAATGGCATCTAGACTGGAAAGAAAGAAGTAAAAATCTATTTTCAGATGACATGATCTTGTTTATAGAAATGCTAAGGAATCCACTAAAACACTATTAGTGCTAATAAATGAGTTCAGCAATGTGGCAGGATATAATATCAACATACAAAAATAATTGTATTTTTATATACTAGCAATTCAAATTGAACTATTTTAAATTGGTATTAAGAAAATTCCATTTACGATAGCATTAAAAAGAATAGATACTTAGGTATAAATTTAACAAAAGAAATGCAAGGCTTGACTTGTTGAAAAAATTTAAGAAAGATCTAAATAAATGGAAAGATATATCATGTTTATTGTTTGGAAAACAATATTGTTAAGATGGTAATACTCCCCAAGTTAATCTACAGACAGTGCAATTTCTATAAAATCCAAGCTGCCTATTTTTGCAGAAATTGAAGAGCTGATCCTAAAATTCCTGTAGACATTTAAGAGATCTAGAATAGTCCTAAAACAAGTAAAAAGATCAAATTAGTAATTTTTATCAATCTTCCCAATTTCAAAATTTACTACAATGCTATAATAATCAATATTGTGTGGTATCAGCATAAGGACAGATATAAAGATCAATGGAATAGAATTTGGAGTCCACAAATAAACACTTACATTTATAGCCAATTGATTTTTAATGAGAGTACCAAGCCCATTTGGTGGGAAAAGAATAGTCTCATGGTGCTAGGGACAGCTAAATATCCATATGCAAAAGAATGAAGTTGGACCCCTACATCATTCCACAGACAGAAGTTAATTTAAAATGGATCATAGACATATTGTATGAGCTAAAACTATAAAGCTGTTAAAACAAAGCATACGAACACATCTTCATGGCTGAAGATTTGACGATGGATTCTTAGATATAACACTAAAAGCATGAGCAAAAAAAAAGAAAAGAAATTGGACTTCAGCAATGTTAAAAAAATTTTGTGTTTGAAAGGACATTATCAAGAAAATAAAAAGACAGCCCATGGAATAGGAGAAAATATTTTTAAATTATATATCTGATACGAGACTTGTACCTATAATAAAGAATTCTTGGAGCTCAATAGTAAAAAGACAACCCAATTTAAACATGGGCAAAGGATTTGAATAGACATTTCTCCACGGAAGATATATAATAGCCAATAAGTACCTGAAAAAAGGCTCAAAATCATTCATCATTAGGAAAATGCAGCTCAAAACTACAATGAGATACTTACTTCAACAGCCAGTAAGAAGGTATAATAAAAAAGACAATTTGTGTTTGTTTGTGAGAAATTTAAGAAATTGGAAACCTCATACACTGCTGGTGGGAATGTAAAATGGTACAGCCAGTTTAGAAAACAGTTTGGCAGTTCCTCAAAAAGTAAAGGTAGATTTATCACGTAACCCAGCAATTTCACTCCTAGGTATATACCCAAGAAAAATAAAAACGTGCACCCACACAAAGACTTATATACAAATGTTCATAGCAGCGTTATTCATAATATCTAAAAAAAAAAAAATGGGAACAACCCAAAAGTTTGTCCATTGATGAATGGACACACAAAATATGATACATCCATACAGTGGAATGTTATTTGGCAACAAAAAGGAATGAAGTACTGATCCATGCTAAAACATGACAAGCCTTGAAAACATGTTAAGTAAAAAAAGCCAGACACAAAAGACCACATATTGTATGATTCCATTTGAATCATACATGTCTAGAATGAAATGTCTAGAGTGGGCAAATACACAGACAAAAAGTAGATTAGTATTTGCTTAGGGCTTGGATTTGAAGGTAGAAGGGGAATGGAAATTGACTTAATAAGGATGGGATTATTTTTACTAAAGGGGACAAAAGTTGTCTAAAGTTAGATTGTGGTAATGAGTGCATAACCTTGGATATACTAAAAAAAAGTCAAATTATGTGGTACGTGACTTATATCTCAATAAAGCTCTTTTTTTTTTCTAATTGACTTCACAAGTGAAAAAAAAGATATATTCTAGAAAAGTGCTTCTCATACTTTAATGCACAGGCATTTCACCTGGGGATTTGTTAAAATGCTGACTCTGATTTGTAGGTCTTGGATGGAACTTAAGATTTGACATTTCTAACAAGCTGCCTATACCATACTTTGAAGAACAAGACCCTGAGGTAGTTAAATAGTTTTCTCACGGTTACACAGCTATTAAATGGGAGAACACAGGATTCAAGTTTGTGTGACAGCAGAATTCATAACTAGTGGTTAAGTGGAGTATGAATTAGGCCTGGCTTTTCATCAACTATTGTTAAAAAAGAAAAGAAAAAGAAAAAGAACATTCAGAGGCTTTATATAACCATAACAGCAATGTATCAAGCGTTCACCCTAGCCACTAAAACTCTGAAAGGAGTCTTAAACTAAATTAATAGAAGTAGAAGGTCCATCCAGTAAGGAAAGAATAGCCTTGTGAACAGACCACCTCTGGAATCCCAGATTCAGACATGGGAGCCCCATTTAAGAGGAACATTGAAAAGGCCCAGTTTATATAGAAGAAGATAACCTGCGTGGAAAATAGATAAAATGATTGGTGAGGTTTATAATTCAGAAGTAAGATTTGAGCAAGCTATAATGTCCCTGAATAAAAGCTATCCTATGAAAGAGGAAATGGTTGTTTTCTATGTGACCCAGAGGGCAGAGCAAAGATTAAGAAAGGACAATTGTAAGGAATTCACTCCAATAAATAAAAAAGTAATAAAGTCTTAATGATTAAAAGCTTCTTATACCATTCAAGACTCAGAAACCAAACACAAACTGGCTTAAGTTAAATGGGGAGGGTTTTTTTTCACATAACATAAAAGTCCAGAGATAGGTTTCAGGCACTACCATCTTTCTATGCTGTTTTTCTCTATGTTGGTTTCATCATCAGGCATGTTCTCCTTCAGTGGTGACAAGATGGTCACTAGTAGCACCAGGCTTAGATCCTATCAGTTTAAAAACCGGGAAAGTAAAGGGATCTCCTTCCCAAGGGCTCCAACAAAACAACCAGGGCTGACTTTTATTGGACAGCTTGGGTCACATGCCCATCCCTGAACCAATCATTACAGCCATAGTGTGAAGCATGATGATTTACCAGGCTTGGATCACATGCTCACCACTAAAACTGACAGGTGGGGTCAGCTCCGCCCAAACCACAAGCCTGAGATTGGAGGAAAGATGGTCCTCCAAAATAAAAAATAAAATAGTCTGGCTGTTTTTTCCAGAAGAAGGGAAAATAGTAGTTTGCCAGGAAACCAACAGATTTTCATAAACTGTCTGAAAACTTTGGGAGCAGGAGGTAGAGGGCTCTCTACCTCGGGAGACATTCGAGCAAAGGGTGATAGACCACCATCACCCTTACCCAGTAGGAAGAAGTGGATGGGAGTAAACCTTAGATGATCACCTACTTGTCTTCTAAGAACAATGATTCTCTGTTATCTTCATTCTTTTTCTCAGGCACTTGCTTCTGCCTCAAAATATCTTTCATTATAAAGAAGCTTCCTAATTCATATTGCATAAAACGTTTCACGCCTTATTGGGAGCATATTTATTTCCTTTTGTCTTCTCTCTTAAATCATCCTTGTGGCCTGGACATATACTCACTCTTCGTCACTGGCCTCATTCAGCCTTAGGTCTTTGCCTTAATTAAAAGTACTCACTCCAAAGACATGTTAAAATGTGGCTTCTGTAGAATATTATCATCTCTTCTGTATTTCTCTTTAGCAAATCACTCCTTATCCAAGGAGAAGTGTTTTGTTTTACAAGAAAATAAGAGTATTAGAGCTAACTAAAAAAAAAAAGGTGTGTGTGCATGCATGTGTGTGTGTGCGTGCATGCATGCGTGCATGCATTCATGTGCGTGAGCGTGTGTGTGTGGAAGCAGCAAGTTGACATTGTAAGGATATGGCATGTGTGAGAACCTCTTGGACAAGAATCACTGCCAGTCAGGATGGCCCCGGAACCTCAGTGGCAAGAGTACACCAGCCTTACCCAGCGCTCTGTCATTATTTACTTGGCTAGCCATTGGCCACATGTTCAAATCTTCATACTCAGCTACCAACTGACTTGCCTTTCACTGTCCCATTCTCACATCCTGGAAGAAAACTCTCATTAGACCAGCTCCTGTTTTGCTCCAGGCAGTAGGCTTGCCCTAGTCTAAATCTTATCCCTTTTCAAAACAGATTTGGCAGCCCAGCCCACCGCCCTTCAGTAAGTCTATGGACAGCACCTTTGGGATATTGTACTCACCTAACCCACACTCTGAATTTGTCATGTGCACCCCACCCCCCTTGTACCTGAGTGTTGCTGGGAAGAATCAAATGCCCAGCCTCATGTTCTCCCGGCAAGTAACCAACCAGCTGGAAGGGTGTAAAGTGATCAGGCCATTGGGCAACACAGAATGATCATCTTTCCAAACGGTGGGGGCAGAGGAGGCCGGGGGCGGCTCTTGCACATGACTGAAGACAGTGCCAGGAGAGAGTTTCAGATTAAGGAAAAGGAGGAAATCCACAGAAGCTCAGGTTTCCTCTGCACCTCTGGCCTGTCGGAGAGGGAGGTTCATGTCTGTGTGTCCATGTTGTCCCAGGGACAGGGACTACATGTGTGGCAGACTAGACCAACCCTGAAAATTCCAGCAATACACAGAAGGACCCACACATGAGTCCCCACATGCCGCTACTCAGAGATTGACTTCCCCACCCAAGCCTCACATGCACTTTCCTACCGGGTTTTCAAGGGACTCGCCAGAGAAGGAGACCAACCTAGAGGACAAAGGTGTCAGGGAGCACCAGGGCACTCAGCAACTCAGCCACCTACCCCATACAGAGGAAAAGGCAGAAAACACCCAACAGTATGAGCATCTAAGGGTTCACCAGCCTGAAGACACCATTCCCATGAAAATAAACAGCCTGAGAGACCCGAGGGAATTCTAAGAAATGTGCTAGTTCAAGGCACTGCAAGAGAATTGGACACAGTAATTAATGAAACCTTAAAAGACAAATTCAAATTGATCAGTCAGTAAATGAGAGTATTGCTACCCAGACTGAAACTGATTTAAAGGAACATAAATTGAGTCAATAATAAATGTGGAAGGAGTCAGGCGTCGGAGGAAAGCATCTAGTGTAGCATTATTAGAGTTGATGTTATTTATTATAGGGGATTAATATTAATTTTTTTAAAAAAGCTCCCATGACAAAGCCTTTGAAAGAAACTACAATGCAAAACTTAGATCTGTAAGATCTGGTTTTAGGAGCTTAATAGAAAATATTAAATAGAGAACAGCAATTTAATTAAATATAAAGATGATGATAAATTGCTGGGATTCTATCTAATCACGGGAAGAGAGATCTTGAACATGGGGCTCTGGTGTGATCAGAGGATTGGGAAACACGGACATTTGTAAAGATGAAATTTTCATTATGAGCTTTCTTCCGCCCCTTCCCGTAGGGTTCCCTATAGGATGTGGCATCAGGACCTCTTCAAGTGGCCAAGGCCCTCCGGGATCTGTCTGTATCCCACCCTGCTCCAGAGAGAGAAAAACCCCTTCCTTTCCCTGGCTGCACAGCCCTCCTGACATCAACCCCATCCCTGAACACGCAAATGTATAGTCCCTGCCCCCGTCCATTGCCCATTGTACATGAAGTGGGCAATCCCAGAATCACCCACTTTCTATCTATAAACCAGGGGGAGGGGACACCTGGAGCTGAAAGGAGTGATTCACGAGCGAGGAAATTCTGGATGGAGAACTGTGATGTTGCTTAATCCTGGAGCAGCTGACCTCCAACCCCTTGTTGCCTCAGCAGAGAGCCTGGAACACTTAACCAGGCCCAAGCAATGCTATCTAGCATTACTCCTACACATGGGCTCACACAGTGAGGCTGCAGCCAGGCTCAGGCTGTGCATGGAGGAGGGAGGACAGTAGTGCCCAGACAACTGGACAAGGGGGACGCATGTAGATTACAGTTTGGAACCATGAGCTAAGAAGGGTTGGGATGACCCTAACAGCATGAGACAGAGCCCAGCCACAAG
>NW_011889001.1:149850-159427 GCF_000151845.1 Pteropus vampyrus | reverse complement strand
ACAAATTTTCACTGGGAGGGCATTTGTAAACAAGTACTGCACTACACAAATGTTCATTTGTTAATTCAAGAATTGTTTATGCAAGGTCCTATGCTAGGTGCAGACCCCATCCTCAAGGAGGGCAGATTCCAGTGTGGAGAAAGACATCAGGACAAATAACCCAGCTCAGCGATGAGTCTCTGATCCCACCCCCCACTTTTTTCTGAGGGTTCTCAGTTAGCCCTCAGGTTCATGTTCCATGACCAATCATTTAGCAGCAGTCATTTTCCTCCTATTCCGTCTCTTCTTTTTTAGGTCTATCAGCTGCTGAGGCCTTAGTTATCTCTAAGCACCCCAGTGGCCATGGTGCAGCCACCCTCACAGTGTGCCACCTCCACCACCGCAGCAAGAAAGCCCTGGAGTCCTGTAGCCACCAAAATGGGGCTATAGCATTTGAAGCTCAAAGGCTGAAGCCACACTGCACTCTGTGCCTGAAGGAAGAGAATGTTTCCCTTCCTCCGCCTCCCTCCTGTGGTGCTCCTGCACCCGAAATCTTTCAAGGTTGCCACTGAAAAATATCCTTTCATCTGTACCCTGGGTCTTATATGTGTCCATGGGACACTAAGCTGGGGACAAATCCAAGCGATAGCCCCTCTCAAGACAGAGGTTTGGATCCTGAGTCTAACTCCTGCCTGAGCCTCTTCCCAGGAGGCTCCTAAATCTTTCATGAAAGTAGTCTTGCCCCACCCCTTTCATCTTCCAGATACGCACTAACATGGCTCAGAGCTTACGGTCCACTGACTCCCAATACACACGCATATGCACACACAAGGCACACATGCACGGCTGTCCTCCAGCCCACCGTGAATCATCTTGCCTCATCTCCCTTCTTTGGTCAAGGTCCAAAACTCTTAAACCTTATTATTAGGGGACAGAAAGAGGCAGGAGGGCATATGTTTCCTACCTCTACCACCATCTCAGGGCAATGCCCTGAAATTTCAAGAGATAAAAATATTTAGTAATTGACGGCTATGTAATAGAATGCAAAGCCTGATAGTCTGGGAATCAGATGTACAAAATGGGAAATATTTGCCTGAACTGTGTTTGTGCTGTCATGGGGTAAAAGCCA
Organism: Pteropus vampyrus; assembly: GCF_000151845.1. Taxonomy (NCBI): domain Eukaryota; kingdom Metazoa; phylum Chordata; class Mammalia; order Chiroptera; family Pteropodidae; genus Pteropus; species Pteropus vampyrus. The sequence goes on along the minus strand of NW_011889001.1, from coordinate 158,319 downwards.
CAAACTTTTCAACCAGCTAGAATTTGCAGAACAGAGAAATATGAGAGACATCCCAAGTACAGAGGGCCTGACCAGCAGGTCACACTGAGATTCTAAATCTCTAGGTTTCTTGATCATTCCCTCAATGACCCATCGAGATAATAAAAATCACCCCTCCTGTGACTCAGTCCCTTGGGGCCCTGGCCTCTGCCAGGCAAAGCTTTATTGTTGTTGGAAATCTCTGACCAATTGGACAAATTAATCTCTGATAAAAGATTAATGCAACGATGGCAAATAGATTTCATTTCTGCTGCCAGCTATGATTGATCGGTAGGGCTACTTGGAGTGCTCACGTGAGGACTGTGGCCAGAGCTTAGCTCAGCAAGCAAGAGTGCTGGGATCAATTCAGGAGTCTGTCCTGAGCTCTCCAGGGACAATGGCATCGTAGGTGCTGCTTGTCTGCCATCCTAAGATTAGTAGCTGTTCCTCCCTCCTTGGGTACAGACAATAGAAGACATTGAGGCAATGAAGAAGTATAAGAGATACCAGCCTTCTTGGGGACAGCCCTTTCCATGCTCCAGGAGGACCTGACTGCTCTAGCGGCATCACAGGGAACGCTCTCTCAGCAGTACTCCAGCCCAGAGTGAGAGGAGGGCTGAGCAGCCATCAATCTCAATTAGCATCATTAACTTGCACCCTCCAGGAGAGTGACAAACATGCACATGTGGCTAGTGTGAGCTCCTCATTAGTGGTCAGGCCTAGGTACAGGTGAGCAATCACCACCTGTTTTGGGGACTCAGGTTGGAGTCTGATCAGGCACTCACTAAGATAAGGAGAAAGTAGATCAATCTTATAAATAGACCTTGGATGCACTGAGGCCGTGCACATTTAGACCTCACAGTGGATCCAGAAAGGATGGGAGAGCCCCGGCCTCTGACAGGTTATTTTTGTTTAATTTTGTTTGCTTTTCCAGGGCTACAGATATGCTTGTTAAAGTACTAAATATAAACAGCTCTGAAAATTAAGGCAGACCCTGGCAACATTGTGTGGGACCCATGACTCTTAGACATGGAGTAAAAAAACACTGGGTAGAATACCTAGGATATTACAGGAGAACCAAGCTACTTCTGTGCCCCTCGGGGACCCTGGGCTGTCTCCTTCCAGGGGGGCTCAGAAATTCCTGCCAGGCCCTACTTTTCTAGCAAGCCATGGCCCTTCCATTCTGGGATCCATACACTATTTGCAGAAAATTCCAGCCCCTGAACAAGTCCCAGCTTGCCCAGCTAGTCCAAATAAAGCACATAGAGGCCATGATGGCAGATTGACTCATCGGCAGGATGTACTGGGAGCAGACTCCTACAAATAGCAGGCGTGAATTAGTCCTGGTTACAGAGGAGAGAGACCTCTGTGAAAACATCTCCCTTTGGGCAAAGTCGAGGCTGGAATACTCTTAATCACAATAATTTCTGAATTCGACGGGAACATACCACTAAGGGGTGCTCCTGCCCTGAGGCTTCTGTGGCAGTGGTTCCTCCTGTCTGGAATGCTCTTTCCCAGATAGCCCATGGCTCACTCCCTCTCCTCCAGCAGGTCTCTGCTCAGATGCCACCTCTCATGAAGCCCTACTTGTCTATCCTATTGAGTAATGCAAACCACCCCACCCCCACCCTGGCACTCTGCATCCTTCTTACCCAGATTTACTTTTCATTTTGTTCATGGGTCTCATCACCTTCTAACACATTCTATAATTTACCCATTTATTACGGTAATTGTTTCCCATCTGACCTCTCCCCGCAACATGGATGAATCTCTGTGAGGATAGGCATCCTGTCTGTTTTGGTCCCTTTATGCCAAACACCTAAAGTAGTGTTTAGCATATAGTCAGTGCTCAGTTAATATTTTTGAATAAACATTGATAGATGTATCAATAATTTTTAAAATTTTATATTATGCCCTAGATCAGCATTGATGATATCAATCTTTATACATGACAATCTTTATATCCATGATATTTCACTCAATAATTCAAGAAAGAATGAATTTTTGGAAAAGAAAATAATTCTGAATACTGTATGACAAGGGTGAATGCATTACTTTGGCTTCCAGTTGGAAGTGGTGGATTCAACGCACATGTCTTCCCCAACAAAATGCCAAAACATTTACAAAACCGGAAGTAACCCATAAAGGCAAAAAGAACCAGAGAGAGATGATAACAGACAAGGTACAGCAAAAAAAAAAAAAAAAAAATAGTAATATGGAAAGCAGATGGACAAGGGGCAACCATATTGGCACACCAGCCAAAGGCAAAAGATGCACATCTAAAGGGAAGGAAGCCAGCAAGAAGCTGGAACTTTAAGAAGAAAGTCTGCCCTGAAGGCTCTGGGGTAGGCGGGGCTGAACATCAGAGAATGAATGGGTTGAAGTTCAGGTCCAAGAGGCAGTGAGATCCCTGCACCTCTCCCCATTTTGCAAGAACGGCAACTACATACGGATGACTGATTTAATCCAATATAGCTAAATTGGATATAACTAAGTTGGAAAGATGTTATCAGGAAGTGTCTGTGTGATGAGGAGGAAGATAAGGGAGATAAGTCTTATTCCTTGTTTAGAATTTAGTAGAAAAATAACTAAAACCTGAAACTCAAAAGCCAGTCTATGACCATGCCACCCTGAACAAGCCCAATCCCGTCCGATCTCAGATGCTAAGCAGGGTCAGGCCTGGTTAGTACTTGGATGGGAGACCAGGTGCTGTAGGTATAAAAAATAAAAAAATAAGGGATTGTAAGCTGACAAGATCCTTGCAATCTCTGAGGCCAACCAAGGGTTGCCTCACCTAAAAAAAAATAAAAGTTAAAAATAAAATAAAACTCAAAAGCCAGCTGTACAAGGATGGACAAAACTGCCAAAAGAGTCGCAAGTGTTCACCTCTGAGAAGTGTGGATTGTGACAGAGGAGAGATGAGACAAGACACCGCTGTTCTTCATTATAAGCCTTACAGAACTATTTGTCTTTTAAAACCGTGTCTGTGTATTACCTTTATAAAAATAAAAATAGAAGTTCTGGCTGCTGTGTGGAGAATAGGTTGGAGGAGGGGAAGAAAGGAACCAGGGAAACTCATTAAGTGGTCCAAGAGAGAAACAGTAAGTGAGGGCCAGGGCCAGCAAGGTAGGAATGAAAGTGGAGAGAACTAGATGCATTTGCAAAGTTCTGGAGACAGAGTCTACGTGTCTTCTTAAAGGATTAAACATAGGCAATTAAACGGTGAGAAGAATCAAATGTAATTTTTAGGCATTTGACTGGAGCAACTTGGTGCAGACAGTCTGGGAAAGGGGTTGAGACAAGCAAGGTGCCCTGGGCACAGCATACAAGGAGGCCCTCCCTCTCTCTCAGGACCATGCAGATACAGGTGGACTCTGAGAGCGAAGGCCTTCTGAAACATGCTTGCCTCGCCCTAGTCCCAGCCTTGAATTGGTGGGTTTTGGTGCTACTGAGATGGAAAAATTAATGGCATAAGCACAGGGGTCAATGCTTTTGGAGGACAGAGAGGGAAAAAGTTTTATTTTGGACAGGTCATGGTCGAGTCTTCTATTAGTGATCCACATGGAATTGTCAGGTAGTCTGAGTCTGACACTCACGGGAGTAGGAGGGCAGTCAGGTTTGAGATTGAAATTTGGATGTCTTAGCATAGAGATGATGCTTAAAGCCATGCGTTGGGACTGGACAATCCAGAGAGAGTGGGTGCGAAGAGTACAGGACGGGCCAGATCGAAGACACTCGGGTATGTAACAGTGAGGAGGAGAGGAACGGACAGGGCAGACGGAGACGGAGCAGCCGCAGAGGTCAGAGGGAAACCAGGAGAGGCTGGTGTTCCAGAAACCAGGAAGAAAGCCTCGGCAGAGGGGACTGTCCTGAATGCTTCATGCCCACAACCATTTACAGAAATGATGCCGAGGAGACAAAAATGCTTGTTGGCCTCTGTCTTACACAAGCCAGCCCCCTTTGTGTCCACCTGGGACTTCTGATAGCCCATGCTCTTCTCCACCTGTGGTGTGGCCTCGCTGCCAGTCCTGCTCCCTCCCAATGCTCCGGCCACCCCCGGCCTCTGCAGTCTGCAGCTCGGCCCATTCTCCAGGAACAGTGCCAGACACAGTATATACAGAAGTGGTCAGGACCAATGTTTTCTCCAGAGGACCCAAGCCTTTCTGTGACGCTTCCTCCCCTGTGCTTCTTCAGTTAAAACACCCCCACTTGTCCAAGTCTAAATTCTGGCCCCAGCCCACGGAACAGACCCCCCAGGCAAGCCCACTGGCCCTCCATGGGGTGGAGAAGGGCATAAACCTTTCCTCTGCCATGAGGTGCTGCCTCATTGGAGCACAGAACCATGCACTTTAGAGAAAGCCATTCCGGGAAGGGCCAAAGAAGAGCCAGCTGGTGACATGCCCATTTACCCCAGATCCTAGTAGAGCACCTAGTGCACAGGGGTGCATGGAATGACGGCTGAGTGAATGGAGTGCTCACCCTGTGAGAACCCATGTCTCCACCATTTCGGCACACACCCTATGCAGGACAGCAAGCTCAGGCAGGCCATCTTCTGTGTCTAGACATCCTGCAAAGTCATGCCATGCATGTTAATGTCCCTGTCTGAATGTGGGGAGACATGTGCATCAGGAGACCACCCCCATTCTGCTCTGTGGTGCCTCCTGGCAGCAGCTGGTGCTCCACTCCCAGCCCCATTAGTTTCATCTGTGTTGATTTCCCAATTAGCTGAATAGTTTGTTGTAAGTTGTCCTTATGATTTTACAAAAATGAAAAAATATCAAAGTGCTAATATTGACAAGAACAGGTCACAAAGCTCAACGCAGTGAACATGAAGGTGAGAATCTGTAGGCGTTACTGAAAGAAGCAAACCCGTAGCCTCAAGCTGATGCTCATTAGACTTAGGCCAGTCCAGTGTGTGTGTGTGTGTGTGTGTGTGTGTGTGTGTACAAACGTGTCTGTATGACATTCTAAAGGAATGTCATTAACGTTTAGTTACCTGGAACACTTTTCTCTCCTCCGGCCCCTTTTATAAATATGAAATTATATTCCGTGATCTGTCCCCTCCCCACCTATGTGCACATTTCCAGGAAGGTATACTCTCAAAGTTGAGGACTGCCTCTGCTTTGTCGGGCAGCATACTCCTCACTATCTCAAACGCCCTGATGACAAGTGCTGTCCTGTAGTGTAAGGTAAAGCCTCTGCCCAACACTAAGCTTTCCTTTCTTTCTTTCTTCCTCTCTCTCTCTCTCTCTCTCTCTCTCTCTCTCTCTTCCTCCCTTACTTCCTTCTTCCTTCCTTTCGTTCTTTTTTTAATAAATTCTTCCTATGTTAAGCCAAGATCTTACTTCTTCATATCTCTTCATGGTGCCAGTTTCACGTTATGGAGTCATCCATAAGAAATCTACTCCCTTTCTCACAGGATGGCCCTTCAAACATTTGATACCAGCTGCTCTGTTCACACCATCCTCCTTTGCAAAGTAAAAGGATTCTCATTCTCTCAATAATTCACACCAGACCATTACCTGCTATGTATGTCCTTTTAAAGATGGGCTGGGGCTTTGCAATAAATATCAAGGAACTCAACAATGTTCCTAGATTTTATTTCCATGATCTGACTTCAAGAAATCCATCCTAAAGAAATTGTCACATATGTAGCCAAGTTTTGCTCCTACAGCTCTCCCTGGAGTATTAGCCTTTATTACAACAGATTATACAATAATGAGAAAGTGGGCAAATAAATTATGTCACATCTATATAATGATACAGTATTATACAACCATAAAACACTATCTTTCTGAGGAATAAGGAAAAAGATAGATTCATAATTGTATGCTTAATACTACACAGATGTGCACCCACATCGCACACTCATGCAAAGCTATGCACACATACACATGCACACACATAAAACAGGAAGGAACACCCTTAAATATGAATAGCGGTACTACACAATTAGTGGCATTCTTGGTGATGATTCTTTTATATTTTGTCTTCATTTCTCAAATATTCTACAGTAGGTCTATACTACTAATTTGCAACTAGAAAAGTTATAGTTTAAAAACAGAACTGGACAAAGGGCCCTCACATGATCCAACTACCACTGAGAGTTCATCACTTTCCCTGTGCTGTGCCCTCGTCCCCTTTGTCCTGAAGCCTGACAGGCACTGTTGACTAGTTGTCAACCAACTTCCCTGAGGCATTTTGCAGGAGCTACCTTTACCTAGTACCCCAGCTGGTGACACAATGAGGTATGATTTTTTCCCCCATGCAGGGCTTGTTCCAGATAGCAAATGCACAAGCAGCAGAAGACAGGAGCTGGTGACTCAAGGGTAAGTCTTGCTTAGAGAGTGAATAAAATACTGCCCACAGACAGGCCTGCCTTTCGCATATTCCCCCTGGGACCGGATTGTGCCAGGCCATTTTCATACACTAAGAGTGACTAGGTAGGCAGATGTCACCTATGTGATAAGTCCTCCTGAGTCTATAAAAGAGCCCGTCCAGGTGATTGTCTTACTATATTGACAAGGTAGAAAGCAATGCCAGGAGGGCTGAGAAGGAGTTCGGTGAGGGACTGAAAAATCCAGAGGCACTTACTAGCTGTTTGACCTCAGAAAAGTTTCTTAACCTCTCTGAGCCTCAGTTTCCACGAACAGAAAATGGAGATAATACTAGGACTATGTCTGATGGTTGTTGTGAGGAGTCACTGAGTTTAGTACCTGTAAGCACTTAGAACAGAAACTATCAGCCATCAGTGTTCACAGTTTGCATGTGGCAGATGAAGCTGCCTGATCCTATGTTAAATGCTTAGGCCATCAGGCCTGCCACATTCTTTCTTTCTCTGTCTTTTAATAGATTTCTTGTGTGTGGATGAGCTGTAGAAGTAGAATGGTGTGTGCACTGACCTCTGAGCTTTTCTGGGAGTGGGCAGCACCCTCTCTTTTCCTCAGGGACTCCATGGGGCCCTCCTGCAGTGTCTGCCATGCAGTGCCTCATCCCAGCTTCCCCACTACTGCCGGTGAGGGCAGCACACCTTCACCTTCCAGCATCCACATCAACCTGTTCAAAAAGACCAAGTGGGCTCAACTTCCTCCTGTGAGTCACGTATGTGGTCCAAGGAAGCAGGAAAGGTCACTGCCATGTGTGGGCAGGCCCCCTCTCTTGGTAAACTCATCTCTCAATAAATGGTGAGTGTTGCCATCTCTCACTCTAGAAGCCAGAACAATGTGTGCTCAAGTCTTTCCAATCAGGATTGTTTCCATAAGCCTTTGGCTTCTGTGAGGAACATTTGGTTTAAAAGGAAATGGAATTTCTCCTTCAATATTCTTCTTGGATGACAGGTCTGTGATTGGAATCAGGGCATGAAAAATCATGCCCCCGTGGTTATTTCCATTAGTGGCTTTTGACTTTGCAGGGACACCTGGTGCACAGAGTGCTCCTCTTCCACCTCCCACTTCCCACCCCCTACAGCTCAGGCAGGTCCTAGCTGGCTGATCCTGGAGCATCGTGGTATTCCAGAGCCCTGTGCTTTCTGGTCAAGGGCTTGGCTAACTTATCTTTGCAAGAATCTACTACATGGTCTCTCCTCACTTCATTATCCCACAATTGTGCCCTCGTCTAGCCTTCTTCCTCTCCAAAATGGGATGGAACTCCTGCCATGCACACACACATGCACGTGCATGCACACACAGCAAGTGCTTGTTTCTCTGCCTGTGATAAACAATTACAGGAAAGTACTCATTGTCATACATGATAAGAAAGAAATTAATTGTTAATTGTCTATGTTGCAGTGTACCAGAACCCACTGGAGTGCCACCAAAAGAAATGGAGGTGGGGTCTGGACACTCAAAAGAAGAGTAAAATGAGACCTTACTCAAGAATGAGTCTTTGAAGAAGGTACAATGATAAATGTTGCTGCAGAAGCCGCAGGCCACATCATGGATGGTTTGTGTGTCTACCTCCTGTCCCAGCCTAGGAGCAGCCCTGAGGGACAGCCATACACCTGTGTGCTCCTCACACCTGCAACAGTTTCAGGTACAGACTAGCACCCAGGTAATGTTTGTTGATGGTGGAACTTAGGAAGAAACCAAAGGAACAAGGTAGCTAGCTCCTGCAGAGACTCTGAGTGCTCTTTTACTTAACTTGGGGCAAGGTTTGGAGAGCAACAGTATGTTTGCTGAGCAGGATGTAAACTCACAGAAGCCAGGTTCTCTGCAGCCAGATGAGGAGCCTGGTCTGAGGTCTGGGAGGAGAGGGTACCAATACAGTGTTCACAGGCCTGCTCCTGGACCAGGAGGGCCGGCATACAGATGCAACATGGTGCATGGTGTGACTGTACCTGCCTGTCATCAGCATAGAGATAGAGCCCACCCCCAAACCCAGTAACACTGGAAAGACATCAAGAGCCCACTACCCTTCGCAGTAAGCAACAACTATGCTCAAGAGCCAGAGGAT
>NW_011889001.1:134137-147550 GCF_000151845.1 Pteropus vampyrus | reverse complement strand
CCTTGATGGAGTAACTTTATATCTACTGAAACTAATAATACGAAGAGTTGGGTTTGTGTTTTATATGTCTCCTTTCTTTCATTTTATCTTTCTAGTAATTCATTTTCACTGTACTTTACAAAAGTTTTCTAGGATGTATTGAAAATTTCTTAAATAAGGTCCTTTCGTGCCTGAGATGAATCTTAAAAGATAAATACTTGTTATCCAAGCAAAAGAGGGGACAAAGTATTACATAGAAAATTTTGTGCTTCGAGTGAAAACAGTGCATTGTTGAGAGTACACTCTTCTTGCTTAACTGATTCTAGCCTTTTGTTGAACTATTTTACAATTCTATATATTGTAGATAACTAATAGCAATGCAAAATAATTGCTGCCTGTGGACATGCAAAGCTTCTGCCATGCAACTGGCTTCCCTCACCACAGCAAAGTTCAGTCTGGCCTCCATTTTCTCACTCATCTCACTATTCTTAATTTATAACTTTGCCTGTTCTTTGGATTCTCCTTTGAACTTCTTGTAAAATCTCACTGGTTTTCTCATTAGTGATTAAATAAAACTATTTAAAATGATTATTAAATCATTAAAAAATAATGTGGTCCTGGGAAGCCATGACAGTAGTTAGACAGATATCCCAAGACACCAACAAGTCTTTTATATCTGTGGATTGACATTGAACTCAGAATCCATTTTATTTGATCGTCTTTACCTGTCTGCTAATAATCTTAATCATCATAATAGTGATACTTGTTCTTTGGGTTTTTCTATATAGTCCACCTGTTTATGATTACTGAACATGTACAAGATAACTGTAATACTCTTTTCACAGTTTATGTAAATGTTAGACTAGATGCCAAATACAGAAAAATGAGACAGAAGGCAAAACTCGGATAATAGTTCACAGGATAGAAATGATCCAGAGTGTTTTTCTCGATGAAAGCCATAAGACCTGACTGCCTCCTACTTACCTGCCCTTTTGTTTGGGGGAAAATTCTGCCTCAACTCAGATCCCATGGTTACAGTATTGCCCCATCTCCAATGGTCAACAAAACAAAGTCGATACTGAGACTTCTAGGAATAAGCCTTCCTAGTGCTGTGAGACCACACTATCTGACCAAAAGTTTGCCCCAGGCAGCCTGGATTTCTGTCTTTCTTGAGGCCTGATTATTCTACTCTCTTTGGGGTCTGTATAGTACCTTCACGTCCTTAAAATAAATTTTATTTTAAATTTAAGTTAGATTGAGTGGGGTTCTTTCATTTACAACAGCACCCTTTTGAATTACACACTTCCCACAGCCCCCCATTTCTGACCCCAGCTGGAGCTGACGGGCCCAAGATTTGCCTGTTGGGATAAGCCCAGCAGGCATCACGGGGTCAGGATTTGTTCTTAATATAGACAAACCCTGGAAAAATCCCTTCCACAATAAGGGAGATGGTGCCATCTCTCAGCTCTCCAGGCACCCGAGGTGATATGCAACACATTCATTCAGGCTGTAGTTCATCTCTAGACCTGCTACAGGCTCAGCTGAGTTAAAGTTAGAGTTTCTCCAGAGAATCACATAAAGTGGTGAGAAGAGGCAGTAGCTTTTGAGAAATTCGATGAAGAAGGTGCATTCTGAGAACGTCCCCAGGTACATTTTTCCTGGTGACCAAAGTCGATTCAGTGAAAGCATAGAGAGCCGTGTGACCTGGTGTGAGTCATCTGACCTCTCTGAGCTGCAGTGTACAGGACTGTTGCGAAGCTCGGTGATGAGGAGAGCACCTGCATGATGCTGGCACATGGTTGGCACTTTTCCCAGAATTGTCATTGTGCCTAAGTTTACTGAAGGGAAATGAAATAAAATGACCATGCCCCAATCTTTTATTTGGGGGGGGAAGCATTTAAGCATCATGGTTAAGAAAATGAATTTCCATGCTGGATGTATCTATTGCAAGTCATACTGCGCCCGTTCTGTGCAGTCAGGCAAGTTACCCCATTTCACTTAGCCTCAGTTTCTCCATCCTAAATTTAAGCTGACATCCATGGTAGTGTTTCACTCACTCAGTGCATTGTGAGGCTCACATGAGACAGTGAACAGAGAGCATTGAGCCTGGTTCCTGAGACCTGAGCAGCATTCACCAGCATTCACTGTTTTTGTAGCTGCTGCTCCCTGCATTTCTCTGACCTTTCCCTGGTTTGGGAGCTGCTCTCACCCTGACTTATTGTGGAGTTATCTTGGGGAAGAGCCTGTGCTATGTCTGGGGTGGATAGCGGAGGGCCATGATGGAATGAGGGAAGGCTTAAGGGCCCAGAGAAGTCCCTACTGTCCCCATAAGGACTCTGGCTATGGGAGCCCTCTGCTGCCCCTGCTGGAAGGCTTTTGGCCAGCCAGCTCCTCAGCCTGCCAAGGACACTGCTGACCCCACCCCAGGTCAGACGTGTGCTTGGTCGCCTGAGCTCTCCCGCCCCTCCGGGCCAGGACAACAGGTGTATGTGCTCAGAAACTCGAGCCTACCTTCTGAGGGCCTGAGAAATTGAGAGAGGACAGACAACTCTTTCTTCAGACTACCACATGGCCAATAAACAAGTTTTCAGGGAGATCATGGCCAGCTCAGGGTTGTGCAGGGCCGGCTGTTAGTCCGGGGACTGTCCAGGACCTTTGCTTTCATAACAGCAGCAGCAGAGGCAGCGGCAGCTACCAGCACCGTTTACTGAACACCCAGTGGGTGCCAGCACTGTGCCAGGTTTGCCATGCTTTTCCCATTTCTTCCTCTCTACCGTCCTGTGGGGGAAGTGACTGATAAGAGCAGAGACACTGGCATCGGACCAGGGCTTGAAACTCAGGATCTGCCACAGGCTGATCGTTTGACCTTGAACAAGTCAATTGACCTCTTAGAGCCTCAGTTTTCTCATCTGTAAAATACAGACAATAGTATCGACTTCAGATGGCTTTGGGGAGTTAGATGAGATAATACAGGGAAACAGTGGTAGCCCAGAGCCTGGCACAAAAGAAGCCCTTAATATGTGACAGCCAAATATATTATCTGAGCAGCATCCCCACTGTAAGTATGAGGACAGTGAAGCTCATTTGGCCAGATCCGAAGTGGGTCTGATGAGCCCATGCTCTTCACTAGCTCGCCCCCCAGTTTTTCCCCCAGGCTCTGGTAACTCTGCTGGTGGACAGACTAGAAGGAAGCAAACCCCTGGGTTCAGGATTCCAGCCAGAAGGAGGTGGAAAGCACCAGCTAAGACAGAGGGTGGCATCATCTGTGGCTTCTTATCACCAAGGCTCCTCTGTTTCCAAAACCAGAACATTCTTCAGAAGGGGCTAAAGACGGGCACCCAGAGATAAAACCTCAAGTTACCTTGTTCCAAACAAAGACTCCAGTCAATACACAGAGAGCCACAGACCACATGTCTATGGCCAGACTCTGGGACAAAAGGCAGAGACTAGGAGCAAATGGGAATCTTCATGCAAGGGATGCGATGCATGTCCCAGAGAGCGCACCTCAGTGTGTCTGTGTCTGTGCACACTCATGGGTGCTGTGGCCAAACAGAGTGCACCCACAGCTCTGCCAGGGGCAGAATGACCACAGTTCCCCAAAGTCCGAAGTGTTTTGATCATTGTTTCATCTCAACATAGTTTAAATTGGTATAAAAGCACTTATAAATAAGAGGCTTAGCATGAGGTTATGTATTTTCCCCATATAAACAATTTTATACATGATGTTTAGGTTATAAGTTTAAATCCATAAAGGTCTGTTTAAACCATAATATGTCAACAATATTATTTCTTTTTATGAAAAAAAAAACTTTTAGGTTAAAATACATTAAACATGGACATATTAAACACAGTTAAACACAATACAATGTCTACCCAGAATCCAATTCTTCTTCCTTCCTCCATTCAAGCCATGTGACCTCTCTACCCTGACCCCGCCACCAAGGCCCCTGGACTATAAGTAAATTTCCTGCAAGTGTTATAGTCAGGAATCCAATCAGCACCTGATCCCTCCAGCAACTGTCATTGATCCAGGGAGGGGTGTGAGACCTGAGTTAGTCCAGTTGAACTGAAGGAACATTCTTTCATTCTTTGGGTGGAAAAGAGGTTTCCTTGCTCTCTTACGGAACATAAACACACAGCACATTGCCCCAGGTGCTGTTGGGGCCATCTTGCCAGCACGAATGAGGTCTGCTGAAAACAAAGCAGCAACAGAGGGATGCATGGCCAGAGATCCTGGGGAAACCGAGCCCGGGCTTCATGTGACATATCACATCAGCCTTACCTCTGGACTTCCTGTGTTGTTGAATTAGCGGGAGTTTTCTATTATATGCAGCAGGAAAGCATTCTTATGCTGGAGGAGGTATGTCTAGAGATGAATGAAAAGAAAAGGATTCCCCTGAGATCATGGAAGAAGATAAAGGATTAATGAAGGAGCTCGTGCTTAAGCAATAAAGATATTTGCCCGTATCGAATTATTTGACAGGAGAATTATGGGAAAAGATGAAAAAGAGGACTTGTCTTGGGCCCCAGCCCCCCAAGGAAAAAGGGAGGTTAAAGTGGAGAGAGATTTCTGTGTAGCTAGAACCATACAATCAGTCCAGAACAGCTTGGCACCCACCCCCCATTGTTCGAGGAAGAAAAGTAGGAGCAGTGGAGAGATAGGGAGCCCATGTGGGAAAGGGCACTGAGGGGACGTGCAGTCAGCTGCCCGTGGTCATGAGCCAGTTTGTGAATCATGAGCATTCCCAGGATGTGGGCACATTTCTAGGGCCTCTGAGCATCTTCAAACCTAAAGTCAGAGAGGCAGCTTGTGTCACCTGCCAGGGGTTTCCTTCCAGCCCCTGATATACACAAGACAGCTCTTTTCACTTTTCTCTCAATCCAAAAGATGTTCTTGATTCTTTTCATGGCCTCAGTCAACTCTACATTACCTTCCGTGGCAAAAGTGAAAAGAGAATGAAAAATATCTAGTGTACATCTGCTGTTTTGCTTACCTTGCATCCGTTTATTCTGGGTCTGTTAAAAGCACCCCATTCTGTCTGAAGCAATGTGGCTTGCAGTGGATTTGATCCCATCCCAGATCCAAGGATGAGCATGTGGCTCAGATCTAGCCAATGAGAGCACTGTATCTCCCTGCTGACAGTAATTCAAGGGTGGACAGGTGACTCCAACCCAGCCAATCTAAGCAAATGAGATGGAATTCTTGGTGGTGGGAAATGGGGGAGGGGCTTCATTATCTGCTAAGCCTATAAATATGTAAGCTATCTTGCAGCTGCTGGGGGCATTTTGGTGGTTTATGAGAAGAACCTGACTGAAAATGAAGCAAACATGGAAAGAAAGCAGAGTGAGAGACAGATTGGGCCATAATTACATCATTTGAGCCCCACGTCTAAAGCTAGTGTCCTGGACTTTTCATTTACGTGAGCAAATGCTGTATTCTCTATTTTTGCATAATCACTTAAGTCGATTGTTCTATCACTTATAACTGATGGAGTTTGGGTTGATAACAAATCTCAACATCAGAAAAAAATAACTTTCCTTCTTTTATTATTTACTTGTTGGTCTTACATAAAAGACCTAGGTTATTCCGAATATACATCAAATTCTTGCTGTCTGACCTTGAACAAGTCATATCCATGCGTTCTCATCACTAAAATGAGGGCGTTGGACCTGATGTCCCAGGCTCCTTCCAGCTCTGAAATTGTATACTTCTGTGAATAGTCTCTTAGCAACCTCCACACTCAGAATTAGATACGAAACTATTTTGTTCAAGAGTGTGGATTCAAAACATTAAAATAAAACTTTTAAAAAGTTTAATCAAATGTCAGATGATGAAAACCACGCAAGGCCTCTTTGCTTTAGCAAAACATGGAACCGCATTCATGGTACGGATGTATCATCTGCTAATTTCTGGTGCCTGAAAACTTCCACTCCCCGTGCCCCTTCTAATAATGAATGCCTAGTTGTAGCTGTAGCCAGTCTATCTCATTTACCCTTTTTAAAGGCTTTCAGAGGTAGAAAAGACATAACGGTTAATATTCAGAAAGGTTTAAAAATAAAATTTTAGTTGCTTCAGTCATAAAATCTAGGGTCTATACTCAAAGCCCCTTACTGACTCTGTGTCACCCAGGTGCCAAGTTTGACACCTGCCCAACAAGCTCCCATCTCTTCTTCTACTCCTGCCTCTTTGAGCATCCTAGATGCATTATTTAACCTCTCTGTGCCTCAGTTTCTTCCTGTATGAAGTGGGGATAATAATAGTACCTTTCTCCAAGTGTTGTTTGCAGGTAGTGAATGAGTAAAGTCCTCATAACAGTGTCCCACATGTAATAAGCATGGTGTAAATGTTTGCTCTCATCATCATCATCATTATTCTGATTGGACTTCTCAGTGTTGCATGGGTAGTTCCTTGGATAGGTGCATGAATAAACAGTATTCATGAAGTACTCAAAAATATTTCACATCCTGTAGCTTATCAGCGAATGTTTATTAACAATGGTGTTCTAGAGATATAAAAGTAGCAATTCAGAAGAGACAAATCACACAGTCTGCTCCCCTTCCTGCTCACTCGTGAGCCCTTCTTTTTGGAGCTTTTACAATTGGCTTGTAAGGCCCAGGATTTCCACTTAGTGATGATTTTCAACTCTTAGTGTAAATTTGCTCCTTAGTATCTAACATGAACTGCTGCCAATACAACTGTAGATTCATTTCTGAATTACGTCTCTTTTAGCTAAAAGATACCCAGAGTGACCAGCTGACCCCAGAACTCAATTCTCTGGGGTACTCAGAAGTGAGAGCATACAAGAATGAATTCTTCTAACCTGCTCTTAATTGAAACTAATTGATGACTCAAAAGACCATTTACCGAGTGTATTAGGAGATAGAATAAACTTGAGCTCAGTCCCTGGCAGCCGCCAGAGACCTCCCCCACAAGAAGACTCACCCTCTGAGCACCAAAAGGCTGCTCACTGGACACAGGACAAGAACAAAGTTGTCCAACTGACCAGGAGGCATAAATACTCCAAATGGCTGGGAGAGCATAATGAGAGTGAGCCAGGGGTTTAGCAGGGCTGGGTTGCTACTCTAGCAAGATTGGTTTGCTAGCTGAGTGACTCTGAGCAAGTTTATAACTTCTCTGAGCCTTGGTTTCTTCATATGTAAACTGGAGCCATGAAACTCGCCCCATGGAATTGCTATAAGAACTAAGACCAGACATGTAGAATGCCTGCTACATCAACACGTGGTACATCCCCGTCGTTGTAATGTTCTTCCTCCTCTGGGGAAATACTTCTGTGCCAGGAGTCGCCATCAGTCCCCAGGTGCACCCACTCTCTCCACAATGATGGGTAAACTCCAAACAGTTTTCATGCCGATCCCCCTTTTCCCAGATTCCACCATCTCCTGCCATGACGCCATGGTGGGCCTCCCACTGAAAACACTCCAGCAGTTTTTAGTTTAATATTCACCACATTTTACCCCATATCAGAGCTTCTTAACATTCTCAGGCTCTGACATATTTAAGAATCTGATGAAAGCTCTGGTCCTTCTCCCTGTAAAAATGACTACACATTTGCATGTGATTTTCACAGGCTCATAGACTCCATTGAGCCTCTCTATAGGCCTTCTAGGGCCACATGTACCTCGAGACAAAGATCCCTGCCTTAATCGACCTTAGCAGCTTCTGGCCTTCCTATCTGTGCTTGGCTACTGCTCCTGCTGGCCACGAGTTCACAAGTCATCCCTGAAAGGTGCAGGGTAACAGTCTCTTACTTCACAGTTTACAAAGTGCCACAGAACAAAGTGACATGTTCTCACTCAAACACCCACAGAAGGCTAATTCCATCCCTCCTTGGGTCTCTCTTCACAGTGTTTGCCTCAAACATGTGCTTTCCTGGCTCTCTCCTCCAAATCGAAGGGCCCTTGCAGGAACTAGGTCTGCAGAGGGTCCACGTCTCCCCACTCCCTCTGGCTCTCCTCATTCTTGAACCTCATAACAGTCCAAGCCCCGCCCCTGCATGTTCCTAGGCTCCTGTCCCAAGAGCCACCTGTCCTGTGGCTTCACTAACAAGTACCGCTGTCCTGCAAAGCTTCTCGGGGCTCAGCTGCCAAGGCAGGAGGGAAGAATTAAGATACCAGAGTTGAAAGATGTCAGGCTTCAGAAGCAAGCTCTAAACAGACTTGAATAGCGGAAAGTTTCAAAGGTACTCGCTGAAGTCCTTGTAAAACTCCTGCCACCTCTTCTGTCAGCCGGCAGTTCCATGCTCTTTTAGATCTCTTTGAGCCGTCTCTTTGTTGAGCCACCAGCTCCATTCCTGCGAAGGAACCAAAGGGTCCTTTGTATTCAATCCTTTCAGTAGAAAAAGACTGGTGGGGCTTTGGACCCTCCCCGCCTGAAACGAGATCTCATCACATCATGAAGCTGGAAGTTTTCCACCCTCTCTCATCAGGAAGGGAACTTCAGTCATACATCTCAACATGCTCATCTTATGGATGAAGAAACTGAGACAGTAAAGTCTGATTGTTTCTTCAGACTCCTCGAGGAGTGAGTGGTCAAGCTAGACATGCTCATGGCGGTCCAGACTTCCCGTCTCCTTGGTGTGCTGTGCGGTGCACAGCCTCCTCAAAGGGTTATTTCAATGAGCATTATGGAGCCCATTCCTCAATGGCCAGTGTTTCGGGAAACTTAACGTTGTTGACAAGATTAGAGCTTTTGAAAAAGTGGACATAACCAAATGGTCACAGAATTAAGCTTAAAATGTATGTGTGTATTAATTTGCCAGGGCCACCATAACAAAATACCACAGACTGTGGCTTAACAACAGAAATTTATTTCATCACCATTCTGGAGGCTTGAAGTCTGAGATCTAGGTGTCAGCAGAGTTGGTTCCCCCTTAAGGCCTCTCTCCAGATGGCCACCTACTTGCTGTGTCTTTACATGGTCTTCCCTCCATGGACGTGCAACCCTAGTATCTCTCACTCTTCTTATAAGGACACCAGTCCTATTGGAATGGGGTTCCACCTTATGCCTCATTTTACCTTCATCTCTTTAAAGACTCTATTTCCAAGCATAGTTATATTCTGAGGTATTAGGAGTTAGAACTTCAATAAATGAATGGGAGGAGGACACAATTCAGCCCATAACAATATGTATGTTCTTAAAAGAGAAAATGTAATATATTACATTACCTGGATGATATAAGAGCACAGTAGGAAGCCCTCATGGGAGGTCAGGGCTGCTCAGCTGCACAGCATGGGGATAGAACCCCAGACTGTGCCGAGCCATTAAGTAAAATGCTTCTTCTGCCACCTGCCAGGTGAGTGATGCTCTGCTGTGAGTCAGCTTGGTGGCCAGATAGTGTTTAGATGCTTACATCAAGCAAGTAAAGAATGCAGGCTTAGAACCATTCCATTGTCTCTTCCAGAAAATGGGGCTACCCTGTCCTGAACACTTCACAGGAAAGTAGAGAAGATCAAATAAGGTGAAGTAAATAAACAGCGGCATTATATGAACTGTAATTATACCAAATAAGTGAAAGTTATTAAAACTTATGTTTTATTTTCCTTTAGAGTAAACTGTCAAATCCCCACAAAAAAAGAAGTCCAAAGGCATGACTATCAATGGTGGTGTTTCTCAATGGCTCACGTCCAATGGGCCCATATGTCACCAGCTCTCGTTGTGAGGTTACCAGACAACTTGTGCTGAGAACTGCATGAGCTCTGGGGGTGATGTGCTTTGTCCCGATGAATGGCACATGTGAAGCATTCATTCACTGCTGTGCCAGGGAGCTCCCAGTGGATTGAGCACAGCTAGTGCAGAAGTGGAGGGGACGTAGGCCTGATCTGGGCCATTTCTGAGCTGTGTGGAGGAGGTGACCAGGCGCCGGCAATCCAAATAGAGGGAAGTTAGCGGTGAGTGTGGGCAGAGCTTTAGTAGCAGTGTGGTGTGCTGGGCATGGGCCAGCCCTGAGAGCTGGGCTTGCATCCAACTCCACAACCTTGGTCAAATTACTTGGCCACATTGTGCCTCAGTATCCTCATCTGTAAAATGAGGACAATTGTACCCACTTCATAAGGTTGTTATGGAATTTAAATGACATTATACAAAGAGGTCTTATAGGGTGCTCGGCACATAGTGAATGGACAGGAAAGATTAGCCATTATGATTCACCCTTTACTTTCATTAAACATTGATCGAGCCACTAGTATGTGCCAGGCACTATGTTAGGCCCCCAAGAACACACAGCCTTGCTCCCCTGAAGCACACAGCATGCACAGATGTGAAAAACATTTAAACGGCTTTATAAATAGTCTCACAGAGAGCAGCCCAACGAGCTATGGAAACCAGAGTGAGCTCGTGATCTGGCCTAAGTAGGGGTGGGAGAAGGGTAGACATGGAACGGAGTGTCCAGAAAAGCATCCCTGAGAAGGTGGCACCTGGCCTAATCTTAAAGGAAGGGTAGAAATGTCATGGGACGGGGCTCGGGGGTAGGAGGGCACCACGTGCAGGGAGACATGGGACAGTGTGATCCTTGTGGCAACTAATCTACACTTCTGGATTAGAGGAGCTTAAGCATAAGCAGATGACAAGAAAAGCATCCGAGAAGCAGGTAGGAGCTAGTGCCCGGTGGCCCAAGTTCTCTGCCAGAACAAAGGATTAGACTTGATCCCATGTGGGTTTGAGCAGGAAGTGACACACCCAGATTTGTGTTTTAAACCTGAGTACATCAAGGGATAGAACTGGAAAGGAAAGCACTAGAGGCAAAGTGGCCTGTGAGCTGACTGGCCTAGGAGGCAATAGTGATAGGATGCAGAGAGAGCGAGGACACCAGGGGTCCTTAAGAGGGGGCATGGCATGACATAACTAAGTGACTACACGGGGAGAAGGAGCGTCAGAGGAGGACGAGTCTGACGCACAGGAAGGGGTCCAGTTGTGAGGAGCGGAACATGGAGGCAGCAGCCCAGGGAAAGGGGGCAGAATCCGAGCAATGGCCCGGCCCAAGGTCTGGGGTGGCACAACTGTCCAGGGATGAGGAGATAAAGCAGGGACCACCAAAAAGCTGAGGGGCTGAGGTCAGAGGGCTACCAGGAAGCTCAGAGTCCTCGCAGGGGGAGGAAGGGAGGCCCAGGACCTTGATGGCCAGGATGTGCTCAGGGTTGGCCACAGGAGGGCAGTAGAGTGCCCAGAGAGTGTAGGAACGGGACCCGGGAGTAGAAGGTTAGGAGGGAAAGAAATAACGAGGAATTAGAATAGCAAGCGTGGACCACTCTTCTTCGGGAGATTAGAGTGAAAAAAAGGAAGAGAAAAAGGTATGAAGTGGAGTCAGAAGAGAATCCTTTTTTAAGTGAAAGAGGCAGGAACCAGAAGCCAATAGAGGTAGAGGCAGAGGTAGAGAAAGGGGGGTAGAAGGTGCTGCCTGAGGGGACTGGCCCCCAGAAGGTCAGAGGGCATGTGTGCCAACTGGGGTTCCTTTGGGGGTAAGAACAGAAAACCTGATTCACCCTGACCTAGGAAGCACAGAATTTTTTGACTCGCGTAACCGAAACATTCCAAGGTAGTCTCACTTCTGGCACAACTGGATGCAGGGCCTGAGCAGTATCGCAGAATCTGGCTTCTCTCCCTCCCTCTTCCATCCTTGATTCCTCTCTGTCAACCCCATTCTCAAGCAGATTTGCTTTTTTTTATTCTTCTTTTTAAAAATCGACATATAATTCACTTAACATAAAATTTACCTTTTTAGAGTGCACAATCGCACTTTATAATTATTTTAACTATATTTACAAGGTTGTGCAACTATCACCACTATCTAATTCTGGAACATTTCCATCGCCCCTCACCAAAAACCTATAACCATTAGCAGTCACTCCCCATTGCCCCTCACAGCCCCTGGCAACCA
Organism: Pteropus vampyrus; assembly: GCF_000151845.1. NCBI lineage: Eukaryota > Metazoa > Chordata > Mammalia > Chiroptera > Pteropodidae > Pteropus > Pteropus vampyrus. Next base: position 135,677 of record NW_011889001.1, on the reverse strand, counting down.
CTAATTTACTCTCCCTCTTTACATAGCCCATTCTGGTCATTGACTATAAAAGAAATCGTAAAATATGTGGTCTTTTGTGTGTGGCTTCTTTCACTTACCAGAATTTTTTTACCCATGTTGTAGTATGTATCTGTACTTTATTCTTTTTTATGACTAAATAATATTCCTTTGTATGGATCTACCACAGCTTATTTATCCATTCATCAACTAATATCTACTTGACTTGTTCCAATGTTCTGACTGTTATGAATAGTGTTGCTATGAACATCCATGTATAAGTTTTTGTGTGAACATATGTTTTCAATTCGCTTGGGATTATACTTAGGAATGGAATTGCTGAATCATATGGCAACTCTACATAATTTACTTTTTAAGGAACTGCCGAACTGTTTTCTGAAGAAACTGCATCATTTTAAATCCCCACCAGCAATGTCTGAGGGCTCCAATTTCTCCACATCCTCACCAACACTTATTATTCTCTATGTTTTTGATTAAAGCCATCCTAGTGGGTATAAGTGGTCCCTCACTGTAGTTTCGATTTCCATTTTCTTTTTATTTTTTAATTTATTTTTTTATTTTTTTGGACTTTTAATGACTGAAACAAAAAAGATCTAAAATCGCAGCTTCTGGAAGAACCATTTGTTCTTGCCAGTCTTGAACCTCTCCTCAAACTTGACCTTGGCTTCCCGTCGGGCCTTGCGTTTCAGAGCAGGGTCTCTGAAGAAAGACATCCTTGTTAACAACAGTTTTGTCCAAGAGGATATCCACAGAGTACCTTGTGGGCATGAGGTGATTGTAGTTATAAACTTTCACGAAAGACTCGATCTTTGACCTCTTGGCAATTTTCTTCTTGCCCATGGCAGCCATCACCTTGCGGGGATTCAATTCCAGCCACCAGAGCATGGCAGTAGGGGCAGTCTGAGGTGCCGTCATCAATGTTCTTCACGATGACTGCTTTGTGTCCGGAGTAGCGTCTGGCCAGGACTGACACCATCTTCCTGGGTTTCATAAACTTGCCCATTTCGACAGCAGCCACTTGGGCCTACAGCAGAAAGGATAGTTCGATTTACATTTCCTTAATGACATATGATGTTGATCATCTTTTCACATGTTTATTGATGATTGTGTCTCTTCTTTGAAGAAATATATATTCAAATCTTTTGCCTATTATTTAGTTGGGTTATCTTCTTATTATGGAATTTTAAGAATTCTTTATATATTCTAGATTAAATTTCCTTATACAGTATTCAATTTAAAAATATCTGTGAATTGTCTTTTTACTTTCTTTATAGTGTCCTCGGCAACACAAATTTTGAGGAAGTCCAATTTATCTACCTTTTCTTTGATTGCTCATACTTTATGTGTCATATCTGAGAAACTAAACCCAATATCATAAAGATTTAAACCTATCTTTTCTTCCAAGAGTTTTATAGTTTTAGCTCTTACAGGTATGCCTCTGACACATTAATTTTTATTTATGTGTGAGGCAGGTATCTAACTTCATTTTTTTTTTTTTGCATGTAGATATCCAGTTGTCCCA
>NW_011889001.1:132443-134087 GCF_000151845.1 Pteropus vampyrus | reverse complement strand
GGGTCTCTGAAGACATCCTTGTTAACAACAGTTTTGTCCAAGAGGATATCCACAGAGTACCTTGTGGGCATGAGGTGATTGTAGTTATAAACTTTCACGAAAGACTCGATCTTTGACCTCTTGGCAATTTTCTTCTTGCCCATGGCAGCCATCACCTTGCGGGGATTCAATTCCAGCCACCGGAGCATGGCAGTAGGGGCAGTCTGAGGTGCCGTCATCAATGTTCTTCACGATGACTGCTTTGTGTCCGGAGTAGCGTCTGGCCAGGACTGACACCATCTTCCTGGGTTTCATAAACTTGCCCATTTCGACAGCAGCCACTTGGGCCTACAGCAGAAAGGATAGTTCGATTTACATTTCCTTAATGACATATGATGTTGATCATCTTTTCACATGTTTATTGATGATTGTGTCTCTTCTTTGAAGAAATATATATTCAAATCTTTTGCCTATTATTTAGTTGGGTTATCTTCTTATTATGGAATTTTAAGAATTCTTTATATATTCTAGATTAAATTTCCTTATACAGTATTCAATTTAAAAATATCTGTGAATTGTCTTTTTACTTTCTTTATAGTGTCCTCGGCAACACAAATTTTGAGGAAGTCCAATTTATCTACCTTTTCTTTGATTGCTCATACTTTATGTGTCATATCTGAGAAACTAAACCCAATATCATAAAGATTTAAACCTATCTTTTCTTCCAAGAGTTTTATAGTTTTAGCTCTTACAGGTATGCCTCTGACACATTAATTTTTATTTATGTGTGAGGCAGGTATCTAACTTCATTTTTTTTTTTTTGCATGTAGATATCCAGTTGTCCCAGCACCGATTGTTGAAAAGATTATTCTTCTCCATTTAATTGTCTTAAAACCCTTGTCGAATTTATTTCTGAACTCTGAGTGATGAAATTAGGGCACACTTTTTTTTTTTTTATACAGAGGAGATTTTGCAATCCTTGAAGAGATAGGAACATCATTTTTAAAAGTTATTTAAACACTCTACCCTACACACTTGTTTAAGGATTACTCAATTTGACAACCTGCCTACCACTGAAGATCCCCAAGGGATGCCTCTGGCCAGCGCAGGTCATAATGCTCACTGTGCATGACTCCATGCTCCCCAGCTGCATCCACGCACACGGCTTCCCTCAGCTCATAGCACTCTATTTCATAGATGAGGAAACAATGGCTCAGAGAGATAGGGACAACTTCTCCACTCGCAATATCCCACAAGTCGTGAGAGTCAAGGCAAAGGCTCAATTTTTTTGTCTAAGTTCCAGGACATTGGGGCAACTCCTCAACAACTGTTGTGCAGAAAGCATTTGTTCACGGCCCCCAGTGGATGCTCACACGCCCTCCGTTTAAACACTTCCACACGTGCCAGACTCCATGCCGTCCTTTTCCCTTTTACATCTATTATTTTTATTATGAAAGATCTCAAACACACGGAAAAGTAGTGTTGGTAATATAACAAATACCCATGTGCCCACCGCTGAGAATGAACAAAGGTTAACAATTTTCTGTTTGTTTCAGATCATTTTTTAAAGATCATTGACGATCTACATGAATCCGCCGGCAGTTCTTTGTCTCCACAGAGGAATCACTCTCCTCACAAAGTAGCACAATCTAGTCATCTTTTTTA
>NW_011889001.1:125993-131316 GCF_000151845.1 Pteropus vampyrus | reverse complement strand
TAATAAGTAATATGGAGTGAGTCACAGTTAACTTGGGTCAGAACTGGTGTTATGCACAATACTTATGATACACACCACACAGGAGCTGATCACTCAGATCAGATAGCATCCATATCATGCCAACCAGCTGAAGAGCAAGGTGGGCTCCCATCACTACTGCACTGCCAGACCCTTGTGTTACATGGGCCATAAGCATCAGTGCTGGAGGATTGGGTAGAGGGGGAAGCCAGGGTATCTCCCCAGCACAGTGTCTGACTGGAACCCCAAGAACAGGCTCACAAAGAGGAGGGAAAGGACTACTGCTCTGAATCCATGGTCTGTGTACCTCTGCACAGGCTGCCTCCTTTTCGTTACCTGCTACTTTGAAGATTGAGTGTTCTTGAGATGTAGGACAAATTCCCTTGTTGGTGAGGTGTAGGTGAAGGAGGTGGAGGTGGTGGAAATAGTGATGGCGGAAGGGATGGAGTTGGTAGAGGTGGAGGTGGAATGGAGATGGTGGTGGAGGTAGAGGTGAAAATGGAATGAAGGCGGTGACCTCTTTATAGAAAAGGGGCAATAAGATGTGCTTTATTACTTATCGTGGCGTCCCGTCATAAGGTATATAAATGTCGAATCACTATGTTGTATACTTGAAACGAATATAACATTGTATGTGGACTACACTTTGATAAAAATATAAATTAAAATTTAAAAAATAAAGATGTGTTTGTTTAATAAGGAACTAGTCCAAGGAAAAAGTAGAGCGTGCATTCACCTGTGTGGAAATCTACAAGATGCGAGCGGCAGTCTACCTGAAGAGCTGTTATGTTCAGTTAAAAAAAGAAATGATTTTATCATGAGAGCTAACTGGACACCACTCAGATAAAAAGCCATTCAGAAGGTGTGGAAAGCCATCTTTGCTAAAAGCAGCTCTGGGATATGTTCTTGGCTTGTCTTGAAGGTCAAGAAGACAGTGAACTCCTAATGCCACCTCCTCGTTCTGTTTCCTGCTCTGGGCCGACCCAGCTCCTGAGGGCCAAGGGCCGCCTGGCATCTCCCCTCCTGGCCGGCTCACCCTGGGGCAACTTTTCTCAATCCTTGACTTCCTCCATACGCTGAGGCGGACAGCTGGGCAGGCAGAGAGACCATGGTTGTGGCCCTCGTGGCTTCCCCCCACCCATGACCCAGCCAGGGTCACGAGAAGCAGCAGGTCAGAGCACCCCCAGAGTTCCTGGCACCTCCATCGGGAGGGTCTAGGCAGAGCTCTGATGTGGGCAGCTCCTTGCAAGGCCCTCCTCAGTGGCTGAAGCACAAAGTTTGCCGGCCACCACATTCAGAGCCAGGGAGTCCCCTTTCAGGATGGGCCACTAGGCAGATGTCTGTGAAGCAGACCCATGGGTATTCCACTGGGTTTTTCATATTGTCAAGTTGGGAATGATATATATATATATGAGTCTCTGCCCCCAGTGCCTGCTATTATTTGGTCTAGTTGCAAACATAGAGCTCCTAAAACCCTTGTAATTTCCTGGACGGTAGGAGGACAGGTGTTCTAATGAGGTGACTATTGCTGGGCTTCTAGATGGAGGCTGGTCACCAGAAAGACCAAGCATGATTTAGAAGCTTAGAACTTTCATCCCCACTCACTATCCTCCAGAGAGGGAAGAGGAGCTGGAAAATGAATTAATAATGAATCATGACTATGTGATCAAACCTCCATAAAAATCCAAAACATGGGGTTTGGAGAGCATCCAGGTTGCTGGACACATCTACGTGCAGGAGGGCGGTGCATCCCAACTCCGCAGAAATAGCAGCTCCCACACGTGGGATGCTTCCAGACCTTACCTTGTACATCCCTGCATCTGGCTGTTCATCTGTACTCTTCAAAATACTCTTTGTAATAAATCAGCAATGGTAAGTAAACTGTTTTCGTGTTCTGCCAGCCACTCTAGCAAATTATTAAACCTGAGTAGGGAGTCATGGGAATCTCCAATTTGTAGTCAAGTCAGACAGAAGTGGTGGGTAACCTGGGGACCTACTATTTCTAATTGGTGCCTGAAGTGGGGGCCAATCTCATGGGACTGAGCCCCTCGCCTGTGGGGCCTGCACTAACTCCAGGCAGTTAATGTCAGAGTTGCTTGGTGCGAAACCCCACACATCTGGTGTCAGAAGTGCTGTAAGTGTGGTCGTAGTTTGAGAGTAAGAAAACAGTGAGTGATCCTAGACCCGTGTCTGCCTATTTCTGAATACAATGTAACCATACTGATGTATATGCAGTTCGTTGTCTAATCTATTCTACATTTGATCAGAGAAGAGCCCAGCCCCTGGCACCTTCACTTCATCTCCTAACACTGCCAGCCTTCTCTGCCCACCAAGGTAGCAGTTACCACCGCTCCCACGGGAGGAGCCAGGTAACAACCTGGCAGTGCAGGAAAGTTAATGCCTTTTAGGGTGAACTATCACCAGCAAGGGGTAACAGATCAGAAGGAGCAGAGAGATGAATTGTGACCTTGGGCATGTTGCTTGTCATCTCTGGACCTCATTTCCTCACCCCTATTAAAAGAATACCCAGCACAGAGCCTGGGCCAGGGCAGGAACTTCATAAATTAACGTGTCATGTTGCTTTTATTGCCTTGGCCCAGCCGCTGAGTTTCCTCACCTTCACAGAGTGACTAGGACTGAATCGTAACCCCTAAGGTGCCTCCCAGTCTGTCTATATGGAGATATGCAGAGGGCTCCCAGCTCTTCCTGAGAATCACTGGTTGATGAAATAAAAGCTACGGGAAGCCCCCATATGAAGAAAGTTCCCTCAGAGCCCTCCCAGCCCTGGCCTCTGCCCGCCCAGGGCCCACAGAGTGGGGAGAGGAGGGATCTATCCTGGCTTCTCCTGGTGCAGCATTTTCGGCTGTGACTCGTGTGACCCCACAATCGAATCTCCTGGGGAGCCTGCTGGAAACGCAGATCCCTGGCCTCCCCTTGACCAACCAGCATATCAGACTCTGGGAATGGGCCTGGCACTTGAACTTGAATGTCCTTCCCAGTGATTCTGCTGCCTACTAACATCCGAGAACCATTGTCAGACCCTGGACCCAAGAGTGACTTATTCCTTCTGAATGTGCTGAGGCTGAAAGGACCTTGGCTCATGAGGCTTCTCCTTCTACCAAGAGCCTGACCAGAAGCATCTTTGTCTATCTCCCCCAGCTCCAACCCCAGCTGTCCCAACATGCACCCCCCACTCTTTATTCTCTTTATTTGTCTTCAGGAATATCTCTGTGTGTCTCTGTCTCTGTCTCTCTCCCTGCCCATCTTCCCTTGTCTCTCTGATTCTGTTCCTCTCCTGTGTCTCACTGTCTCTGTCTGTCCCCACTCCCTCTCTCTCTCACATCTCTCTCTGTCCTTTAATTGCTCTTTGCTCCTCTGTTCCTATTGTTCTCTCTTTCTGTCTCTCTTTGTCTCTCTCTTCCTGTCTGTCCTATTTTTCTCCCCATATCTCCGTCTTTCTGCCTCTCTGTCCCCCTATTTCTTACTCTCTGACTGCTTCTTTCTCTCTGTCTTTCGTCTTACATATCTCTCTTTCTACCTTTCTATGGCTCTTTCTTTCTCTCTCTGTCTCTGTTTCTCTCTGTCTGGGTGTCTCTTTGTCTCTCTTTGCCTCCCGGTCTCTCGGCATCTTTCTCAGTGTTTTTGTCTGTCTCTCTGGTCCCTGTTTCTTTCTCTGTTTTTTTTTTTCCCTGTCTTCTCCCTCCCTGGAGGCCTCCAAGATGGAGGCCTGGAACAGATGGCTGTCAGGCTTTGGCCAGAGGCCCATGTCATCACAGAGGCTTTTCCCTCAGTAGTGGCCTTTCAGCGACCACCTGGAGAATATAAACTGTCCTGCCACAAACAGACTGCTGTCACTCCTGTGATCCAGGACATGGCTCAGCCCTGGGCCCAGCCTGCCTCAGGTAACCCTGAGAGACCAGCTCCTGCTTCATTTGCACAACAGCCACTCCAGCCATTCCCTGCCTCAAGGTAGTGGGTAGGAGGAAGCTTACACCTAAGGGTAGCAGGAGGCCTCCACCTTGCCCCGCTCCCATATCAGGGAGGGGAGACAAGAAGTCATGCTGGTTGGAGTACCCTAAAGCCCTCGCCTGATTTCTCCCAGACCTGCAGGTGGGGCCGGAAGTGGCCTGTACTGCTGACCTGTGGCCAGTCGTGCCTTACCTCAGTCTGCAGAGAGCATCAGTGTCTAGTGAGAAGCCAGGGACCCTTGCCCATCTATTGCCCATCCTGTGTCCGTACCGTTTTCCTCCCTTCTTCCCTGGAGCAGACCCAAAGGCAACCCAAGAAAAACCTCCGCACTGGTTGGGGGAGAGAAGGTGGATGTCACAGGACCCTCGTTTACTGTGTGTCGTGCAGGGAGCCAGCTGCTGAATCCAGAACAGCTGCATTGAGCAGGAATTAATACTCTCATTGTTCAGATGAGAAAACTAAGGCCCAGAGAAGTGACATGACTCCCCTAAGGTCGCCTAGCACCAATAGAAACCCACAGTGGCCTCGTTACACATGCGCACACACACAGAATTGCCTTAACGAAGCACCCATCATGCACAGGAAGCAGGCTGCTCTAGGAAACACAGATGAATGGCACAGTCTCAGCAGCAGAGATCCCACACACAAACACAGGTACACGCGCCATGACCCCAGTGGTCCTGAGATCCACAGTGAGGTGCACGGGGCTGTTTCTATCCTTGCTCCTCCTGTGCAGTGTACCAGAGACGCCCTTGACAATGAGATCTGTGGTTGTGTCCCAGGTTCAGGGCAGTGGGTGTGATTGCCACTGGGTTACCCATGAGGAGACTGAGGCTCTGATGTGCCTGGCAATGCTGGGACTCGATTTTACTAATTCTTAGGTGGCCTTTTTAGGATGAAGATAAAAACGCCCATCAGGGCCCTCTTCCCCAGACCCAGGAACATGAAGAGGTAAGCACAGCCCAGGGAAGGCAGGAGAGGCTCCGCTGGACTGAAGGGGCCTGGTGGGTGCCCAGACACCGAGTAGACCAGAACAGTCCCTGCATGCGTGTGCACGGGCTCCAAAGGGAAGGCCTTGGCTTTGCGGTTTTCATGAACCCAGAAGGCCCCCTGAGCCTAGGAGTTCTCCCTGTCCCCAGCTTCCTCCCTTTGTCCCTCCTGGTAGGAGGGAGGACAGGATGGCAGGATGCAGTGGGAGAAGGCCCGGCTCATGTTTCCCCCCTCTTTTCCTGGCAGGGATTACACAGTGAGCAAGTAGGACAGCTGAGCTGGCAGGTGGGTGGCCTGGCCATACTGAGAAAGCTTGGGAGGAAGGACGGCTGAGGTAACAAAGGGC
>NW_011889001.1:113544-117738 GCF_000151845.1 Pteropus vampyrus | reverse complement strand
TACCAGAGACGCCCTTGACAATGAGATCTGTGGTTGTGTCCCAGGTTCAGGGCAGTGGGTGTGATTGCCACTGGGTTACCCATGAGGAGACTGAGGCTCTGATGTGCCTGGCAATGCTGGGACTCGATTTTACTAATTCTTAGGTGGCCTTTTTAGGATGAAGATAAAAACGCCCATCAGGGCCCTCTTCCCCAGACCCAGGAACATGAAGAGGTAAGCACAGCCCAGGGAAGGCAGGAGAGGCTCCGCTGGACTGAAGGGGCCTGGTGGGTGCCCAGACACCGAGTAGACCAGAACAGTCCCTGCATGCATGTGCACGGGCTCCAAAGGGAAGGCCTTTGCTTTGCGGTTTTCATGAACCCAGAAGGCCCCCTGAGCCTAGGAGTTCTCCCTGTCCCCAGCTTCCTCCCTTTGTCCCTCCTGGTAGGAGGGAGGACAGGATGGCAGGATGCAGTGGGAGAAGGCCCGGCTCATGTTTCCCCCCTCTTTTCCTGGCAGGGATTACACAGTGAGCAAGTAGGACAGCTGAGCTGGCAGGTGGGTGGCCTGGCCATACTGAGAAAGCTTGGGAGGAAGGACGGCTGAGGTAACAAAGGGCTAGAGCAGCAATTCTCTTCACACATCCCTCCCTTCCCAGCCACTCTGGGGCCCTGTGTGCCCGTGGCTTAACCGCTGGACCCAGCACCAATACCTGGGCATCTATATTCTGGTTCTCCCAAACTCTGCTCTCCAGGGTAGGCAAAGGCAAAGCCAAATAGTTTCTCAACAGAAATTGACTGACTGCAAAGAATGGAAGACCCACACGTTTATAGGAAGCTGTGGGACTCCGGCGAATGAGAACTATTTAATTCTAGGATCTCCAGTGAGTGCTGCCACCCTCGCCCAGCCTCCATCATATCACTCCTCCCACACGTTCTGCAGCTGTTAGAGGGCATCTGTCGGGTAAACTGCAGGCTCTACTTCACTAGAGCCTTTGGTTGTTTGGGCCACCTAGCTAACCATTTGGGAATACTTGGGATAGAAATTGTCAATCATTGATCTTTAGACATTCGGAACAATCAGGGAACATTTTGGTGACATCAAACAACAAGAACTGGGTGTGCAACCAGGAAGTGCCAAGAATGATGTGTCTTCAGAAAACCACACATCATTGGTGCCAGAGGAGCCTGGGGTTGGGCCTCATGGAGCCCCGGTTGAAGCCCTAACGGGTGGGAGGTAAAGCTGAGGTCCTCCTTGGGGCTCTGCTGGATCTTCCCAAGTCCACCTCCCACTCCAGGAAGACATCTTGGACCAGAAAAGCAAAGCAAAGCTGGACATTGAACTCGCTGTGTGAATGTCTGTAGATCTGGCCTGAGGGTGCTTGCTGCATCCTTGCAGAGAGAGTCCAGGGCCAAGAATCTTCCGGGAGGACCCTGGATCTGCTGAGGCCACCAAAGGATGCTCCAATTCCATGTCAACCAGAGATGACCTGGCATCAAACTCCAACAGCTGTGCATTACCCTGACAACCTCATTTGCACTGGGCACTCTAGGAGCCAATCGACTTTCTAGTTCCTATCCACATACATCTTCAGGCAACACGGTCTAGGAGTTAACTATCCAATAGCACACTTTTCAATTGTCCAGGACCTGTTAACTTCAAGCTCTCGTTCTGATGCTTCATATTAGCAAGCATGTTGAACATAGCCCTGCTCCTCATATTTACTCATGTTGAACAGGTGCCCTATCTGAGCCCCAGTTCCTCATCTCTAGAATGCAAGCAACCACCTCAAAAGGTTGTTGAGATAATTAAGACTAGTGAAAGAACCTAACACAGGGTCTGGCATGGAGTGGGTAACCAATATATTGGGTTTTTTTCCTTCCTTCCTTCCTACCTTCCTTCCTTCCTTCTTTCCCTTTATTGTATTTCCCCAAAACAGAGTCTAAGTATCTTAGCTGACCCTCCTTCAACCCCCTCACCTTCAGCCATAATCTTCCTCTTGCTCCTATCAAGACTCTTCAATTCTACTGTTTCCTTCCTAAGTGAATCTGCAGTTTCTAGGTTGACGACGAGAGAGACTCATTCATGTCTGTGTCCCCACAACACCAAATACAAGGCCTGGAACATTGTCTGGTTCCGGATGGAATGAAGGAATTGGTAATTGAATGGAGATGGGGGACAAGTGGATGGATAGATGAATGAATGGATAGATGGAACATGTTAGATGGAAGGGATAGATGGATATGGTTGGCAGATGAATTGAAGAGTGATGTCTAGGTAGGGATAGAGGGATGGGTGAACAAATGGCTAAGTGAGATGGATGGATGACAGTGTGGATAGATTGAGTGAATAGATTGATACGAAAGAGTATGTGAGAGGGTGGATTGCTGGATAGAAGAACAGATGGACAAAGGCACATGCCATGGTTGGCTTTGGACTGAGGCAAGGAGGTACAAGGAACTCACTTCAATGCTTTCGTCTCAAACCAGTGTTTTTACTCTGTGTCCTTCTCTCAAACTGTAAAGATGTCGCAGAGGAAGAAAGGAGCAATTGAAAACAGCAACGACTGGGTACCATCTTCATTCCAGCTTTGCCAAGCCCTCACTTAGTGAGCACTGTTCCAGGCTCCAAGCATCACAATGCTCAGAACAGCAGGATTGGAGAAAGCACTGAGGGCGCACTTGAGCCTCCCTGGCCATTTCGCCCATTCCCGCCCTTGGAAGATGCTATCCAGAAGACAGCATCTGACATGTTAGCAGAGCTTTGATTGTCCTCATGCTCAACACCAAAGGCTGGAAACCTGTCAATTTCACTTCCCAGTCTGCCTGTCCTAAAGGACAAGCTTGCATGCTGGCCATGCCGAGGTTCAGCTGAGTCGCTTCTGTGCTGCCCTCACTAAGTCCAGAGCTCTTGAGAACAGCAGGTGTGCCATCCTCACTGCCTCATTCCAGAGTTGGCATAGGAAAAATGCTTGTGGTTGAATAAAATGGAAAATGAGTCTTGGACACAACTGAACATCATTTGGGAGAAAGCGAAATGTCTTGGAAATCAATGGTCCACCATGATCTGGGACACAGTTTGAACTCCAGCTCCGCCACTTCCCAACTGTGTGACCTGGCACAAGAGCTTGCACCCCTTTGAACCTCTATTTCCTCATCTATGTAATTGGGATAATAGTTGATACCACTCAACTATCTCCTGAGGCTGTGAGGATCACATCACAAACAGGCTTTAAACTTGGTCCTTCTGAGGAACCCCCCCACCCACACCCTGGGAACCTTGATAGCCAAGCCCCAAAGCCAAACATCTCCACCTGAAGGACAGAGCGGGGCCTGTGCAGGGAGGACCGGCAGGCCACAGGAGGTGAGGATGCTCCACTTTCAGTTTCTCTAACTGGGACTGTGCTGATCATTCTGACCTCAATCTTTCTCTGTGAATTATGGAACAAGAGTTCTCTGAAAACGATGCATGTGCAAAAGTTCCAGTGCCCTCCTCCTCATCTCACCCTTCCCAACTTTGTAAGGACCATGGCTTATTAGCTGTTCCCATCTAGTTCTCCGTGTCCTGTGCCTGCACACGTGAGACTAAAAATATCCATGGCTCCTATTAGAGGCTCTGCCCCAGGAGCAGGCAAGTCTGCACTGACACTAAAAACTGGCTCCCTTGTGCCACCCAGGATCCTGGCCACTGGGCCTGTCCCGCTTGGTGCAGATGAAAGCCAACGCCCTCCTGACAGACACTAGGGGTCTTACAGTCATGATCAAAAGGCAGTTCTGACTTCATTTGTATTTTGGCTCAGACATTCCAAAGCCATTTTCTGTGGCTCTCCTCAACACCTCATTCGAAAACCTCCTAAGATCCAGGTGTGAGGGATCTCTCCAAGGGCACATGCATCACTCAGAGCACTGCCCTGGGCACTGCAAGTGGCCCGCCCAAATCTCAGCCTGCTCCTGGAAAACCATATCTGTGCCCCTTTTCACTAAAACATGCAGCATGGCAAGTGTGTCAGGCTTACTGCCAGGACAGAGCCAGTGTTGACTCACTGGGAACGGTGTGAACAGATTTCTTGGTCCTCTGCATCTTCGTCAATAAAATGGGCATAAAGGCAACAGCCCAGCCTTGGGCTATCTTGAGGACTACATGAGTTCCTGGAAGTAAAAATGCAGAATTCTGTACGGAAGTGGTGACTGCCAGCGAATGGACCGTGAAGCATGG
>NW_011889001.1:110354-112155 GCF_000151845.1 Pteropus vampyrus | reverse complement strand
TATGCACACACATATATATACACAAGCACGCATTTGTTTTACATGTTGTAGTAACTCTATAGAATAGCAGAAGGAAATGCTAAATAACAGAGAGCTGGCATTCTCTAGAAGCTCCAAGAACCTGGTGGCCAGGAAGGCTTTAGGGCAGAGGTACGGGCAGTGTCGGGCCTCAAAGGATAGCTAGACTATACTTGCCAAGGAGGTCCAACGAGGCTTTCTAGGAATTGGTGACAGCAATAACAAAGGCTCAGAAGTGGAAATGAGCCAAGCCAGGCTGTTCAAGACACCATGAGAAGTCTACGCCAGCTGTCGCAAAGGTTTCTGGGAAAGGTGGCGGTCCCTCCTGTAATGGTTTATCCATTTCAAGGGAAGAGAGAGCCTTCAGAGACGGGGACTTGGTCCCATTCTTGGTGTGCTCCTTCGACTTCACCAATGGAGAAAAGCATGTCCTGTCTACAGATTGCCTACTAAAAGCCTTTCACATCTTGGCTTACCTATTATGTCTCTATGGAGCAGAGAGAAACTTGCCTCTTGGGACTTCTAGAGAGGTAAAAGAGTTTAGGTGGTCCCTGAGGAACTCCTGTTTCTGAGAAAAAAAACAATTAGGAGAGTCAGAACATACCTCTCTCTGGCCAGGGACTCATCTTCCAGGAGTAAGCCTCCCCCTGTTACCCACTGCCCATCTCCAAGATACAGAGTCTGCAAGCTCAGGGCTCAGAACTGGTCAGACAACTGACAAATCCCACCTGCAAGCAAAGTCATGGAGCTAGTGTGGGTGACAGCTGGACATGACTGAGCATCCTGTGCGATGGAGGATAAAGGCGACAGTACAGCCCTTTTGACTGCTGTCTGTTGGGGTCCTGAAATTTCCAACTCCTTTTGATTAGAATAATTAAGATTCTGCCCTAGGATGAGGATATCCCCTGGTTTGTCAGATACTAAGACGAGGATGTGGATTAATTAGGTCAAAATACAGAGGTTCTCGAACTCCATGTTGTTCAAGATGGTGGCAGGATGGAGGGGCTACTATGCTGAGTAAAGCCTAGAAGTAGAAAGGCCAGATGTGTTTGGGGAATAGCGGACATGGCTGTGGCTGCAGCATGTGTAGGTTATTAGGGAAAGAAGAACAGATGTTTCTGTAGAAGCAGGCTGGACCAGAGTCACAGGCTGAGGATCTGTTCTTTGTCCCACTGGTTGTGGGAACAACTGGAGGGGGGTTTTGAGCGGAAAGGATAAACCCTCTGAATGACAGCTCATGGCCTCAGTCTTCTCTCCTGCTCCCTCTCCCCTTTCCACATCACCTTCCCTGTGGTGTTTCCCTCTCAGGTCATATGGATGAAGGGATGGGTCAGCAGAGGCTAGGGATGGGGACAGGTCGGGAGTGAGATGAGCACCTCATCTTTCTGCCCATGCAAGAAGCAGCTCAGCCCAAGAAGCCTGCTGCTGGACTGAGAGCCTGGTGAGCGGGGAGCCTTGGGGAGTGGGTCCAGGTTCTGGGAAGCACTGGGATCCAGGAACAGCAGCCTCTACTAGAGCCGGTGCAGCAACTCCACCCCTATTTTATAGGTTTCCTCCAAAATGGTGTTCTCATTGTATTTTTGTCCCCCAGAAAGGTAGGTCAACATCTGGACACGACCGGGAGGTGGGGGCTACTGGTATCTAGTGCGTAGATCCCAGGGATGTTGCTAAATATCCTACAATGCACAGGACATCCCCCTAAACAAAGAGTGCTCTGGCCCCAACTGTCCACAGTGCCACAGATGAAAAGCCCTGCTCTAAAGGATCTGCTTCTAGGCATCCT
>NW_011889001.1:91277-107319 GCF_000151845.1 Pteropus vampyrus | reverse complement strand
CGTCATTCTCACAATACCCTGTGAGAATTTGTATTATGCTCATGACATGTGTGAGAACATGGCAGGGAGTTGGCTTGTCCAAGGTCACATGGGCAGCAAGTGGTGGAGCTGAGACAGGAACCCAGGCCTATACAATACCGTCTGCCTCCAAGGGGGAGGAAGGAGCTCTCAGGCACCATGCTGCAAGGTGGGGTCATGACACTCCAAAGTGGGGAGGGTTTTAGAGCAAAGGCCTCCATGTGCTCAGCATTTATTAATGGTGGAAACTCAAATTGGAGGACTGGCTCAGGCAGGGTAGGCCCACCGTGCCAAGGGCTACCAGGCAGATGCTGCTGTAAACACTCTTGAGACCTAGAGCCAAAGGCCCTGCTGCTGTTGGCTGGGCAGGCCAGGCCCCGCTAAAAATAGATGGGATCTCAGGTCCAGCTCCCTGACCACAGCAGGCAGGCTGCGCCCTGCGCCCCGCACGCCCCAGCCACCCTCTGTTCCCCTCCCCCTTTCCTCACCCGGCAGGAGCCAGGCTTCTAGAAGGAAAAGAGATGCTAAGACTTTCACTTCAGGCCAGAGAGAACTGTTAAGTTGATGCCCAGTAGGCATGTTCCAAGTTCTGGTGGGGCCATAATGTGGGGAGAGGGTCTGACCCCAACACCCCATCTACCTCCCTCAGAGGTTTTGGAAGTTGTAAATCTCCAAAACCCACCCAGGGAAGGAGTGTAGCTAAGGCCAAAACTCGGCCAATTTCTCCACACTTGGCAATTTAATCTAGATCCCGCTTGCTGTTTGGGTTTTTTTTTTTTTTTTTCCTTTTCCTGATCTGACTCACTTGTTGGCAGCTCTGCGTGATTCTGTATTTGCCGTGGCTTTCAGAGGTCTGCTTCGGGCCCTCTTGGGGAACCACCCCTCATCCCCGAGACGGTGGGGTTGAGGCGCGCCGAGCCCGCAGTCCTGGAGCCCCGGACCCGCGTTTTCAGCGCAGGGGGCGATAGGCAGGGACGCGGGGCAGGAGGCTCTGGGGCTGGTGGCCTCTGCCTGCAGTGGCCTCGGTGCAGGTCTGGGCTCAGCCGGGGATTTCCTTTCAAAGGTGACTTAGAGCCACTTCATTAGGGGAGCGCACTCCCGGGCGGGCCCTAATGGCGTGTTTGGCAGAGTCAGCGAAACGCGGCGCGCAGCGGCTCGGCGGCGGGGGAGCGCCCTCTCCCGCGCCCTCGCCGTCTCCCGCGCCGACCAGCGGCGCGCACGGGGCCATTTGCAGCGCAGGCAGCCTCGGAAGCGGCCGCGGCGCGCCGGCGGGGAGTGAGGTGACACCATGGAGCTGAAGAAGGATAACAACGCCGTGTCGATCGACATGCTGCTGATCGTGCACTCGGAGAAGCGGCGCGCTGCGCAGGGCACGCACTCGGACCTGCAGGCGGACCCGGGCGCGCTGCCGCAGCGCAGAGGAGGTAAAGCGCGCCCGGCCCGACCCCCGGCGGCCCCTGGCACCTTGGCCTCCTCACCTAAGTACTAGCCTGCCGGGGGACGCCCCACGCGCCCCCGAACGAGGTCAGCGACACCGACCCTCTCCCCATGGCTGCCTGCGCCCCCACGCTGTGGCTCTGGCGTCCCTTGGCAACGCGCAGCCCCGTGATTGCCCCGGGTTGACTCCCTGCGCAGGCCTGTGGGTGCTTCTGTCACTCCCGGCAGCCAGTTTCCTGCAGCCACTATCTGAAAGGTGCAGATCAGGGTTGGAAGATGCCCTGAAAGGAGGGGACCAGAGCCTCAGGCCTGACCCCTGGGTGGCCGAAGCCTGCTCCCTACATGGCACATGCAGAGTGCAGGGGACCCAGGGGAGTCTGTGTGCTGAGTCAGATTGGATGATGGGGATCTCCCTTGGTGTCCTTGCGCAAGTCGTGTCCTCAGTTTCCCTTTCTTGAGCCCTCTCCACCCCTCCTGCAGAAGGCATAAAAGATGTAAAGGGCACATAGGCATAGATAGGATGAGGTTTGAAATCTGCTCTCCCCACCTTAACTTATCTATTAATTTTCCTTTCCTACGGACTTTTTGAGGAAGGGTAGACTGGAAAGATAAAGTAACTGTTTATAGCGTGATGTGGAAAGCAGGTCTTAGGCCTCTGTATTCTTCAGAGGAGAGGACACGACGCGAAGAGGGTACAGATGGATAATAATGGAGATTAAAAAGCCCCTCAGAAGTCTGGGAACCTCCTGTTTTGGGGTCTAGGAGAAAGCCCTCAGGAGCCCTGGCGGAGTGGTCTCTGTGTGCACTAGGCTGACTGCGCCCATGCCTTGGGAGTAACGCTCCACAGCCTACGCAGTAAAATTACTTCTGCCTCCCGCCTCCACTCCAGCCTCGGAGCTCCTCGGAGTCTGCCCCAGCTCTTCTGTCCCCAGAGCCTCTGTGCACATTGAACATTCACTTTCCACCTGCCTCACTCAAGTCATGGTGCCATGGACAGCCTTGCCTCCACCAGCCAAACAGGCTGGAGCTGCCCTACAATTCCTGGTGACCCCTTGGGGAAGCAGGCAGAGGAAAGAAATAGATTCTGAAGAGCTGAGAATGTTGACAGGTACTTCGGTCTCGGGAGGAATTTGGGGACCAGCAGTTGTTTGGGTTGGTTAGTTTCCGAGTTCTCAGAGCTGTTCCTGGAAGAAGGGGAGATGCCTGCTCCAGGGTATTTGTAATGAGGAAATGGGCAGAGGCCATTAGCTCCTGGATAGAAATGAGACAGCACTACTTCACACACTGCAATCCAGAAGGCCTTCCCCAGTGTGTGGCATGGCCAGAAGGCCCCCCAGAGGCACAGCTCTGGGTCAGCCCATAAGTCGCACCTCCTTCTGCTGCTCTGATCACATCTCTTCTAAAGGCTCTGTCACTAGAGAAGGCGAAGAACACGAAGAAGCCCCGAAATGTCAGGGATCAGCACTGCTCTGGGAGGTGTCCGACACCTGCCACAGACCCTATATGACTCCAGACCAACGTACTCCACATGCATGACCATGACTTAGGGAAAGAAGACGCTGCTTGCTAAGGCTTTTCTGCTGATATTTTTCTCCAAATATTTTCTCAAGAAAGAGAAAAGGGAGAGTGCGCAGCCTCTGAGACCTGCTAAGAGCCAGCTTACAGGCCCACACAGCCCAAGGAGGGGAAATGCTGAGCAAGACAAGCTTGTTCCAAGGCCTCTTGTTGGTGCACAAGATCCAAAACGTGTCCATGCCCACTGCTAGGCGTCTCCTCCTGTCTCCTTCCCACTCCAGGTCCTCAGCTCTGCAAAAGAGAGCCTGAGCTCAGTAACTGTCACCATGCAGAGGACAGAGTGAAGATGTGACCAGGTGGCTTTCTGCTGTGTCCTTGTGGCAGAAAAGAGTCAGAGGGACAGGAGGCAAGGAGCGTGTGTACCAGGGGATTTGGGCTGCAAGGCCAACAGGTGCTCTCTCCCCTTTCTCCAGGGCCCTAGTATTTTCCCATTCATTCCCTTGGAACAGTGCTTCTCAAAAATATTCCTGGAGCCTCTCAGCACGTCTCAGGTATTCCCTTGGCCGAGGAGGAGGCAGCATAAAGCTTCCTGCACCAAGTCTGAAAGAGTTTTGAAGTCTTGGGTTTATCCCCAAAGTCAATGTGATATGCTCATTCCACTCTACAAGTGAGTCATTGAGGACTCCATGTGGTAAGTCCCAGACTGTAGAGGGCTCTGCAGAAAAAGGGACTGGGGGCCCTGGAGTGGTTGAAAGGGCTGGAGAAGCAGGATCAAGGCTGAGCTGTCACGAACAGCACCATCAGCTGCTCAGCAAGCTGGTTTGGTGAGGAAACCTCCGCTGCCGCCAAGGAGCACTAGGTGCTCCTTTCACACCAGGAACTTGATTCTATTGCAGTTGTTCCAACTGTCAGAACGTACACCAGTTCTCTGCCAGGATCTCGACCTCGCAGCCACCACTTCCAGCCAGCACCAGAAAGAAAGAGAGAGAGAGCACGTCCCTTCTTTTTCCTGTTGCCTCACCAGCTCCTAAGATGGAAATGGACACAGGTGCCACTGACTAGCCATGCCCGGCCCGCACATGTCCACGCCGTAGCTGCAAGGGAGGCTAAGAGAGCAGGCAGCTATCGCTTTCAATTAACACAAGGATAGGCAGTCTTTGCCCACCCCCACCCTACACCCATCAAGTGGCACACCCAGAAATAGGCAGGCAAGATGAATGGCAAACGTTTTCTGCAATAATGCTTCCATATTTATGCGGTGGAGATGTGGTAGTGAAAAATGAGTATCTGTATTGTGAAACTTCTCCGTGGATGATCCTGATAGCCAACCCCACCCTTCTTGAAAACTACTGTTTTAATGGGGTTTTTAAAATGTTTTTCAACGGTGAGGGTTGCATTCATGCTCCCAAGGGCATCTCATTCATGGGCAGCCTCCCTCAGCTCCCTGGAGAACCAAGTTATGCCACTCACGTTAATCCAGATACGTTTGCAACTGGCATGTCACTCGCTGGGCCTGGGTCTCTCCACCGCAGAGAGCCTCACGCCGGTCCTTGTTATTTCACAGGACTCCAAGCCGTTGGAAACGGAATCCAGAAATGGCAGAAATTAGAAGGAAATGACCTGTATGGTAAATTCTCTTTTCATTTTTTTTTCTAATCTCTGGAATTCATCACATTGAGAAATGACTGGAAGCATTGGGTTTCACTTGTTGAATACTGGCTCTAGACATCTAACCACTCTGAGAGTGGCTGCTCATGGCTCAGCCAGGCCTCCGGGGCCACTGTGCGCATGGAAAGTTTTCCCTGGCATCATGTACCCCGATTTCCTGGAGGCTGGAGAAAGGGCAGTGCCATAAGCTTGAGCACTCACTTGTTCTCTCGGTGAGCTTCAGGGAAGACTTCATCATTTGGCAAAGTGAGGTTTGGGTGTGTTCCCACAGAAGTGGGGCTGTACTGTCATGCAGGTCATCGTCTTTTGAAGATTTTTCTGAATAGAGAGGACAACAGCTTGCCTTGGACCAGTATTACTTGAAGCCTGGGAGATGCCAGTGGCACCCTACTGGCCTGGAGCCCAGAATACAATAAAATCTGAGAGAAGTCACCTTCCGAAACCTCTTCTATGGTGCCAGGTGCCTGTCCCCTGCAGGCTCAAGATCTGAGAATTCTATGCAAGGACCAGCTATACTGGGCCTTATTCTGTGCCCTTCAGGGATCCATTAGACCAGCCTCCAGGAATAAACATCAGCGTAACTGCACTGTGGGCATGTGAGAATTCTAATAAGGAATTGGGGCACTCATAGAGCCCCAATGGGGGGCTCAGTCAGACTCCAGATCAGATGGCTGATTCATCAGATGTCAGTGTGAAGGAACCACTTTCCGTGACCCTCCACAAATAGGGAAACAGGACCACAATTGAGCAAGACTGAACAGCTACGCTCTGCCATTCTTCTGATAGTAACAAAAGGGAAGGGTGGAGTTCTAAAAGGAAATTCATTCATCCATTACCTCAGTAAAGGTCTACAGTGCTTACCTTGTGCCAGGCAAGGTTCTAATTGTTAGGGATGAAACAGTGGCCAGTACAGTCAAGAACCCCTGCCCTCATAGGGCGACATTAAAATTATTGTAATCATAATACCATTCACTGAAGTTGCGTCTCAACATCCTGGAAGCGAAGAGCTTGCTCGTGTTCTCTACCCTGTGCCTGGGGATGAGTTATCCTCGAGATACGCTGTCCCAGGGACCACCCTTCTGAGTCCCAACCGACGGACGTGCATGGGTGAGATAGCTTCCTTAACCTTGCTATGCACATGCTCTAGCTCTCCTGAAGCAGACACCAAAATTAGTGAAACTATGCTTCAGGCTCATCAAAATTAAGATAAGAATCATATCTCCAGAGACATGTCAGTCACAGAAACGCAGAGCAGCCCATGCAGGCATATGTTCCCGGCCAGGCCAGTTGTGTGAGTGAGTAAGCGGACAACTGGGCTGCAGTGACAGGGAAGAGATGTACCATCCTCATTTGTTGCTGTCCCTTACCTTGCCTGAGTTGTCTGAAATCCATCTATGTCTTCTCGGGCATGCTGTTCCATCAGCAGAGGATTGAAATATACTGAATGCATCCTCTTTTCACCATCCGCAGGGTTCCTGGTTTGGAGGAAGTTTAATGGAAAAATACAACAAAACACAAAGGGACCCAGTAACTATTACAAGACTCGTCTAAAAGGCCTGAAGTGGGTCTTAGTATAATGCGTCAGCCATCAAAGGGGATGATTAAAATAGTTTTTGCAAAAACTGAGAGTTTCAGGTAAATGCAGGGGTGGAGAGAGGCTCCACAGAGGCCTTGAACTTGGAAAAGATGACGGTTCCACCACTCTACCAATATATGTAATTTAAAGTAAAATTTTATTTCTTTTTCAAATGGCACACTTATATACATGCAGAAATTAAAATTATAGCTTCTGTCTGCGTTTTCTGATGGCGAGATTGTGGGTACATACTTGCCTTGCTAGTGCTCAGGACACCGGCCCTGGTAACCAGCAGGCCGCTCAGCCCTGGAAACTGGATGGCATGTTCATCTGAGAAGGAAGCAGCTGAAGGCTTGTGCTGGTGGAGTGTGCACAAATGTGGCTGAACATGGGGTTGATCCAAAAGGGCACATGTGCCCCCTCTTGCTGCCCTGTGCACTCCTTTGGCTGGGGGTGTACAGGGGGCGGGATGGTGGGGGAGCCTGGAGTGCTCCAAACTTTTCCAAACAGCTGGTGTTTGGGCTGAGCCACCCTGCCCCCAGCTTGTCCAGCAACGGGTTTCCCCTGCTGTGATTGGCTGCTTTCCTTGTTCCTGGTTGAAGTCTGCCTAGCAGCACAGGGACTGACGCCCCACAGCTACAGGGAAACCAATTGTGCAGCCCTGACTATAAATACCCCACAACAGCTATGCCAGCTAATCGCCCTCCTTGAGGATTCCCTTCCCATATCCTATTTCTTCCCTCAGCCAGCAGAGCAGAAATGCAGCCAGCTATGCCCACAGGAGGTGGCCTCCCTGTCCTAGCTGAGTCTGGCCTGGAACTCCAACTCAGGGTACCGCATCACCCTGGGTAGAGCTCCTGTGGACCTGGAACTTCAGCCAAACAACTTATCACAGACCAGGGTTTAAGGGTCCTGGTTGGCCTGCTCATAGGAGAAGGCTGGAGCAGGCAGATTTCTCCAGGGCAAGACCCTGCCAGATGGATAGAAAGCCCAGCCCAGCTCAGTGTCCCACTCACCCACCATGACGTGGCCCCAGGCATGGGAAGCACTGAATAGCAGATCTGGTAGGGTACACAAGAGATGTCATCCAAATGGAACCTGGTCAGTCCCGTGCCCTAGAGGCTTGCTTGTTTCCAGGCCCAGGCACTGGTCCCAGTGAGCACTTACAGTGAAAGGCCTGACAGCCTTTCTGCAGACCAATGGAAGGCCACGGGAGAAGATGGCTGGCCAGGGTGGTAGCAGAAAGGAAACCTCCACCTGCCACAGCCCTAGCCCTTCTCAGCCCCACCCTCCCACCCCTCTGAAGCAAAGATTCAAGGTAACCTCAGCGAGACCAGCTCATTGCAGCGGCTATAAAGGGAGAGATGTAGGAAAGGTGATATTTCTGGTAGGAGGGGCAGCTAAGCCTGTGGCTCCCATTCATGGCCTACAGTAGGAATGGGGCATCTCTACACAGCAGCCTGACCCCACCAGGCTCGGGGAAGCTCTGTGTCCCAGGGACGTAAATAACTCTAATTGGTGGAGAAAGCTTTCATATAGTGGGTGCCCTGCAAATGTAAAACTGAACCAAACTGCAAGTTACCCCAAGTCCTAGGCTAGAAGCAGGAGGCAAGCTGCTCCCATTCTTCTCAGACGGAGACAAGAGGCAGAACTAGGAGTCAGGAGACTAGGAGTTCAAGTCCTAGGTCTGACCCTTCCTGACCACAGGATCTGGCAAAAAGTTACCAGTCCAAGCTGTGGGCCTCCCAGCTGTAAAATTAGGACAGGAACCCCTCAGGCCACTCCACACAAAGGTAGGAATGTCAGGCATACCCATGCACTTTCGGGATTGTGCCTGGTGACACCAAAGTCCGGAATTGTGGTTACTTAAACATGGAGGTGTCCCTGGCTTCTTGTGAAGAAACCCAGCCTGTGCTGACACCTGCTGAGAGGCATGAGGGTGCGTGCAGAGCGCTCCCAGTCATTGGCCTCTGCGCTCAAGTATCACTATGCTAATTCCTGTGTGTGCATGCTGTGGGTTGTGCACACGAGTGTGCATATGTTAAAGCCAGGCCTGGGATGAGCTTGGCGCCCATCAGCCTGCCTTTCTTGCAGACATACACAGCTCCCAGCTCTGCCGGGGGAAATTCCACTGTGATCCCAGTGGTCACTGCAGGTCTCTCTGTCTTTCTTAAATAGGACACCTGGCGGAGAAGCAGCACCCTCAGCAGACCCAGGTCATCACTTCCTATGACAACCAAGGTAAGGGATTCGCAACTAGCCATGACCTGTATTCTGGCTCCTGTTTGCCAGAGACAGCCGACTGCAGAGCACAGACTTATGGGGAGCAGGGTCCTCTCTGCCCCATGGGTGTTGGAGCCTCTTTTCCCTCTTCTCACATCCCACAGGAAGCAGTGAGAGGCTGCATGGTATCGTGGGATGAGAAATAAAGTCTTTGGGCAACAGAACCCACTGGTGTCATCATCCTCCCCCTCATTGCCATCACAATATATATAACATTTATTGAGCACTAACCATGTGCCAGGCATTCTACTAAGCCATTTACATGATTATTCTCATGTAAATTAAACTTCACAACAATCCTGTTTGATTGGTACTCCTAGAATCCTCATTTTACAGACGAGTAAACTGAGGCTTGGAAAGGTTGTCATGTGTCCATGATCGAATGACCGGCAAGATTCAGAGCTGGGCAGTTGACCTCCCCACAACCACCACAAGGCCTCAGCTGTTAACCTTCACACAGCGCTGCTTCCACAGCCCCCTGGAAACCAGCCTCCCCCTGCGGCTCATGTGGAGCAGTAGAGCTCCAGTCTCCCAGCTCTGGCTGGGGACTGGGCCAGGGTAGAGATCCCTCCACCCCTGCTCGGTTTTCTGCTCCACATTGAAGACCCAGGGCCTGGTGTCTGAGAGCTCCCAAAAGTTAGGCCTAAAGATTTCACCACCAATGCTCTCAGCATTGTTGTCCTAACCTGTAAGAAGATTATCTGATGGCATCCAGGGGACAGGGGTGGCTCCCTGGAAGCAAAAGTCTTCTGGAGGCCCTAGAGGTTTTGGAACCTTGGGGAACTGCTCTCTGAAACAGGTTTAGGAAAAGCCTGTCGGCATGGTTACCAGCACAAGGCAGCCGGCTCTCCTGGAGTTCTGGGTCAGTATCCCTTTAGGCCAGAATTCCTGGGACAATAGATCCAAGACAGGCCCCAGAGCCACTCAATGGGCTGCATGCAACCTGCCACCTATCCTGAGCACCACAAGGACAAGCCCAGGCCCCTCTGCTTCTCTGAAATGGAAGCAGTACACAGCTGGCCACCAAATAAGAATAAGCACAATCTCGATAAAATGAGAGAGGATTATTGACCACTTATTTCACTTAGCTTTTGCCGTACCTTTTGATGGGGTCATGGCGTTATTCCAGTTAACACATGAGAAAGCTGAGACTGGGGATGCGACAGTCCCCGAGCAGGGTGCTCAGGCCAGACCTCCACACTGCACTGCCTCCCCTGTGTTGCAGGCAGATGGGCCTGCCAGTCACCAGAGCTGCACGCCACACCCCAGCTCGCATGCACCATTCACGTGTGCCACTCACCACCGCCCAGCGTTCCAGGCTTCTAGAGAGACAGGAAGGAGGGAAGCCTTGGCAGAAGGAGGGACTCCTGTGTAGATTGGGATGGGCTGGCCCGGCGATGTCCTGAAAGAACCTGGGCCACAGCAACAGATGGGGCCGCCCCTCTTTGGGGCAGAGTTCACACTAATATTGGCCCATTCATTCCACATAAAGCAGTTCCTGATGCCAGCAGTGGGGATCCATTAGAGAACAAAACAGACAAGGCCTCCTGTTCCTATGGTACCGACACCCTACGTAGGGAGATAGATGAACCTAACAAGTAAATTATAGGATGTCAGCTACATCTGGAGGAGAAAATAAGGCAGGAAGGAGAATAGGGAGTGGGTATGTATGCATATGGGTGTGTATTAGTTTCCTATGGCTGCTATAACAAACTATCACAAACTCGGTGACTTAACACAAGTTTACTCTCTTAGATAGTTCCAGAGACCCCAACTTTCAAATCAGTCTCACTGGGCTAAAGTCAAAATGTCAGCAAGGCAGGTTCCTTTCGGAAGCTCGTGGGGAAAATCTGTTCCATGCCTCTTCTAGTTTCTAGAGGCTACTGATATTCCTTGACTTGTAGCTGCATCAATCCGATCTCTGCTTCCATTGTCACATTGCCTTCTCCCCACATAAGTAGTTAAATCTCCCTCTGCCTCTGTTTCCGCCCAGATAATCCGGGCTAATCTTCCTATCTCCAGATCCTTAACTTAATCACATCTGCAAAATCCCCTCTGGTATATTAAATAACATTCACAGGTTCCTGGAATTAGGACACGGATATCTTTAAGGGCCATTATGCAGCCTACCACAGGGGACAATTTAAAATAGAATAGTTGAGAAAGGCCTCCCTGAGAAAGTGACATTTGAGTAAGGGAGGAGGTAAAGGAACAAGCCATATGGGCATCTGGGAAAGAGCTTCCAGCAGAGGGAGCACAGGGCCTGAGGGCCTGAGGCAGGAGCTTGCCTGGCAAGTTGAGGGAGCTGTAAGCAGGTCACTGTGACTGGAGGGGCGTAGTCAAGGTAGGGGTAGCGAGATGAGTCAGAGATGACACAGGGCAGATCTTGAAGATCATGCTGGCTTCTAACCTGAGTGTGATTGGAAACTATTAGATGGTTTTAAATATGAGAGTAAACAAGTGGGCAAGTGTGGATGCAAGAAGACCCCTTAGTTGGCAGTGTGGTAAACCAGGCAGAGAGGTTTTCCCATGGTGTGCGTTTGGGGTGTAAAAGAGGGAAACCAAGGTTTAAGATTGAGGACGGAGATGGGGGACATGTAGGAGGAGCATTTTGGGGAAGGAAGGTGAAACATTTGGATTCGGCCTTGTTGAGGTTGGTGCCAGTGCCAAGCAAACACGTACGTGCTAATAGTGACCAAGGAAATCATTGTTTTGTGTACCACCTTCCTACTCATCCAGGGAGCTGCAAAACTCATGAGTTCAGTTCTGTGACCCACACCAGCTCTAGAGCAGCTTTATATCAATAACGGCAGTGCCCCAGAGGGAACACTTGGTATGGGCCATTCTGGGACCTAAGCCTCTTTTGCGGCTTACCTCATTTAATCCCACAACCACCTTCTGTGTAGGTTATCCTCCCATTTTACGGATGGAGAAACTGGGGCCAGAGAGGTTTTAGTCATTTGCCTGAAGTTACACAGCTGGCACATACCAGGTCTGGAAGTTAAGCCCATGTCTGCACTTCTAAAGCCAGTGGGCTTAACTACTCCACCATACACCGCACCTCTCTCACCTTCCATCAAGGGCTGTTGGGTGTAACAGCCCTCATACCTCCCCGCCGGACAAGAAATCCAAGATTTCCATCAGAACTGTCACTCAGAATGGTTCAGCTTTTTTCCCTCCTCATCTTGTCATCCAGTGGTAGATTTGATACAATAGGTGACAAAAGATCATTGGAATCTTGGATCTTCACAAGGAAGGGGGCTTCAAAAGCATCTGTAATGGCTGTGTAGGTTGAATAAGAGGAGAGTGTTCCCTCGGCTTCAGGCCTCGAAAGTTATACTTGAGAAGTCAGTTTTCTGTTGAGGTTTCCATCCTTCCACGTCTTCCATCCTCATCCCCATGCAGATACTCTGTGCCTTCTCTGATCACACGTGCACTAGGTCAAATTGCCACATTTCTGTGGAGCTCCACTCTGCAGAAGGAATTATGAATGACCCTGTCTTTTCAAGAGCCCAGTGAAAGCTGGGTCAGTTAGGGCCACAAGAGATGGCCTTCACCACACACCACGGCCGGTGTCCCAAGGGTCTCAGCCCTGAGCTCTGGCACCTTCAGTTGTCATCTCATATCTAGGGCTGCTGAACGAGGCTTTCATACCATGTCTGGCAGTACCCAGTGAGCGTTGTCCAGAGCTGGACTGTCCCGTCGCCATCTAACATGCTTTAGTGGGATGTCAGAGCTCATCATGCCCTACATTAAAGCTGACTACCGCACCCTGAGCAAAAACCTAGACAGAGTCTAAGAGTGTTTTTAAATTTACAAATGCTTTAGCTAAGGTTTCCTGGTGCTCAGCTACCACAGGAAAATATTCCAAGGTGAAGAATCTAGGATGTAAATGTGACAGCCAGTTATGGAAAGAGTTAATGAACACCTAGAGTCAATGATGGCAGGTACCTGACATGAATCTCTCATTCCCTACACACACACACACACACACACACACACACACACACATTTATACATACACATGCGTGACAGTCTTTGCTAATTGATCAGTGCTCTAAGAAGCCACTTCCAATCAGTCAGAGTTAATGAACAACACAAAATCTGTTTGCCATCTCTGTACTAGGTATTCTGAGCACATTAGGCTTTTAGACAGATCCTAATTCAAACCTGAGAGACCTGGAGAGAGGCTGTCAGGTGGGAGAACTCTCCGGACTGGGTAAGAGGCAGTACACGGACGTGTTGGACTTGCCTGCTGCATCTCACTTCTGAGAGGATAGGGAAAAGGAAGCAGAGCCAATGGCGTCTGGGAAAATGGCCTTAGAGTCACTTCTTAGGGGTAGCAGAGAATAATCACTAATACACTTTCACTAAGACAGTCAAAACTGCAGCTTCAGAAATATTATTTGGGTGACGACTGGTAGAACGGGGTACTGGTGCTCTCAGAGAAACAGCAGGTGACCTAAACTCCCAAGAAGGGCTTCCTTTGATTTGGTTAAGATTAGTGTAACAGTATCTGACTGCACTTAGGATTTAGATCTTATTTTAAATTTTGCTCCAAATGATGTTCCATTCTATTATCATTGGAGATTGGTCAGATTAATTTTTTTCCCTTAAATTAAAAGTTTTCTTTGATACAGGAATGCTATAGTCGGCAAACTCTTACCACTTTACATGTTAAGAAAGCATGGGGCTGTACTGTGAGTGCTGCTCACCTGCAGATGGCAGGCCAGGCCCAGACCCAGTTCCGGGAGCAGAGAAGCCTCCCAGAAGTACCCTTACTAAAACCCTGTGAATGAGAGTGGAGATCACACTCCCACACAGATCAGGGAGGCCAGGAGCTTTGCAGTTTTTCTCAGGGGAGTGCCAGTCAGCAGCAGCCCTTTGATAGAGAACCAGGAAGTGGGACTCAGGAGGAGGTTGGACATCGGACCCTGTCAGCTCCAAGAGGAGAAAGAGAAGAGGGGGTGCAGGAAGGAGAAAAGAGATTAGAAACATTGATGGGTGGGGTTCCACGCCAGGGCTCCATTCAGCATGTGAGACTACCTCAACATCCACCCTTGGAAAGGCTTTAACAGTATTTTATTTCTCAGCTCCCTCATTTTTGACAAAGAGACGTGGATGAATTGAGAGTAGTTGGAAGTACCTGGACGTTAGAAGTTTGGGGAAGAGGTTGTTGGTTGTTGAACCATAAACCAACAAGTCGTTCAGTTTTGCAGCATCTCTAAGTTTCTGGAGACTGTTCCAGCCAAGCATTTTCCAAATTGTGTTTGACAATATAGTACTGGGTCAGATAGACTTCTTTGCTTCAGGTCTTGTCAGATCATTGTGTATTGTGCCTTACAAAATAGGAGAGAGTGGGCATATTTCTCAATTCCTTTTTTCACAAGGTACAGCTTGGCACCTCCTTTGA
Source organism: Pteropus vampyrus (assembly GCF_000151845.1). Taxonomy (NCBI): domain Eukaryota; kingdom Metazoa; phylum Chordata; class Mammalia; order Chiroptera; family Pteropodidae; genus Pteropus; species Pteropus vampyrus. The sequence goes on along the minus strand of NW_011889001.1, from coordinate 93,409 downwards.
AAAACTCCTGAGGGTATTTCAGGTGGAAAGTGGGGAGACAAAGGAGAATAGGCCCAGGCCTCATGCATCATGGGAAGACACACAGGAAGTCTTTGCTGCTGATGGTGATGGCGCCAGATCCTATCCTAAGACCAGAGCTGAATCATGCTTTGAACTCTTTGAAATGCTTAATGTCTTAGTTAGAAAGCCACAGGCAGATTTTATTTGACAGTGAATGTGCTAGAAATTACACTCAACACGAATGTTAACCCATTCAAAGTAATGGTTCAGAAACCCCACTGTATCTTTTTAAATTGGGAATTATTCTCTTTGGCTTGCAGAGCAAGTTTATGAGCTGCACAAGAAAGTCCGTATTGTTATTCTTTGAAAAATAATTGTGACATGTTTAGTAGGCAAAGGGTTAATAAAAAGAGCTCTTACAAAATCAATAAGGAAAAAAATATTACATCAGTAGGAAAATAGACAAGTCATAAAATATAAGAATTTAAAATGGCAAATAAATATATTAATAACACTACACTAAAATATGCAAAAACAAGGTGACATATTCATTGACAAAAGTTTAAAGAATTGATAAAAATCAAATGTCAGTGAGGGTATTAGTGATCTATTTTTACATTACAAACCACTCGAAAACTCAGTGACTTAAAACAATAAGCATTTCTCGGCTCACAAGTCAGCAGATTGGCCGGGTGTTCTTTCCTGAGCCACACCCAGCTGATCATGGGCCTTGGCTGGACTTGCTCATGTGTTGCGGTCAGCTAGAGAGTTGGCTGGAGACCAGCTGATCTAGGGTGGCTTCACCTGAGATGGCTCTGTTTTGCTCCATTTGGTCTCTCATCCTCCAGAAAGCTAGCCTGGACTCATTCACATGGTGGTTGTGGCTGGAATCCCAAGAATGAAACTGGAAGCTGCAAAGACTCTTGAAGCCTAGGCTCAGAGCTTGCACGACATCACTCCTACCACATGCTCACTGGCCAAATCAAGTCATAAGGCCAGCCCAAATTCAATGGACAGAACAAAATGCTTCTCATTGGGAGGAAGTACGAAGTACTGTGGCCAATTTTTGCAATCAAACACAGTAAGAATGAGCAAAGTGGGCATTCTCTTGCACTGTAGGTATAATCATATCCTGCTAAAATTATTCATGAGGAAATTTTTCCAATATTGAACAAAAGCCTCAAAAATCTCCATACCCTTTGATCTATATTTAAGAATTTATTCAAAGAGACTGATTTGAAAAGTATGTAAAGAGGTGTGTATCAGAATGTTTACTGCATTACTGCTTATAATAGCAAAACATTCAGGAAAAGTTAATTATCCAACCAAAAAAGGATTACTTATATGGATTATAAACCACCTATAGAATAGAGTACTATGTAACCGTGTAAAATGATGACATGTGGCTACTTTCACTGATGTGTTAAATGATGAAAATAGGTTACAAAAGCATGTTTACTGTAGTCCTATTTTGGATTTTCAATTTCTATTTTATATTTTTCTGTATCATCCAAGTTTTTGTTTTAATTCTGCTTGGGCTTTTTTATTCTGATGGGTTTTTAAAATTTTTTTATTTTATTTTAAATTAACTTACAGTAAAATAGAATTTTCTGGTGTAGAGTTCTATGAGTTTTAATACATGCATAGATTTATGTAACCATCATCACAATCAGAATACAGAGCAGTTCTCTTACCCCCAAAATTCTCTTGTGCAGACTCTTTGTAGTCACAGCCTCTCATTACTCCTAAGAGTTTCTTTGTATTGATGAAAAATATTTCTTGATATGGATGCACTACGGGGTATTTATCCATTCACCCACTGAAGTACATTGAGGTTGTTTCCAATTTGGGGTAATTATGAATATAGCTTCTGTAAACATTTGTGTATAGGTTTTTGTGCGAACATAAATTTTCATCTCTCTGGGATAAGAGTCCAAGAGTGTAATAGTTGGGTCATACATTAACTATATGTTTTGTTTTATAAGAAACTGCCTAAGTATTTTCCAGAGTGGCTGTACCATTTTATAATACTAGCAGCAATGTACAAAAAAATCCAGTTTCTCCACAACCTTGTCAGCATATAGTATTATCACTAGTTTTTATTATTGTTCTTCTAATAAGTATGATATCCC
>NW_011889001.1:84071-91227 GCF_000151845.1 Pteropus vampyrus | reverse complement strand
ATTTCTTGATATGGATGCACTACGGGGTATTTATCCATTCACCCACTGAAGTACATTGAGGTTGTTTCCAATTTGGGGTAATTATGAATATAGCTTCTGTAAACATTTGTGTATAGGTTTTTGTGCGAACATAAATTTTCATCTCTCTGGGATAAGAGTCCAAGAGTGTAATAGTTGGGTCATACATTAACTATATGTTTTGTTTTATAAGAAACTGCCTAAGTATTTTCCAGAGTGGCTGTACCATTTTATAATACTAGCAGCAATGTACAAAAAAATCCAGTTTCTCCACAACCTTGTCAGCATATAGTATTATCACTAGTTTTTATTATTGTTCTTCTAATAAGTATGATATCCCGTTGTGGCTTATTTTTCATTCTAATGGCTAATCATGTTGAACATCTTTTCATGTGCTATTTGCCATCTTTCTTTTGGTGAAACATCCGTTCTTTTACCTACTTTATAGTCGGATTGTCTTTACACTTTTGTAAAAAATTAAGTTGCCAAATTTGTGTGGGTCTATTTCTTAACTCTTTATTATATTCTGTTGATCTATGTATCTACTCCCTTACCAATATCACATTATTGTGATTACTGTAGCTTTATAGTAGCACATCTTAAAATCAGATAGTTGGAGTCCTCCAAATTTTTGTTTTCAAAATTGGTTTGGCTACTCTGGTTGCTGTATCTTTTCATCTAAATTTTAGAATCACCTTGCCTTTTTTACAATCTATAAAATTCCTCCAAGGAGTTTGAAATTGCATTAAATCTATAGATCAATTTAGGGAGATTGGCAACTCAGTAATATTGAATCTTCCAATTTTGAACATGGTATGTCTCCCTTACTTATTTAAGTCTTTTTAAAATTAGTTTGATCATATTTTGTAGTTTTCAGGATACAGTTTCTGTACTTTTTTTAGATTTATATTTAAATATTTCAATTTTGTGAGCTATGGGAAATAGCAATTTTTAAATTCCACTTTCAATCATTTATTGCAATGTAAATATAATTAATTTGCTGATCTTGTATCCTGTGACCATGTTAAACTTACTTATTAGTTCTAGGAACTTTATTGTAGATTCCTTGGGATTTTCTGTGTAGACAACCATGTTATCTGTGAATGAGGATATTATTTCTTCCTTTCTATTCTATTTGACTTTTATTTATTTTCCTTGTTTAATTGCACGGGGTAGTATTTCCAGTACAATGTTTATTAGGAGCAATAAGAGTGGAGATCCATGCCTTGTTCCCAGTCTCAGAGGGAAAGAATTCAATTTTCATCATTAAATATGCTATCAGCCGTAGAATTTGGGTAGATTTCCTTTTTCAGATTAAGGAATTTTTCTTCTATTTCTAGTTTGTTACAAGATTTTATTATATGAGTAAATGTTCAATTCTGTCAAATGCCTTTGTTGCATCAATTGATATTATCATGCGATTTTCTTCTTTGGCCTGTTAATATGGTGAATTACATTAATTGGTTGTCGAATATTGAACCAGCCTTGCATTCCTAAAATAAACCATACTCAATTGTGTTGTATTATTCTTTTACTATATTGCTGTATTTAATTTTCTAATATTTTATTGAGGATTTTTGTGTTTATAAAGAATGTTGGTCTGTAAGTGTTCTTTTCTTATCAGTCTTTGTCTGGTTTTGGTGTTAGATTAATTCTGGCCTCATAAAATGGATATGAAGTATTCACTACTCTTCTGTTTTCTGAAGGAGGTTATAGACAATTGGTGTTATTTCTTTTTAAATGTTTGTCAGGCATTTGTTTGTTTATTTTTGGAAGATTTTGAACTAAAAATTTAATTTTAAAAACAGATATAGGAACATTCAGGTTATCTACTACTTTAGTGAGTTTTGATTATAGCTTTCAAAAAATTAGTCTATTCCATCTAAATTGTAGAACTAACATTACCCATTACATTCCTGATATTGGTGTCTTGATTTCTGATTTGTGTCATACCTCTTTTTTTTTTTTTTTTTTTTTTTTTTTTTTTTTTTGGTCAATCTGGTTAGAGGTTTATCAATCTTATTGATTTTTTTCAAATAACCAGCTTTGGTTTCATTGATTATTCTCTCATTATTTCTTTAAATATTTTTTCTGTACCACACTATTTCTCCTCTCCTTCCCAGATTTCAATGACATAAATGTTATACTTTTAGGTATTGTCTCACAGCTCAGTGAGACTCTGTTCACTTTTTCTCTCTGTTGTTTATATTGGATAATTTCTACTAATCTACCTTCAAGTTTACGGAATCCTTCATCTGTCATCTCCATTCTGCTATCAAGCATATCCAGAGAATATTTTAAACTACTATATTTTTCAGTTCTAAAATTTCCATGTTTTTTTCTTATATTTTCTAATATTTTTTGTTGATACTTTGTATCATTTCATTTATCTCAAGCTGTTTGCCCTCACTTTTTAAAGCATGGTTATCATAGTTGTTTTAAAGTCTTTTTCTGATAATTCCAAAATCTGTGTCATCATGAGGTTAGTATCCATTGATTATCTTTTCCTTTTCAAATTGAGATTTTCCTGGGTCTTCCTATGCTGAGTAATTTTGGATTGTACCCTTTGTAATGCTAATCAGATCTGTCCTGCACATGCACCACCCAGTAGCCAGTCTAGGCATTGGTCTACCCCATAGTTTAGTTCTCAAAGACTGTAGTGTGATATTTAGGATGAGATCCATGCATGCATGACATAGATGAGATCCATCTATGCAGAAGTAACCACAGGAGTTTATTCATAACTTTACGGATTTGTTTTCTTGAGCTCTTGGCTCTTCGCAACCCAATTCTCTGGCCAAAACCTGGGGCTTTAGTTTCCCCCACTCTACCAGGCACTTCTCACAACTGTGTCTGCTTCTGGAGCCAATCAATGGAGAACAGAGAAAAACAATGAGAATTTGCCCCCATGCTCTTTGGGATCATGGCTTTTCTGGTGCCTTCTCTCAAAGACAGGTGCCTGCCTGTCCAACATCACTCTGCACTGCTACTGACAAAATTTCTTGGGGTCTGAGCGGGCAGATAACGGAAAAAAGAAATGAAAAAACATCAGAGATTTCCTGCACTGTCTCTGACTCTTAGAGGTTCTTTTTCTCACTCCACAGGCTGTAAGGAAGGGGTTCTCTTAGAGCATTTTTTCTCTGCGTTAATTATGCACTTCTGGGTTTGGGGCTGCCTTTGAGTCCAGCCAGGTAATACCAAAGCGGGAGGGGAATGATAAACTCGCTGGCTGCCAATTTGGTGATGCTTTAAATTCTAATCTTCTTCCTCATTTTGCTTTCCATCATTTACTTTACAGGGTCCTCAAATAGTTATTCCATGCATTTTTTCCCAAGTTTTATAGTTGCATTCAGTGGGCTTATCAGTCTTGCCCGAATCTGGAAACTGCTGGGGTTTTTTTCTTCTTTTAAACAAGAATTACTTGTATATTCAAAAGAAAGCTCTAAAACTAATTGTGTTTTGTTATTCAAACATTTGTCATGAGACATTGCATTCTTTCCTAGTAACATCAGACTGAGAATGTCACCTCCTATTCCTTTACAGGGACACAGCTAACTGTGGAGGTCCATCCTCGAGACGCCATGCCCCAGCTGCTCAAGAAGTTCTCTAAATGTATGTACATACAGGAATGCTCATGTATGGAGGGCTGGCAGGGAGGATTGTAGGCAACATAATAGTCCAGAGCCCAGCCTAGGCATCTTCTGGGGTAAGGAGAGGAGTGACCTGGACTTACACACTGGTAAGAGACAAGGCATGACAGCTTCATGCTGGGGATTCTCTTTCTTTATTCTGCAATTAGGTGTGGGTAACACAAGGCATTTAGCTAAAGATGAATTTCATCACAAGAGCGTTGTTGTTTTTAGATGCCATTTGTTGACTGCCTAAAAAATAGCATGCACAGTGCTAAATTCTTTACGTTCATTAACTTTTTAACCCTTTGACATATACCAGGATTATTCACACTTTCAAGTCAGCAAAGTAAGACTCAGAAAGGTGAAATAACTGCCTACGTGACCGGCTAGGAAGAAGGTCAGAACCCAGGTCTTACTGAGGCTTGTGCTCTTACCCTACTTGGCTGCCTTCAGTGCAAGGCACACAGGCCCAGGCCCAGGCCTGTGATGTTTCTTCCACTCCCTTCTGGGTCCTCTCCCTGTATCTCTCCATCTCGTGGCTAAACAAAGGCCTGGGCCAATACAAGCCAAGGAACAGAGGCTGCAAACAGCCAAGGCTCAGGTTCTCTCTGTGTCCACTCAATAGGCCAAGGCAGGTCCTCAATGGCTGCCTGGCCCTGCAGCCCTCAGCAATTAAGGTCTCAAGAGGGCAGGAGAAGACAGGCCCCAGGAGTCAACTGGCCAGATTCAGATCTCAGCCCTGTGATCTCAGACAAGTGGCTTAAGTTCTCCTTTGGATTTATTTTTTTCATCTATGAAGGGAGGGAAATAATTCAATGTCCCTCATAGGATCGATGTGAAGTTAAATGAGAGAGTCAATATAAAGCATAAGCCAGGCGTAGTGAGTACACAATAAATACTAGCTACTATTTTGAACCCCCATTACCCTACCAAAAAATGTAGATAAAAACAAAATGTAGGTGCAAGAAAGAAAAGGCCAACAGTTTCTCCTCATGGCCTACATACATTTGCAACCTTCCGTTGTTATATTTACAGTCTACCATGGGCTTCAAGGGCATGAAACAGCCTGCCTTGGCACCCCACGCCCCAGCTCTTCCTGGTTCCATCAGGCACCCACATCTTCCTGACCTGGTTTCAGATCAGCAGGAGGGGTTTCTCTCCCGTTGCCCATGGAGTCTAATAACTACTGGCAACCATTTTGCCTTAACCATCTTGGATTTATAAGATTTGGTTGCCCGCAAAACTTCCCCGGGAATAATTTAATAATTACTTGACCTTTCTGGGTTTCAGCTCCTATATATAAGCCACCTTCCCCTCACTCCACTTTCATGTCTGTCCATGGAGAGTTCTTGTCCTGTTATCTGGTGTGAATTCACTGGTGTCCTCAGCATCCCCAGCTATGTTCCAAGATGACAGGAGAAGGTAGAGGAGGGCCAGACAGAAGGCTCCCGATGGACCCACTGAATAATCCCAAGTGTTGCTGTCAGAGGAAACACTACTTCTGCTCACAGACTGCACATGTCTTTCTTGTTATTCGTCCCTGGTTCCCAGTCTTCCCTCTGCCCTACCAGGAAGTCCAGGGCAATTCCAGCAGCAAGAACTCCAGGGGATGGGAGCGAGAAGGCTGTGAGAAGGAGAGTGGGGTAGAGGCAAGGACCACCACACCGACAATCATCTGTGCTTGCATTTTTATTGCTTCTGAAGTGTCTCTACTCTGACCTTTGGAATATTGTAGGTTTACACGGTGATAAAAATGGAAACCCAAGACCCCGGCAGCCTGGAGGAAAAGATGCCCATGGTAAGTTGCAGGGACTTCTCAGGAGCTGTTCTGTGAGATGGGGAATTGGTTTAGCCTCATGGGGAATCTCTAGTCAATTGGAAATGGCTCCCTGGGGCACTGTGCTAAGAATACGAGGCTACCTCTGGGCTTAGGGGAGAGGAGTCTCGTGATTGATTAGCAATATCTGCCATGGACACAGAGGGAGAAATGAAAAGCTCACATGCCAGATGTAATCCCAAAGCTAAAGCTGAAACCCCGCCAGTAACAAGGCTGCCCATTATGGGAAACTAGAATTAGAATCCAGAATTGTGTTAACTTTAAATGAAGTACAGATATAAGGTAGGAGACATGTGAATAAGCAGAGTGGGGCAGGGGAAGAAACCCTGAATGGGGCGGTAGATGACCTGGGTTCAAATCCTGCTTTTTTCCCTCACTCTCCTTCCCCAGGCCTCAGTTTCTCCCTTAGTAGACCAGATGGCATCTCAGGTTTGCTACAGCTTGGCACTTCTCATTGTTTTGCTTTATAATTAGAATAATTTAGTTAAAGTCGCTGACTGATATTTTAAATGTATTTGTGAAAAATTATATTGGGATCTTATATAATCTACTCAGAAGGTAAATTTAATGAGACATAAATCATTATGAGTATTTTTAATGATCAGATATTGTAAAATGGAACCAAGAAAGAGTAAAACTAGTAACAGAGCTTTCAGCCCCATTTTAGAAACGTCATCTTTCTTCTCAATGGGGGCGGGGAGGCCTCATTTGCAGAGCTGTACTGAGAAGAAATTGTTTGATGTGTAAGTCCCCTTCATACCCACTTAGCTCGCTCTGATGGCCCTTGTCAGAGAATGGCAGGTGCCAGATTCCATGAGGGAGAGGGCACTGAGGAGTAGGGAAGCTCAGCAGGGCCTGCTGCTGTGTCCCCATGCCCTTCTGAGGGACTGGCTCGGCCAGGGCTGTACTCGGGCCACACAGGGTAGGGACTGATAGTGACCTAAGTAATAGGAGACAAGAAGTCCCAACTTCAGCACCCAAGGGGTGGCCACAATGGTGCTGGGCTTCAAGGGAGCTCTAATGTAAGATCGTGCAGGACAGAAGAATTGTGGGGTGGGTGTCCTTCAGGAGATGTCTTAGCCATTGTAGAAGGAGCAGAAAAATGAAGAAACGAAATGCTTCATAGTAGAGTTTGCATAGCCTGCCAGTCCCCCACATTCCCTGTCCCCTCTTAGACGGGGACAGATTCTGGATGTGTCAGAGCACATGACATGGCAAAAACCCAATCAGAAGCTTCCTACCAAAGGGACTAAACCCCCCAGGGGCTGCTGCAGTGTGGCGGCAGGGAACAAGGGACTGCGTGAGGTGGCCTTGGGGAAGGTGCCAAATCTAGCCTGGGGCTGACAAGGAAGAGGCCTGGTTCCCACCAGGAATGGACCTTGGGGCAGTGAGGAAATGCAGAAGGACCCGTGTGGCCTGCTTCTGATGGCTATACCTGACTAGCCCCTAACCAACTGGCACTGTGCCTCGTCCCCTCCTGGCCCAGAGAGGATCCATGTCTTGGGTCTCTAGCACCAAGGTATGGGACTTTCACAGCCCTTGCGGGACGTGTGGGCAAATGCACCGAGCACAGGGGCTCCATACCCCTACTCCTGCACTTGCCTGCAGAAGACTTCTATTCTGTACCCTCCAGGGGGCAGAGTCACACCAACCTTACAGCATGATCCAC
>NW_011889001.1:82269-83721 GCF_000151845.1 Pteropus vampyrus | reverse complement strand
CCAGGTTTTCTATGAGAATGGCTGGACATAGATCAGTGATTCTGGGAGGCAGCCTCCCTCAGCAGCCTCCCCTCAGAACACTTGGTTTTCTTGGGGTGCTCTAATCTCCAGCTGACTAGGGGCAAGGGAGAAAGCCTATCTAGGTGCCAAACCCACCTCCCCTGCAGAGGCCCAGGTGGCCCAGCTCCACCACTCCCTCTTTCTACACCCAGAATGCTCTGCAGCACCTCCATCCCCGGCACCATGACCTTGGCGCCGAGCCTCCCTCCTTTAGTCCATCAGGGGTTAGCAGCATCACCTGGACGCTTTCCACAGAGCACTCATCCTGGACAAGTTAGCTGCGATTCTGCAGAAAACTAAATGGCGGGGAGAAGGGGATTTCATCATCGATCTGTCTGGGGACTGCTGAGTTAATTGAGGTGAAACCAGTTTCTTTACTGCCAGTTTCACGGGGTCTGCAAATAAGTTTATGTTCCCTGTGAGTCTCTAAGAGGACTAGACGAGTTGCCGTGGTCCCCAAACCAATTCGACCAGAGAACCCTGCCAAGAGATATAGCTCTTGGGAGCAGAGTTTCAGGCTCTGGGAATCATGTTGAAGGTCAGGCAGTCACAGCTCCTCAAAAAGACAGGGAGGCCTGAGCCAGGCAGCCCACGTCAGCAGGTCACAGCAGCTGACCTAGCCTCCCCTCCCTGTGTTTCCAGCCTATCCCTGGGATCGGTCCAGCCTGAAATCCATGCCCCTGGACCTGCAACAGTTTGAGAAACTGGACACCTATGCCTCACAGGTAGGAGAGCCGGCCTCTCTGCCTAGGAGGCCCCACAAGGTAGCTTGGAGTTTCCCAAGCCAGGATAGCACAGCCTCTCCTCAGGAAGGAGTCCCTTGAATGGGTGGCCCAGAGTTCCTTTTCACAGAGAATGGGTGGGGAACAGAGGCCCAGGGCAGCAGGCCCTGCCGAGGACGGAGGCCGTTCCATCCCCCCACCCCTGATGCACAATGCTGACGCTCATGCCCCAGGCTGCACACTCTGCAGCCACCCCATTGGCAGGCCTCTCTGGCCAGCCCTATCCCACCTCCCCCTGACCATTTGGGCCTTGCTACTGCTGATCCATGCCAGCGCCAACCCAGAAAGGAAGGGAGCGAGAGGATGGGGGAAGACCGTGGATGCAGATGGCCAGCACCACAGCTACAGCCATGCTCATTCCTGAAGCACATGGGCTGCCAAGGTCTCACACCTCTGGGCTTGGGCACATCTGGGGTGGGAGTGGGGAGGGACAGCTACAAGAGCTAAGGCATTAGGGGCACGCTGGGGTCATGGGAGCCAGGCAGGAGCCTCGTGGTGTGTGGATGGAGAGGAGCATGGACCAAGAAAGTCAGATTTGAGGCAGGAATGTCAGTAGGGGGACACCCAGCTATCCCAGCAGGAGGAGGCTTGACCTGGATTAAGCAGGGGA
>NW_011889001.1:76616-82219 GCF_000151845.1 Pteropus vampyrus | reverse complement strand
TTCCATCCCCCCACCCCTGATGCACAATGCTGACGCTCATGCCCCAGGCTGCACACTCTGCAGCCACCCCATTGGCAGGCCTCTCTGGCCAGCCCTATCCCACCTCCCCCTGACCATTTGGGCCTTGCTACTGCTGATCCATGCCAGCGCCAACCCAGAAAGGAAGGGAGCGAGAGGATGGGGGAAGACCGTGGATGCAGATGGCCAGCACCACAGCTACAGCCATGCTCATTCCTGAAGCACATGGGCTGCCAAGGTCTCACACCTCTGGGCTTGGGCACATCTGGGGTGGGAGTGGGGAGGGACAGCTACAAGAGCTAAGGCATTAGGGGCACGCTGGGGTCATGGGAGCCAGGCAGGAGCCTCGTGGTGTGTGGATGGAGAGGAGCATGGACCAAGAAAGTCAGATTTGAGGCAGGAATGTCAGTAGGGGGACACCCAGCTATCCCAGCAGGAGGAGGCTTGACCTGGATTAAGCAGGGGACGCTGAGAACAGAGAGGAGCAGAAGCCAACACTGAGCTGGTGGCAGAGGGGAAGGACACGACCTCCAGTGTGTGGAGTGAGGTGGAAGGTGGGGAAAGGAGCTCTCAGGTGTGGGCAGCTTCTCACCTCGAAGAGCAAGGGAAAAGGAGAAAGTCTCTGGGGTGACGAGTTTGTTCGGGGGGCGATGGGCTGTAGTACCTGTGGCACATCCAGTGGGGATGACCACTGGGCAGCTGGGTAGCCAAACCTGGAGGTATCCAGCCTGGAGAGGCCTGGGCCAGAAACACTGACTCGGGAGCCAACAGATTAAGCTGAGAGCTGAAGCCATAGTGTGGGTGTCATCTTGGGGAGGGCAAGGTGGAGCGTCAGACGGGCCTGGAGCCACCTCAGGCTGGAGGAAAGAGTGGAGAGAAGATCCCACAGGAGCCTGGCAAAGAAGGGGAGGTCGGATGTGGGCAGTCCTGAGAAAGAGACTTGGGAGCATTTTGTTGAGACACAGCAGAAAGGAGGGGATGGGACAGCAAGGACACGAAGGGAGGAGGCGAGGACACAGGTGAGCGAGGGCACTGCCGAGGAACGCAGGCTCTGCAAAGGCAGGAGGCCTGGACCCAAGGCCGACAGAGAGGCTGACTGAGCAGGAAGGAGCGTGAAAGGACGAGAGCAGGAAGGAGGGCTCATGGGAAAGGAAGTCCTGCCGGGGCCTCGCTGAGTCTAAGGCCAGGTCATCTGCGAGATGAGGGAAGGGAAGTGGATGGGGGGTATCCACAGTCTGCGGAGGGTGCGGTATGTGGTAATGACCAACAGAGGGGATGGGACAGGCTACTGACCAGGCTCAGAGAGCCGGTGCCAGGAGCCCAGCTGAGGCCAGAGAGATACCACAGAGCAGTGGATAGCTGGAGCCAGCCCGGCCCAGCTGGCTGAAGTTTGTAGTTACATCAGGGGTCAGTCAGGCCATAGTGTGGGCCTGCAATGTGATGGGCGCTGTTCTAGGCCTCAGGAGGGGGACAAAGGCAAGGACTGTGGAGTTGGAGCTGGACATGGAAGAAAAAGAGGCAGGAAAGTGCAGGGTAAGTGGGAGACAGAAGAGGAGTCAGAGTAGCTTCCGGGGTTCCAGGGTGAGGGGCGGAATGGTTCCGGGAGAGAACAGGTCAGGGCATACCCTAGAACCGAGCACCCAGTTGCCCCCACTGCTCTAGAAAGACTGAATACAATCAAGGCTGCCTTTGTTGCAGCTCCAACTCAATTTCCTCCTGAGGGTCCCTGCAAGAAAACCTAATTTGTTCCCTTTTAAAATATATATATATATATATAACATGAAATTTGCCATTTTAATCATTTTTAATTGTACAACGCAGTGACATTATTACATGAATAATGTTGTACAACCACCACCATCTATTTCCAAAATCGGAAGCTCTCTACCCATTCAGCAATAACTCCCCGGCCTCCCTTCCTCCAGCCCCTGGTAACCTCTAATTCACTTACTGTCTTTCTGAATTTGCCTATTCTAGATATTTCACATAAGTGGATTCATACAATATGTTTTCTTTTTTGGTCTAGCTTATTTCCCTTAGCATCATGTTTTCGAGGTTCATCATGTTGTAACATGAATCAGAACTTCATTTCTTTTCATGGATGAATAATATTTCATTGTGTGGCTATATGACATTTTGTTTATTCATTCACCTGTGATAACAGTTGGGTACTTTTTACCTTTTGGCTATTGTGAATAATGTTGCAATGAACATTTGTGAACAAGTATCTGAGTACCTGTCTTCAGTTCTTTTGTATCTATACCTAGGAGTGGAATTATTGGATCGTGTGGTAATTCTATGTTTAACTTTTAGAGGAACCACCAAACTGTGTTCCACAGCAGCTGCACCATTTTATATTCCTACCAGCAATGTACAAAGTTCTAATTTCTCCACGTTCTTGCCTACATATCTTGTCTATCTTTTTAACCATAGCCATCCTTGTGAGTATGAAGTGATATCTCGTTGTGGTTATGATTTGCATTTCTCTGTTGAACATCTTTTCATGTGCTTATTAGCCATTTATATATCTTTGGGAAAATGTATGTTCAAGTCTTTTGCCCATTTTAAAATTGGGTTGTCTTTTTGTTGTTGAGTTGTAGGAGTTCTTTATATATTCTGGATATTAACCTCATCAGATATATGATTTGCAAATATTTTCTCCCATTCCGTAAGTTAACTTTTCACTTTTTTAATAATGTCTTTTCATGCATAGAAGTTCATTATTATTATGAAGCCCGATTAATCTATTTTTTTTTCTTTTGTACCTTATGCTTTTGGTGTCATATCTAAGAATCCATTGCCAGATTCAAAGTCATGATGATTGATCCCTCTGTTTTCTTCTAAGAGTTTTATAGTTCAAGTTCTTGTGTTTAATTATTGGTCCTTTTCGAGTTATTTCACATATGATATGAGGTAGGGATCCAACTTCATTCTTTTGCATCTGGATATCCAGTTGTTCAGTGCCATTTGTTAAATAGACTATCATTCTCCTATTGAATGAACTTGGCACTCTTGTCAAAAGTCAGTTAGCCATAGATGTATTATGAATTTATTTCTGGATTCTCAATTTTATTCCATTGGTCTATACGATCCTTATTCCAGTACCACACTATTTCAATTACTACGGCTTTCTTGTAAGTTATGAAATTGGGAAATGTGAGTCCTCCAATTTTGCTCTTTTTTCAAAATTATTTTGGCTATTCCAGCCCCTTTGCAATTCCATATAAATTTGAGGATTGGCTTTTCCATTTCTACCAAAAAAAAAAAAAAAAGCTATTGTAATTTCATAGGGATTGTGTTAAATCTGTAGATTGCTGTGGGTAGTTGAGCCATGACTAGGGGTTGCTACAGCTGCTTAGATACCCACTTGGCTGGCCCCAGGATCTACAAAGAAAAGGTATGGTGGCCCTAGGGCCAGTGATTCAGCTGGTCAGCCCTACCCACCATATCGAAGCCCCCATCAAAGGTTGCCCTCAGCCCAGCCTTTGTCCCTCTGGGCCTCTCCCCTCCTCCTCTGCCTGGAGGAAAGGCAACACTGGCTGCAGGTGGCAGAGTGCTGAGTGTCCCACAGCCCTCGTCCAGGCCCTGACACAGTATACCCCTCTCACCCCCCAGGTGACGGTCAAGAGTGGCCTGGACGAGCTGGTGAATGACCTGCTCCAGGAGGCCCACAGTGATCTGGAGAGGGTCCGTGCGATCTGGATCTGGATATGCCACCACATAGGTAGGACCGCCCGTGCTGCCACTGGCTCTAGGAGCTTTTGATGCCACTCCCTGAAGCCCTCTGTTCCCAGGGAGCATCTCTGAGACTCACTCAATCACCAAGGTGTGTGGAACAAGATGGAAGGTGGAGGAAAGGTGCTTCCAGATGGCTGGATTGAATAACCTAAGACTAACCAAGGAGGGTAAAACTCATCATGTGCTAACAGTCTTCAGGAAGGGTCAGTGGGCAGGGGTCCCATGTGGCCCTCTGCCCACAGCCAGTGGCCACCTTCCCGCAGTCCTGGCTTCCTGGTAAACCTGCTCCAGAGAGATGAGAACCCAGGACAGGAGATCATCTTGAAAACAAACAAACAAACAAACAAACAAACAAAAAACAGCAGTTGGGGAGGAGTTATAGCGGTTTGAAAAGTTATTTCAACACCAGAGGTTGCTTAAAGTACCAACGGCAGGAAGGGTAGGCTCTCCTCTTCCTGCTCCTTGTTTCCACTGGCAACCTCGCTCACCGCTCTCAGCTCAGTCTCCAGGTTCTCAGAGCCACCTCAGGGGACCTGGGCCTGTGCAGCTGCCCACACGTCTTCAAAGGACAGCCTCAGGTGTCTGACTAGGTCAAGCCCCACAGGTGGTTGCTAAGGGAATAATGGATGCTGCCCTTAGCAGTTTATGGAGGAACCAGATGATGGGTGAACTTCCAGTGTTTTTCCTGTTACATAATGACCAAGGGGTCTCTCCTGGCCTGCTACCACCAGGCTTTTCCTTTGTCTTCCCAAAGCAGCAGTTAGAGATGCAGCTTAAAAGATAAACTCACCTGGTACCGATAGGGTGTCTGATCATAGGGCCTGAGGGGCCACCTGCTCCCACCCCAAGCCCAGCAGCTCAGCCTCAGCCTTAAGTGGGCAGGATCAGAAACAGAACATTTGGTAGGAATTTGTTTACTGCTCGCGCGCGCTCTCTCTCTCTCTCTCTCATACACACACACACACACACGTACACAGTCCCTTTGTGTCCTCAGTGGCCACAGTGATTCCTATCTCAGATCCTCAGCCCAGGCTTCAGGCTCTATTGTTAGTGAAGTGACAGGCTGTGGGAGAGCAGTCTTCTCTATTTGGGGCAAGCCTTAGCGGTAGCTCAGAGCACCCCGTGGGGGTCAGTGTGAGGCCTTGGCCTTGTGGGGCCGCACCAGGGACAGAGAGCAGCTTCACTGGAATGGCCTGCAGAGCTACGTGAGGGTGGGGACAAGTGGGCAGAGCCCCCCACCCCTGAGTGTGGTCTTGGTCTCGGCCCTTCCTCAGAGGCCTAAGGAGCCAGGCAGCCTCTCTGCCAGGGTCTTGGTCTTTCTCTCACCACCTGCACAAAGAGGTGACTTTTCCCAGATCTCCCCGGGGCTGAGCCCCTGGTTCCATCCACCCACAGTGTTTTTTCCCAGGCCTGAGGGAAGCCAGCCAAAATGCTGCTGAAAGCACAGCTAAGGGTAAGGGCGATGCCACAGGCAGTGGACCCCTCTCCCCTCTGCACCAGCTTTGGTGGCATCCCAGGACCTGATTTCTCATGGCCTCTTCCTCTGCCCTCCAGAGTACGATGTTGAGGCCGCCCAAGAGAAGAACCGCCAGGCCTTCAAGCCCACTGACATCCTGCGGACCCAGAAGACCAACTGCGATGGCTATGCCGGGCTCTTTGAGAAAATGTGCAGGTACGCGTGGCGTCCGGCAAAAGGCAGGCAGCCCTGGGACTGACCACCTGGCCCATCCCTTTCTCCTTCCAAAGTTCTGTGTGCCTTCGCCCACATGCCAGCCCTGAAACCTGAGTTTGCAAACTCTGCTCTGGAATCCAAGTGAGTCCTGAAAAGGTCAATTTCTCCTGTTTTA
>NW_011889001.1:73734-75807 GCF_000151845.1 Pteropus vampyrus | reverse complement strand
GGCCCAGTGTTGCTCCAACCCTGTCTGCTCTTCCCTTCCCCCAGCTCCAAGACCTACCCCTGAAACCACAGCCCCAGAGACAACCAGGGCAGGTCAGGGTACCAGCCTCTCCACTCCCCATTCCCTCAGCCAGAGCGGTTGTCTCCACCCTGCAATTCCCACTGCCACCCCCTCCCCCAGACTTAGGTGCCCCCACATGTCTTTGGGCTTCTCCAGGAACCTCAATCATCATCAGCCCCCCACCCAGGCTCTCTAGGCCCTAGGTTCCTGAACAAGACTAAAGGCTCACACTGTCCCATAAAGTGCTTCGGCATCTGACCTCAGCCACCCTTCCAGACATGCACCTTTGATACCGGCCGCACTTCCATCTCCTCAAGCTTGTCCTGCTCCCCGCTCCGTGACACTCCTTGGAAGGCCCCACTCCAGGACGGCCCGGCCCTACCACCTTCCCCTCCCTTGATGTCATCAGCACAACTTATCCACGAGCTCATGGTTTGCCTTATGCTTTTATTTAATAACTTTTCTAAATTCAAAAAAAAAGTGTTAATTGTAGGTGATTTATGAAATGCACAGAAGCAAAAAGAAGAAAATTAAGTTACTCTGAATCCTACCACCTAGAGATAACACTTAACATTGTGTCATAGTCCTTTCTGGACTTCACTCTATCATAGAGGTGTTACCTGTGCTCATTTCCTCTCATATGTCTATATGTCCTTAGCTCCTCTCTCTTTCTGTGTCCTCTGTGACCACCCATCTCAGAATCCTACACACAGTAGGCCCTCAAGGACAGGAAATGACAGGATAGTCCAGCAGACTTGTATGAAATGGACCTTATTCTCTTTTAAAATATGGAATAACCTTCAATCTGTCAACTCTTTGTGCCTAGCATCTTTCAGACCATAACTATTTTCATCTGGATCTGCAAATTCGAAAACACTCGGGATTTTTAGATCACAGAATATATCCTTCTCTAGCAGTAAAGCTTTCTGGCACGGTATAGAAAGTGTGCCAGATTTAAAGCCATAAAGATTTCCTGGTGCTCAGTTTACCAGACCTTAAGTTACCACGTACTAGTTTTGTTCCTTTTGGAAGGCACAAAACCTGAGCCCCCTTTTCCTCATTTGTGTACTGGGACTATGCTGCCTACTGTCAGGACTATAGGACTAAATGAGAACGTGCAGTTTGTGGTTTGCTAACCTGACTTTGGGACTGTTGTTTTTCTAACCTTCCTTGTCTTTCTTGAGTACGGAAGAGCTTTTGCCCTGTGGAACTTTCCTACAGACCCACATAGACTCCCAGAGACTTGGAAAATTGACACTTAACTTGAGTGAAACTGTCAGCTTTTTGGCCCAGTCCAGATGCTTAATGATGGCCACATTCTGGCCTGCAGCTCATCATTAAAACTCGTTTCAACATATTGCATCATTTAAAGTTAGGTTTCAACCTGGCAGTTACCCTGTGCAAGACCCGTCACATTGCCCGGGATGTTTAAGGATAGCTCACAGTTCCCCGAATTCCTTTAACTTTGCTTTAAAGATTGGTAACCTCATCTATACATCACTTACCGAATTCCCCTTACCTTTAAAATAACTGCCAAAGGTTTGGTAAATTCATTAGCTGATTCCTTAATTACCGAAGACATGTAATCTACACTTGCTGATGTATCCCTGCTTAGTTGTCAGGATGTCCTCTTAGCAAGAGTTGTACCCACATGACCATCATTACTGCTGCCAGTCCATCCTGACTCCCTGCAATGGCCTCATTAAAGACTGATTTAATAAAGCAATTTGGTGGGGAATTCAGATATTTTCACAACATCATTTATTTCCTCATCGTCTTTCCCAAGTAACTGATGTGAGGTATATTGTTGATGCTATTGCTCGTAGCTGCTGGTCCAGTTTCTTTCTGACTTTCTATCATCCGGCATTAATGTCTCTCTTGTTGCCTCAATTGTCACAGCCTTAATGAATTCTGCTTAATTTCCTTGCGGGACCAAGCTTAATCCCCCAGATTCCTGCCACTGAGTCAGCTTCTAGTACATTCTCTCTCCTTGTTATCACAGCTCTAGCAGCA
>NW_011889001.1:64172-73684 GCF_000151845.1 Pteropus vampyrus | reverse complement strand
CTGGATCTGCAAATTCGAAAACACTCGGGATTTTTAGATCACAGAATATATCCTTCTCTAGCAGTAAAGCTTTCTGGCACGGTATAGAAAGTGTGCCAGATTTAAAGCCATAAAGATTTCCTGGTGCTCAGTTTACCAGACCTTAAGTTACCACGTACTAGTTTTGTTCCTTTTGGAAGGCACAAAACCTGAGCCCCCTTTTCCTCATTTGTGTACTGGGACTATGCTGCCTACTGTCAGGACTATAGGACTAAATGAGAACGTGCAGTTTGTGGTTTGCTAACCTGACTTTGGGACTGTTGTTTTTCTAACCTTCCTTGTCTTTCTTGAGTACGGAAGAGCTTTTGCCCTGTGGAACTTTCCTACAGACTCACATAGACTCCCAGAGACTTGGAAAATTGACACTTAACTTGAGTGAAACTGTCAGCTTTTTGGCCCAGTCCAGATGCTTAATGATGGCCACATTCTGGCCTGCAGCTCATCATTAAAACTCGTTTCAACATATTGCATCATTTAAAGTTAGGTTTCAACCTGGCAGTTACCCTGTGCAAGACCCGTCACATTGCCCGGGATGTTTAAGGATAGCTCACAGTTCCCCGAATTCCTTTAACTTTGCTTTAAAGATTGGTAACCTCATCTATACATCACTTACCGAATTCCCCTTACCTTTAAAATAACTGCCAAAGGTTTGGTAAATTCATTAGCTGATTCCTTAATTACCGAAGACATGTAATCTACACTTGCTGATGTATCCCTGCTTAGTTGTCAGGATGTCCTCTTAGCAAGAGTTGTACCCACATGACCATCATTACTGCTGCCAGTCCATCCTGACTCCCTGCAATGGCCTCATTAAAGACTGATTTAATAAAGCAATTTGGTGGGGAATTCAGATATTTTCACAACATCATTTATTTCCTCATCGTCTTTCCCAAGTAACTGATGTGAGGTATATTGTTGATGCTATTGCTCGTAGCTGCTGGTCCAGTTTCTTTCTGACTTTCTATCATCCGGCATTAATGTCTCTCTTGTTGCCTCAATTGTCACAGCCTTAATGAATTCTGCTTAATTTCCTTGCGGGACCAAGCTTAATCCCCCAGATTCCTGCCACTGAGTCAGCTTCTAGTACATTCTCTCTCCTTGTTATCACAGCTCTAGCAGCATCAGCAAGCAGATTTTCCAGATACTTTTGATCGAGCCAGGAGCTTAGTACCTGTTTGAGACTTTGATGCCGAGGGGACTCGTTGTCACCAATCAAATGTCAGTCAGTTTTCTATCCATCCTTCAGCTGTCAAAGAGAGCAAGAACAGTGGTATGCTTCTGCCTAGCATGATGTCCAGGCAATCTCAAAACATCGCTTGTTTCCAAGTCCTCGAAGACGGAGGAATGACCGTCTCAGCCTCCTGGGAGAGGCAGATACATTGGATAATCTTAAATTATCCCCAAATCTGACTTCGTCATATACAGCTTCCAAAAGAGACATCTAAACTCCTTCCCTCTTATAGATGCATCAAAGGATAGCACTCACAAATGTGAATTACATCACTACAGCCAACCATCCTTTAATGTTGCTCTGTATACCATCCAGAAATTTATAGATTAAAAGAAATCTTGGTGTACAAAAGGGCTGCTGCAAGGCAAAGCCTTCCAAACTGGGCATCCAGACAACTGAGTCCTGGTGCTGCTTTGGCCACTGGCTGGCTGTGTGTCCTCAGGCAAGTCAGCCTCCCTCCCTGAAAGTCTGCCTCCTTACCTGTTGCAGAGGAGGCCCCTGAGGTCACACCTCAAGAGGCTTTAAACAAGGCCTTCGAGAGAATTATTACCGTGATCACACTTACTGACCTCCCCATAAGGGAGGTATAAGAAAAGAGAAAGGGAAGCAAATAACAGAAATAGAAAGATGCTTTCAAATTCCAAGAAATCAGCTACATAAATTGTGAAATGTAAGTCATGGTTATGCTTGTCCTGTTGCAGAATAAAAATCACGATATTTTTTGGCCAGTTTACCTTTATCACGACAATATCAACCTTAAAGACCAGCATTTCGGGAACAGCGAGGCCCCAAGAATTCTAAATCCCATATGCTTGCTCAGTGAAAGTGAACATTGGGCTTCAAGTTAATGAAACCATATTCCCTAATTTCACTATTAGAAATTACAATATTTTCAACAAGATACCAAAAAAAAAAGAACAGGTTTCATTACCCTCCTGCAACTACCATCAGTCCCTCCCTTTCTCCTGCATGGCTCAGGCCGGGAGGGGTGCTCAGAGCTGGGGAAGTCCTCTGTGGTCAGCCTGACAGGTGCACCCTGTGGCAGGGCCTGTCCGTGCAGGACTAAAGCCTTATGACACAGTTCCTCTGGCGGAGCCTGGACCACCTCTGGACAAAATGATAGTCACAGTCTGGATCTACGTCCTTAACGAATACCAGTGGCGTTGGGCTTGTCAAAACTGTCTAAGATAAAAACCAAGATTCTGCAGCCTGAGGTTATTAGATAGATGTTGTGGGGTGGTAGTTTGAGCTCTGGGATGGCTGGCAGAGCTCTTTAGGAGATGGAAATGTTTGCCATCCTCTGTCCTTTCTTCAATGCTCTCCCAGCTCTTTCCAGAAAATTCCTCCTCCTTTGGGGTTCACAGGGCTTTGCTTATCACTAGCATTTTAGTGACAATGCACATATCCATCCCCCTTCCAACTATGAGCACATTTAGGCCAGCCGGTGAGCTTTATTTCTGGAATATTATATTTATTGTTATAGTATTTATTATGATATGATATATGCTATAACATGACATGACATGGTAATATGATTCCCTGGTGCCTGGTACAGTGCTTTGCACATAGTGTATGTGGTCAGTGATCTTTTGATGGCATGAAATGGCCAAGAGTCATCCTGACTAGCAACCAGCAGCTGGAATTACTAGTTCCACACTTTTGCATGAGAATTATGGATTATTAATAATAATGCTTTACTATAAGCTTGTCCAATTCATCTTGCACATTGCTGCCAGGTAAAAAAAATATATCCTCATAGCATAGTCAAGTATGGCATAAGCTTATAGCCAAGTTTATTTTTTCATCTTTATTCTGCCCCAGGCATTCCCCATGGCCCTTCCAGCTTCTCCTCAGTCTGTCAGAGGAGAGTCAACCCCTAGAGT
Source organism: Pteropus vampyrus (assembly GCF_000151845.1). Classification (NCBI taxonomy): domain Eukaryota; kingdom Metazoa; phylum Chordata; class Mammalia; order Chiroptera; family Pteropodidae; genus Pteropus; species Pteropus vampyrus. Next base: position 70,531 of record NW_011889001.1, on the reverse strand, counting down.
CACCCCTTAATGCCATCTTTCCTTTTTGCTCATGATGAGCCTGGCAAGGTCACACTGGAGGTGACCATTATTGCTGGGAAGAGAGCTGTGATCTCCTGCCTCGGCCCAGTGACCACCCACTCAGGCCAAGTTTGAGCTGATGTCCACCTCAGCGCCTGCTACATTTCACTGGAGCTTGCTTTTCCTTCCTCCCCTGACTCCAGGTGGCTCTGAGCAGAGGACATCAGTGGGCAGCATGTCCAGATGTGTATGGCTGAGCTCAATCCAGTTCATCTTACTGCAAAACCGCCCGGTCTCTAAACACCACTGTTCCCAAGACTCCCTTTCCCCCCCCCCCCCCCCCCCCCCCACACATTATACTAGAAATTGATATGCACAGACATTCTGGGCAAGAAAGGAAAATAAGTCACTGAGGAATGTAATTTCAAGTAATATTTATGAATTTTTTTCCAATTCTAAAAGTAACACATGATCATTATTGAAAACTTAGAAAGTATAGAGAAGTTTAAAGAAGAAAATTAAAATCACCCAAAATTTTATTACCAAGAGACCAGGTGACTTTTGTGCTGTTCTCTCCATGTCCTACCCCGCCCACCCCCATCTCATCCTTCTTGAATGCGTGCACACACACACACACACACACACACACACACACACACACACACACACACACGGAGGCAATGTGCTGAGGGTGGGGGTTTATAAGCGTTTGTCAATTAGTATTGCCTCAGGAGAATTTCTTACCTCACTGAACATTTCTTCTCCCCTTCTCTTTGAGTATATGGAGCCTCCTGTTTAGGCCCACCCCACACCCCAAACTCCACCTCACCCCTCTGGCCTTGCTTTCAACCCTCCCCTCTCTGCCGTTTTCTCTAAGATTATAAACATAGTCAGCTGTCTTCATCCTGAGAACAAGCCCCTCTGCCCTGCATCCCCTCACCCCTCTCCTGGCAGCTAAATGAGGCAGAGGCTCTCCAGGTGTGCATGCTGCACTTTCTCTCCTCCTGTGGGTTCCTCTGCCCCGCCTCCTGGGCCTCCGGCCTCTGGGCCACCCATTCTGCTCTGGTTTTCAGTTTTGATCTTTACCAGCAGAAACTCCTCCATCAGGACCCAGTTTCTCTTGCTTTCTGACCCCAACCCCCATGTGCTCCTAAAATCCTTCCCACAGGGCCCAGATGGCCTGTTCTCTTAGCATGCGAGACCTGGACCTCTTTTTGTGAAGCTGCAGGCAGAAGGTGGGGCTGTGGGACTGCCAAGCCCCTCAGGAGCCTCAGCAGAGAGGCCCGCACCCTGCAGGGGAGGGAAGTCCAGGCCGCCTCCCTGAACCAGGCCTGCCAACCCCTGGAGTGGGAACAGGGCTCCTCTGTGCCCATGAAGCAGCCCCCACACAGGGGGGATCTGGTAACCTGGAGGCTCCACATCTCACCTCGTTGATTCTCTCAACAAATGACATGTAGATATAGATAAGTAATATTTAATCCAATATTCTATTAATCATTGATCATTTTTATAGGGGAATTTCATATAGTGAATGCACGGTAATTTCACCCCATTGCCTGAGAGGCTCCGTGGTGCTCTTCTTTAGAGCTACTGAGGCTGCAGACCTGGTCCATAGCAGGATCCCGGCCACCAGAGGCCACCACCCTGAACCAGGCCTGCCACCCCCGGAGTGAAGAATCGGTGCATTTGAGTGGAGTGTGAGGTCAGCGCTGCAGAGGGCTGGCAGGGCGGCCACGTGGTGCTCCAAGTACCACCATCTAAGGGGCCATCACGCACACTGGATGTCACAGATCTGTGTATTTATTATACCAGTCTTCCACAAGTGAAATCAAGTGTCTTGAAGAAGAAGTAACTTTTTCTAATTCTAACGAAGGCCTCAAAAGGGCCAGTACAGGGTAGGGTGTCTCATCAGTCAGACTAGCAGTCTGCCCCCTCGGCTGTCATTTTGGAGGCAGGGACACTGAGAGGAAGGCCAGCGGAGCTTGGCAGAGCTCTCAGGGCTCTTGCATGGCCCTGGGGTGGTGCCCACTGCCCAGGGCCAGCCTCAGGTTTCACGTACAAATGCCCAGAGTATAGCTTCCCAGTGGTGCCTGTGGTTCCCACAGGTGCCTAGCGCCCAGCCCCCACCATCCAGCCCCAAAAGTGTTGCCAGCTGGGTTGTGAGCAGCAGGGTTATACACTGTCAAGGGGACCCAAAAGTTCAGAAAAGACTGGTCAGCATTTTCACATCCGTAGGGACAGCTATGAGGGCCTCCAAAGCTATGCCCAGGGCAGTCAGTCAGCAAATGACCTTAATGCACCTTTGTGGCCCTGGCAGTCAGACCTAAATGATGCTGGCAGTGGACCCGCCCTCCCGGGTCAGGGCTGGAGACGTCGGCTGGCCTGCACCAGGGGTCCCCACGTAGATGTCCTGGGGCAGGACGTAGCAGGGGCAGTAGGGCTCAGCTCTCTCCTGCACCCTCACATCCAGCACCCCTCCCTGACACCCCACCATGTCACCTAGACCCAACTCCTCAGTCATACATATGTTTGGAGCCGCTCTGGTTCTTCAAGAACATTGCCGTGTCCCTGGTTTCCGTGTTCTTGAGGTGATCCTTGTAGGCACCCCCTGGCCTCACGAAGAGCTGCCGGTGAGCACTTGGGCGGGCTCTGAGGAGAGACGATTCAGAAGTGATTTGTACGGTCTCAAGGGGGTCTCAGGACTGCAGCCAGTCTTCGTCAGCAGGACCAGCCAGTCCTTTGTCCTCCTGTCCCATGGCCCTGGAAATAAAAGCCCTCAGACTGTATACATGTGACTATGAGAGAGGCAGGGAAATGGAGAGACATAGAGGGACCTGTGGACAGCAGACGCACCTGAGGCCGGGGGCCACAGACTGACAAACTTGTGGGTGGGGGGGGGGGGGGGCAGGAGCCACCTCTCAGACCCCCCTCCCCCGTCTCACCCCCAGGATCGCTGGAGTGCAGTGCATGTCCGTGCCCGGCTACTCCAAGGGCTTTGGCTACCAGACGGGGCAGAGCTTCTCCGGGGAGTTTGACCATGCCTGGAATGCCGTGTACCTGGAGGGGAGATGGCACCTGGTGGACAGTACCTGGGGCAGTGGCCTGGTAGACACCACCACTTCCAAATTCACCTTCCTGTGAGTACAAGTCTCAGTTCTGTTGAGCGTCTGGTCGCTGCAAGTAAAGGAGGCTGAGGCTGAAGGTGGCAGCAGGTGGAAGAGGCCAGGTGGGAGGGAAAGAGAGCCAGGGTGGTCTCGGCCTGTTGCTGGCCACTCCCACCCTTCCTCAGGCTCCAAAGTAAGCTAGCCCCAGGCCAATTATAAAGGCCCAGGCCTCTGTGTCACCTCACTCTCCACTGACCAAGTCCCTCCTCTGGCTCCCTATCGTTCCCTCCACCCAAGCGCTAAAAACTTACCGTGTTTGCCCACGGGCTACATATGAGGAAAGGCAGAGCTGTGAACCTTATTTAATTGTGTGTAGGTTCCCTGTAAGCCTTTGACCCGTTGACTGTATCACGATGCACAGATGCCAGAATTCTCTCTTAGTGCTTCCTCCAGACGCCCGGGTTCCTCTCCTTACCTCTGGCCTGCGTGCAGCCATATCACATCTCGGGGATAATGTTTTTTGGGAAGGGGTGCTATCTGTCAGCCACAGTGGGGCAGGGTACCTGAAATGCAGGGGGCTGGAGCATGAATGTCCTCCAAGGCTCTGGCCAACCCTCACCTTCAGCTAAGTCCGTGACATTGGTCATGGATCATGATGTCCATCAGATATCAAGAAAAAGGGCCTTGTCTCCGATTTTTGCAATTTAAATCTTGACAGTCATGCACACAGGACAGATTACAAGAGCGTGCATACAGCTCCACACGCAGGGCCTGTGCACTCACATACCTCCTCGACCTCTGTCAGCTCTGGCCCTACTCACCTTGAGCCAAGGAGAGCCTCCCTGCTCAGACAAATCTCACCATCTCCCTTTGATCCCCATCACTGACCTCCAGAGAGCTACATCTGGTCGGCCCCACAGAGCACGGAAGGGCCTCCACCCACACAGCTGCTCAGGCATGGTGATGAGCTGGGGTGATGAAGCTGGCCCACTAGAGCATTTTCCCTCCCTGCCTTCCCTCCGCCTTACTGGCTGGCACCTGGTCTGCAGGTCACGCCTTTTGCTTTCTTCAAATCTTCGTTTGGCTTTGAAAGCGGGAAAGCTTTCTCTTGGAAAGCACCTCAGATCCTGCTGTGGCTCCTATTTCTGGAAGGAGACACCGAGGGTTTCAGGGTCCGTGTTAGGATTGGAGATGGTGCCTTTCATTCAGGGCATCAGTGGGATCCCCCCTGTGTGTGCATTAGCCAGAAGAAAGCCCCAAAGGTGCCCCTGTGAGGCCCTGCTGCCCACTTCACAGGGCTGGGGCCTGCTCCCCCTGCATGGCTACTGACCAGCTTTTCCTTCTCTCCAGCTACAATGAATTCTACTTCCTCACCCACCCCGCGCTGTTCATCGAGGACCATTTCCCAGACAACAAGAACTGGCAACTGCTGAAACCTCCTCAATCCCTGAGGCAGTTTGAGAACAACATGTATCACAAGAGTGAATTCTACAACAAGGGGATGCTGAGCGCCTACCCAGAGACTCCTGTGGTCCGAACAGGTAACCCTGGGCCTGCGGCCTGCAGGGACAGGGCGGCCTGCTCTGTGCATCTGGGCACCTGGGCCCACATGAGACTGCCCTGCCAGAGCCCCAGCCAGGGCCCGTGAGCTCAGTGCCAGTTCAGTATGTGGGAACGTGAGGCAGGCGACTGAGGCAGCCACGGCTGTCGAGCCATCAGGGCATCATGCGGCCGCAAGTCACACTCACAGGGATAGAAGCCCGCTCACGCCAGCGTGAATCAAGAAGGAGGAAGTCTGCAGGTTTCCCTTCCCCCAGGAGCTATACTCACAGCCCAGCCTGTTGGGGAGTCAGCGCCAGGGACCCCAGGTGGGCTGAGCCTCTGTCCGCTGACCCAGCAGGAAAGGGCTGCCCTGGCTGCACCCGCCTCCCAGCTCAGGTGCTGTGTTCTCTTCCCAAACCCCTGGCAGAGAGCATGTGTTGGCCCAGCAGAGCCAATATTTTATGTCAGTGGTCTAACCAGATATTTAGGGTGCAGCAGCAGGGGGTGTCTTAACACAGAAGGCGGGGGAGGTGGCCACTGAGCTGGGTCTTGAGAGCTGGCGTAGAGCAGGCATTGCAGTAGATGGGAACAAACATGTCATAGGAACCTCTGAGCTCAAGTACCGCTGGACCTCCTCAGTGACCTGGGTGCCTGTTGGTTCTGCCGGCCTCTGCTCCTTCTCCCTTCCTCCTGGTGGCAGGATCCAGCCTTTTCCAGGTAGCTTCCCCAAGCCGAGCTGTCCTCATGGCTGGGCTGGACGGACATTTGCTCCCCACCTCCCACAGAGGCCACACAGGCAGCCACCTGAGTGTGTTTGTGTACCATTGGGTATGGGGGAGACCAGCCCCAGGGGTCCAGAACTGTGGTCATGAGCCTCACAGGACTGTCTCCAGAAACCTGGTCTTATGCATCTCTGAGGCCCTGGTCTGAGGCGGGGCACATAGTCTAGACACACTGCTAGGCTTAGCACAGCCGGGTCAGTGTATCCCCCACCCCCACTTAACAAAGGATCGCATGCCTGGCTGCTCCATCTCTGCCACCAGGGGAGCCTGTGTGCTCCCAGGGGGAAAGGCCTGAGCTCTAGCACCGAGTGGCCTGTGGGTGGGCCCAGAGTGGTGGGAGCCCTTCTCCACACTGCCGGGGCGACTGGAGCATCCGGGAGCACAGGTGCCTCCACGTTAGTTCCAGCCGCTGTCCCTTCCACCTCACAATGATTCCCTTAACCGGGCTGAGCTCTGGCATTCTTTTTACAGCTCCTGCAGCGAAAACAACAGCCTGAGGTGGCTCTCTTGGGAGGATGCATTTCCTGCGCTTCTGAGCCAGGATGGCCATGGCTGCCTCAGGTTTTAACAGATGCAGCCTGTTCTGTCTGTGGTGGGCCACAGAGCCACAGGGAAGAGTGCACCAGGCCACACCGACATCCAGCTAATGCCACTGCACTGAGTGTGCCTTTTCAAGAGGCTTAGAAGTGTAAACACTGGGTTTCTTAATATATAGTAATGTAAAATTTGATTCCACACTCATGATGCATATTTAAAGACTATTTCTTGGTTGGAGCTAGTTATGTTAAGAGTGGGGGTGGAAGGAAGCAGAGAGGAAAATTGAGATGCACAAAGGCAGGCAAGAGAGAGGACATAGAGTGGTGGTGGTTGAAAGCCACCGGGAGCAGGAGATTGCTAAGGAGGGGTGAGGGGAAGAGGAGGAGGAAGTGTG